>NW_027518714.1:57705000-58247500 GCF_043159265.1 Tasmannia lanceolata
TTTCACAACAAAAATCAAAATGGGCAAGGATGATGATTGCCAGGTCACTCGGAGCCTTCCTTTCATTTCATTTTCGATTTTGATCGTGGTTTTCCAGTTTTATCGGTTTTCCGACGTTTTATCGGCTTTTTGGACGGGCGACGACGTAGCGTGGCCCCTTCACAGGGATTGTCCTCGCTGAGCCCAACGATAAGCTATGATGATCGCGAGACTTGTCCGATCTTTAGCGGATCAGGATCACTGAGCTCGATTCCCTTAGAATCGCTCCCTGAGTATATTGTATGTCCCATTTTCTTTTCCCTGGCATTTTGGGTTTGCGCATACCGTCTATTTTCTGATTTCTTTCTTCCCTCACATCTTTTAGTTTATCGTGTGTTCGTCTTTGGTTCCTTGTGTGTTTACTTTCAGCTTGCTTATTCCTTGTGCGTTTAGTTTAACATGCTTAGCTGTAGATATTTACTGCTTTTCTGCTTATCATATCTGCTATTACTTGCTTAGCTGTAGCTGTGCATGCGGATGTTATTGCTTTCCTAGATGTGATGGGTTAGGAGTAGATGCGGTGAGTTAGGATTTGGATGTTTATTTTCTTTTGTCCATCTCCGAGTCATGCATGCTTAGATAGACGTTTCTTCGGGGGTGCTCGTTCCCATTTCACATGATTTTAGCCCAAAACTCTTCAAAATTAATTAAAAATGGCATAAGAGACCAGGTGCTTGCACTTGGCCGAATTGGGGGCGCTTAATACCTTCCCCATTCGTCATCAGACACGGACTTTTGTATGTCTGGTTATCCATTGCAACAGAGTATTTCATGGGATCCAGGGCCTACTTCCTTGGATGTGGACTCTTCTTTGTTATAGGTACACCTTGGTTTCGGGCTGGTCCTTGAATCGAGAGGTATCTCATTTATATCGCCACCCATGCTGTGAGTGGCATCATTTCGAGAGTTCCTTGGTAGAGCTCTCCTTCACATTGTGGAGATCTTAGAGGACCGACGTGGGATCTCGTGTCCCTCGCCCAGCCGTCCTCGGGATCGGGGTCCACACCAAGTCTTCAATA
This sequence comes from Tasmannia lanceolata, assembly GCF_043159265.1. NCBI lineage: Eukaryota > Viridiplantae > Streptophyta > Magnoliopsida > Canellales > Winteraceae > Tasmannia > Tasmannia lanceolata. Next base: position 57,706,059 of record NW_027518714.1, read on the forward strand.
GACATTTCCTCTTTCTTGTGTTTTAGACTTTTTCTTAAGTCTTTCCAAGTTGGTGGAAGTTTGTCAATAATTGAAGGGACAATGAAGGAATCATCAAGAAGGATACCTTGCAAATGAATTTGACTAATTACATGTTGTGTTTCATGTAATTGATCAATAACAGACTTATCATCTACCATTTAAAAATTTAAAAATTGACTCACAGTGAATTTATTGCTACTGGCATCTTCCGCCAAGTATTTGGCTTCAAGTGCATTCCAGATTTCACTTGCTGATCCCATGCCTTGATATATGTCAAATAGTGTATCTGACATAGCATTTAGGATGTGCTCTTTGCAAATGTAGTCATCCTGTTCCCACTTCATCCTTGCACGAGCCTCAGCCAAAGTTTCATTTGCTGCCGGCTTTAGAGTAGTGAGAACCCGGACCACTTTGAGTGATGTCAAAATGAAGTGCAACTTCTTCTGCCAGCGCTTGAAATTTCCTTTGTCGAAACGTTCGAGTTTGACAAAGTCTTGGGTCATTTGACGAACCGAATAAAGTGCCATTGAAACAACAGTAGAAAATCTTGTCTTAAGATTGTTGGAAAATATTGAGGGTATTGTTGTTGATAGAAAACCGAAACTTGTTGCTTCAAGGTGTGATATCACTTTCCTTAAGACAAGATTCGCCCCCACTAGTAGTGTGCAAAGGGGATCCGCGAATTGCCTCCAAGATACAATGAAGCCTAGTAGGGAAGCCCTACTAATGTTTGATGACGCGTAGCACTAGCGGAATCAAACCCGAAATGCCCTTCCGAAATTTCAAGCCTTAGATAAATTTCTAGATACTGTTTCTGCAGAAAAACAGTATCTAGAACAGTAAACAAAAGAAAAACAGTATGTAGAAATACTTGGGGATTTTGTAGGAGTGTAGAAGAGAGTGTACAGTCTGTTAGAATTGCCAATTTGTTTTTCTATGTTAAAATGACTGAATTCTGCACATTTTGTAGACCACCTGGTGTCTTTTTAGTGTGAAAAACACCTCTACAGGGTACCTTTCCATAATGTTTGAAATCTGACCGTTAGATCGCACCCATTGATATTGAACGGTCATGATCGGTCCTAGAGGTGACTGTTGGTTTGAGTAAAACCTCTCTCCAACCCAGTCATCGTTAGATCAACCATATATGGTGTGGATCGCACCCCTTTGGCACTTGACCGTTGGGGGAAGGGACACAACCCATTTGATCACACTCTTTGACCGTTGGAGTTATGGGCCCGTTGGGTTGACCATTAGGCCCGAACCAAAGCCCGAAGTGCAAAGTGCGCCTAAAAAAGCGCCACTATGCGCCCTATAGCCCATTGCCCACGCCGCGCGCGTACGTGTGCGAACGGTGCGTTGCACCGTCCCACGGGTCCAACCATGGGTTCAACCCAATGTGCAATCAACAAGTATTAGAAAAGTGTAGTGTTTTATAACCCTTCTCTTTCCTTTCTCTCATCCGGTACGGGACTATCTTTTCAACTACACTTCTACATCCTTTTGTAAAAGCAAATCTTTCCAAGAAAACATTTTCTTTTTCCCAAACGCTTTTGATAAAAGATTTTCCAAAACACTAAAACATGCAAAATACATGATTTTGAAAATCCAAAATCACTAACAGTTCAGCTCCAGATTGAGTTTTACCAACTAGGATTACACTCTTGCCTGTGCTCATATCAGTTTCAATGAACCCAGGAGTTGCTATGGTTATTTTGATGTCTGAACTGACCTCAGATCTTAATGTCTCATAGAATCTGATAAGTGTTGCTTTACTGGCCTAAAAACAATGCAAGAAGAAGAAATTTGAATCAGAAAGAAAAGGAAAACAAAGAAAGAAGAACCTTTAATTGATTCATATTTGCATTCTAAAATTTTTATTACACTATAGATGCTCATTAAGGGGGAGGGAATCCATCCTGCAACCGAAGTGATCACAACGATCTTTCCCTGACTCTTTCGGAGGTGAGGGATCGCATAGTAAGTGGGGTATACAGAACCCCAGAAATTCACATCCTGAGATTGAAATCATTGAAAGATTAAGAACCAAATTATTAAGATTCCATAATACAATTCGACAGTTGGGATTCCTACCATTATTTGGGTAGTATCAGTGATGTCTGGAAACGTTTCGAACAGACAATAGGATGTAACTCTTGCATTTGCTACCAGATGATTCACTGTGAACAACAATCCCAAGCTTAATAGTAAGTATCTTAAAATATATTTGTAACTATACTTGCCTGGTTCTCATGGGTATGGTGAAAATAATATGTTTTCCAAAAAAAAATTGGCATATTTTATTTTGGCATATTTTTTTTTGTGGGTAAGCTGGGGATAGGTACACCTACCAGTATATTAAATAAAGAAAGATGATACAATAGCAGGAACAAGGCCACTGTCCAATCCTTAGACCAATGTGTAAACCCCCGAAGACGAACTCAAAACAAGCAAGATAAAAGAAATTCACGCTGGATTTTTGGCATATTTTGCCCTTTTTTTTAATTTCGGAATGTATCTGAGGACCCGGGTCGGTACCTTTAATTTTATTGATAAGCAGAAAAAATACAAGAGTCGGACATTCCGCCTTACCTATCATCCTTCCTCCATTTATAGATTTTCATCACCATTTATACCATTCTCAATAAGCTGTGGAGCCGATGAATGACTATCAAGGCCTCTTTGAGTGCACCCAAAATTAGTCTTTATTTTTAAATAAGATTATTTCGATCTATTCTTATTTGAAATGGGTAGGGGTGTTCATTATTTGGTTATAACCGAATAACCGAACTGAATCGAATTGGTTCGGTTGGTTCGGTTTGGTTTTTTTCCTTTTCGGTTGGATTTCGGTTATTTATTTTTGAAAATTCGGTAATTCGGGTTCGGTTATCTCAAAAAAAAAATTCAGTTAACCGAATAGCCAAAATTATGGATAAATACCATTATTTTTTCAAAAAAAAGTGCTATATGAGCACTCCGTAGGATGATCAAAACTGTCCATTTGATTGATCACTACTTAATTAGGTTGTGCTCAAAACATCATTTCGATAGGATGATCCTAGCCCTCCGATCCAAACTGAGATTTTACTTTTTTTCCTCTTTTTCTCCCACTATTCGGTTATTCAGTTAGAACCGAATAACCAAATTTTTAATCGGTTTGGTTTTTGGAAATTCCGGTTCGGTTATCAAATTTCGGTCTATTCGGTTCAGTTATAACTGAACGAACGCCCCTAGAAATGGGACATTAAAAATTATTTGTAAAAAAGATTTTATGCAAATGAATTTTAGTTATCCAAAGAGGCCCTAAATCAGTGACTAGCCAAAAAGCTTGTACTGACGGTAATCTAGGTGATATCAAGGACAATTCAACAGGTCGTTAACAAATAGTGACCAACAAAAAATATTAGATATACAAGCGCAACATGTTAGAATGGTAAAGAACACACAATTTTAGTATACTAAAGAAGGCAACTTTTCATTCAATCTTCCACTAGGAAACTCATATTTTTATATTTATGGAGCTAATATCCAGACCCTTTTAGCTCCAGACCGTTTTTATGGAATTTGGTAGTTGGGGACAAGTACGTAAAGAAATGAGTGTTTGGACAGCCAAGAAGCCTTCTCCTAGAAAGGGGTCGAGAGCATGGCGATCAATATGCTCGTCAAAAGAAGAGTTCGAATCCTTTGTTCGATTTTGAGTGGGTAAGGGATATGAGGTGCACTTTTGGCTGGATTTATGGGTGGGAAAATAACGGTTGAAGGATGCTTTTCCAGGACTCTTCGCGTTGGCAAACAAGAATGACGCTCTCGTGTCTGATTATATGTCAAGGGAACCGGCGGCAGGAAAGATTTTCTGGGATATAAGACTACGAAGACATTTGAAAGATGAGGAGATAACTTGTTTTGCTTCCCTTGTGTCATTACTTGAATCACAGTACTACTCGCCGGTAAAGTCAGACGAAAGGATATGAATCCCTGAAACCCATGGTGTATTCTCTTCTAAATCCTTCTTCTCTGTCTTGAAAAACGGAGATAGTAAGGCAATCCGTCGTGCTGGTATATGGAAATCTTCAGCTCCTCCTCGGGTTATCGCGTTCGCATGGACGGTTGTCCATGAGAAAATCAACACGTGCGATCGTATAAAAAGGAGAGGATTTCAAATGGCCTCTTGGTGTATCCTGTGCAAACAGGCGGAGGAATCACCAGATCATCTACTTCTCCACTGCCCGTTTACCAATCGGGTATGGATGGGGATGATCAATAATGCTTTTGGTGTCAAATGAGTCTTTCTAAAATCGATTAGGAGGGTGCTTACCAACTGGTCTATCGTTGCGTTTGGCGACACCGGAAAGTTGCTTTGGAAACTATTACCATATGCTCTCATTTGGAGCATTTGGAAGGAGAGAAACAATCGCATCTTCACAAAGAAAACTAAGACTTCTGAAAGGATTGGATTAGAGGTAAAAGTTGACCTTTTATCTTGAACTAAAAATATCAGAGGGGTATCATATGGACTCGGAGAAATACTGAGAAACTGGAAGACTGTAATCTGGGAGAGGAAGATTAAAGTGAAATTCAAGCCAAAATGGGAACCACCTAAGATGGGTTTATTAAAGCTGAATTTTGATGGTAGCGCTATCGGAAACCTCGTGAAGGCAGGGGTAGGCGGAATATTAAGGGACGAAAAGGGGGATTTATTGATGTCTTACTCCGGTCCCATTGGGACCTGTGACGCAAATGAGGCAGAAGTGAGAGCTCTCTTGTTTGGTTTAAAATGATACGTATCTCACTTCTCTAAACCCCTGATCGTTGAAGGAGATTCATCGAATGTAATCTCCTGGGCTTTGGGTAATTCAAAAGGGCCCTCGCTTCTGCAAAATTATATATTGGAAATTAAGGATATTGTAAGAACGATCCGTCCGACAATCGTCCACCAAAGGCGCTCCGCAAATGAAAGGGCGGATGAGTTGGCAAAAGAGGGCGTTTTTCACGAATCAATGCAAATTCGCTTGCCGGGTAATGTAAGGGGATTGGGGATGGGTAGTCTTAATTTGCTATTATTACTCATCTACTGTAAGTGTATTGGGCTGGAACATATGTATTCTGGATGGGACACCTTGTCCCCTCCTCGCATTCTATGGATTAATAAAAGTCAATTTTCAAAAAATAAAAATAAAATCTAGACCCTTTTATATTTTCTCATCTCTTCAAAAAGAAGTATTTCCCTATGCCCTGACATGTTTGGTGCAATTAGTAGGACCACTCTTAACACCCTTAACTTGTTAGAGAGGGATTAGTACATTAGGATTGTGATAACATGTCTTCTTAAATTAATTCTTGGATTCTACGTTCAAAAGTACCTTCTTTTTCCTTTTTTCTGAAGAATCCTACCGCTGGAAGTGGACCAAAGGGAGAGTAAGCAAAGAGCGGTTCTCGGGTCAGATTGATTAATTGATCGTCCCGAGCTGAAGGTATAGTTCCACTCTCTTTCCATCCTCTTACCTAATATGGAAATAGTTCCACTTTCTTTAATTTCCATCCTCGTAGCTAATATGGAAATCATCGACTAAGGGATAGCTTATTATGAAACAACCAATTACTCCAAAAGCTTAAGCGGTTTGTAGCGGCCAAAACCCACCACCAATTTACTCCAAAACCTTACCCACCACCAATAACATCCGCTAATCTACCACTGGCGAACACACAGAAATACCCAAGATCTTGCACAAACAAGGTGGAGAAAATATATACCGACAAGCCACAACCACCAAGGGATCAAAACAAACAACCATAAGAAGACAAGAATATAAGCGGTTCACCGCAATGGGCTACTCCACGGACAAGCCAACACTCAATCCACTATTTAGAACCAAAATAGTACAGTGTTACCTTCATCGAATATGTGAAAGGATGTGGATGGGCTTATAAGGATTTGGGTACCCTCCCCCTAACGGCTAGCTTTTGGGTGTGAGTTCTACCCGGGTCCCGACACAACATATAGAGATTGAAGAAGCATAAGTGTAGATAAGAACTGCAACAAAAAAAAAGAGAAAAAAAAAAGAAAGAAAGAAAGAGAGAACCATGGTTTGGGATAGCCTTACTAAGGCAATTTACCACTTACATCTCCCAAAGTGGCTCACTGCTTTCTCCACAATTTTCTTACAATGCTCCGGTTTGGAAACATCGGCTGGAGCTACCAGGACTCCAGGAGAACCGAATCTCTTGGCCTTATTGGCGACTTCCCTAAGGGCTTGTTCTCTCCTTGCGACGAGAACTAATGATGCTCCTCTCTTGGCATATTGGTAAGCCATATGCTGAAAATTTATCACAGGGAAAATAGCAGGAGTTAGTAGGGTCATTAGTGAAGAAAAGCTGATTTGGGGATACTTTGTTGGCGTTTTGACAAACCTCGCCGATGCCACCCGAAGCGCCCGTGATGAGGACAACCTTGCCGGACATGTTCTCGGCGAAGAAGGAGGCGATGAGGGAGTTGAACAGATTGAATAGGAGGTAGAATGGGAAGAAGAGGACAAGGAGGATGGTTACTGTGGGAGGGAGAAAGATGGTGAAAGCCGTATTTGAAATACTGAAGACTTCCATGGCTGGTTCATGCAAATGTCTCAAAGGAGAGGCTCACATATTAGATTTGAAACTCCCTCCCTCCCTCCCACTCTCTCTCTCTGTGGGGCATAAAACTAAATAATGCATTGATAGTGATATCTATCTACTAGAAGTTGAATGTCACGAGATTTTAGCCTCGGAGAGAGCATCTTACATAGTTAATCCATCTTATCTATTTATGAAGGCTAGTGACATTGGCACGAGATTTTATATGGCGTAAGGCCTTACAACAATAGGGTAGAGGTACAACCCTTGATATCTGATCAACAGCAGCTTCTCAAAATATCTACAAGGGCCTTATTGTTGTAAGGCCTTACACCATATAATTTCTCGATTGCTACCACCAATGTGCATTTATAACATAACCTAAAAATGTTAGAGCAATAAATGCATATCGGTGATAGCAACCAATGGGGGTGCCCTTTCATCTAATTTTTGCAAGGGCACCCCTCAGTTTAACATTCCCTTAATATATGCATGTATTAAGGAGAAATTATATGATGAGTGGGCGTACAAACATGTAAGGGTGGTACTGCCCTTTGATATTTGACCCAACATCTTCATTTATTAGAAACTGCTGCTGGATCAAATATCAAGGCTAGGGTGGTATTTCCATCGTACCACCTTTACATGTTTGTATGCCCACTCATCATATAAATTCTCGCATGTATGTACATAGTATAATAGTAATATCAATGTGTGCCTCATTGTATCTCTTGGGTGCACAAGTGCATGCACGACCATCCACCATATAAAAACGACAACTGTATTGGAGTATCAAGGTCGTTTCGAACGACTCTCAAACCGAGCCAGAGACTGGTTAGAGCCACAGTTGGTTGGGACGTTTGTAGCAGGCCTCTGTTCAAACATTAGGCGAGAAGTTAAGATGTATCGGCCTCGTACGATGACGATGGCTATCTCTTATGCGTTATTGCAAGAGAAAAGACTGAATGAAGATAGTCGACTTTCGTATGAACGCTTTACCGGCCGACTCTTGATCTTCTTCGACTAAGGGGCTATGTTGGTACTGCGATTAGAAGTGGCATAAGGGTCATCGTTGTGGACAAAAAAGGTTGTTAATGATCGAGCCAGCTAGCTATTCCGACGACGATGATGAGGATAATCAACCTTGAAGACAAGGTTGAAATTAAAGGCGGGGGAATGATAGAATCACTTTTCCTAATTTAGATTTTTTCTTTATTTAAGTTATTGCTATATTAGAGTGGGGTTTCCTTATTTTCTTTTTCCTATTATGCTGATTTCTATTTCCTTATTTTGCTTCCCCTAATTTCTATATAATGTAGACGCCGTATGGCTACTAAGCAAGAAATAAAATCACATTTAGTGCTTTGCACGTTGGAGGTCGAGTTTCCTCGAATTAGCTCACTTTCATCTCTCTTTTCCTCTTAATCTATCAATATTCTTCTTTATTTTCTGTTTGATAGAACGGTGTTCTATCATGATCAACCAAAAATGTTACAAATCCGTGCGAAGAATAAGCTGTATACTCCATTTAAATCTCCCACCTTTTCTTTCCTCATTAAAATCTCTCAACTGCCCAAGTCACGTTTTTGTCATCAATAAAGAATGAGCAGGACAGAGAGTGATAAGGAATGAAAGAGATAAGAATGGAATATCCTAATCTAACCAGATTAGCTAATCTAATCTGGTTGCCTGATCTATCTAGGTTAGCTCATTTAACTAACTTACCTAATTTAACCACTAAGATGACACCATCGGTGAATCTCAACCCATTCTAATGGTGAGATCTCACATTCAGAGAGAGAGAGAGAGAGAGAGAGAGAGAGAGAGAGAGATTATTAGGAGAGTGCAACAACAGAGATGGAGTGTTTTTTTTAATCTCATTGAGCTACTACAAGCTTTCTTATGAGAACCCATCTAAAGAACAGATTTTCCATTATTCCATCTTTATATCAGACATTTGATTTGATGCTGGATTGGACTTAGTGTCACCATTTAAGTGCTCGCTCCTTGGTGCCTTTCTCCGAGGATTCCCCAATTTGCTGATACTTATTAACCAAAAAAACACATCAGGAACAAAGAACATGATCATATAACTGATCCCATACCACGACGGCCATGTCACGTATCTCGCTCCCTTGCATGCGCCACCGACAATAACCTTTGCGCACTCCTCTGCGGTTCCGATCGGAATTAGACCCTTTAGAATCTGCTCATTAACACACATTACTCATCACATTGATCAAAAGAGAAATAAAAATTGTGTGGTCAACTTGACTCGCTAGTAAAATGTCACTGGATACTCACAAGTATGAAAAGCAAGAAGTCCAGCAATTTAAAACATGCAACCTCTTTTTTTTTTTTTTCTTTTTTCTTGTATAAAATGACCTAAATCTGTACATCTTGCTTCATTAATAGTATATTATAATGTAATAAATATAGGTAATAATATATAATAATAATTATAATAATAATAATAATAATAATTGTATATTAATAGCACAAAATGTTCGGGGAAAATTCCGAAAAGGCGCATGTATTCTATTTACACAAGGTTTGTCAATTAGGTATATACATATCCTTCTCAATAAGACACAACAAAAAACAAGTAAGGATAGTTGGGTACATTTTTTCGCTAGATCAGGATGTGAGTTTAATTTTCACTACAGTCTATTTTTTCCTAATATATTTAAATTCCTCACAAGATTAAATTCACAAAATTCGGGTTTGCTCTGTAAAATTCGAATGTAAATAATTCCAAAAGGAGAGAATTTTTGGATAATTTGGGATGTTTTAAAGATTTGGTATGTTTTCAAGAATTTTTATAATTATTTGGACAATCATGTGACCATACTTACATCTTGTGGAATTTTTTGTACTTGAGCTCCTGATTGAGGTTTACCAGCTAGGATTACGCTCTTGCCGTTGCTCATATCAGTTTCAATGTACCCAGGAGTTGCTATAGTTATTTTGATGTCTGAACCAACCTCAGATCTTAATGTCTCATAGAATCTGATAAGTGCTGCTTTACTAGCCTGGAAACAGTGCAAGAAATGAAGATAAGAATTAGAAAGAAAGGAAAAAAAAACAAAGAACCTTTAATTGATTCATATTGGCATTCTGAAATTTTCATTACACTATAGATGGTCAATCTGGGGGAGGGAACCCATCCTCCAACCGAAGCGATTACAACGATCTTACCCCGACTCTTTCGAAGGTGAGGGATTGCATGATAAGTGGGATACACAGAGCCCCAGAAATTCACATCCTGAGATCAAAATCATGTAAAGATTAAAAATCAGATTATCAAATTGTTCAGTTTCCCAAATACAGTTCAAGAGCTGGAAATCTAGCCTACCATTATTTGGGTGGTATCAGTGATGTCTGTAAACTTTTCAAACAGACGATAGGATGTAATTCCAGCATTTGCTACCAGGTGATTCACTGTGACCAACAATCACAAGCTTCACAGTAAGAATCTTAAATATATTCATTACTATACATGCTTTGTTCTTATGGGTCTCGTAAAAATGATATGTTCATTACCATATTTTTTTTCATCTTCCCTATATTTTATAGATTTTTGTTGGCCCACTTTGAATTGATCGTTAATGTGGTACGTGTTGTGATCATAAGAGCAAGGTAAGGGAGTTTGGGAGATACACGGCCAAAAGGGCCCGTGTAGAGCTCTCCAAAAACACAAATTTAACACCTAAATATAAAGAACTTATACATACATACATATTTACATACATATACAGGAAAGTGTTTCTAAGAGTGGGGGGAGGGGTCATTGTTTGGGTGATGTAAACCATTCATTTGATGGGCCTTGACATAGATAGGGTGTGCCAAAAATGTAGGATCAACCCAACCCTTCGATTTGTGGAGGGTAAAATGGACGGGTATAAACTTCCAAAAATCTGTCCATTTTTAACCTCCACAAATTGAAGGGTTAGGGTGATCCTATGGAACTGATTTTTTGGGCACAACCTATCTATGTCAGCGCCTATCAAATGAATGCTTTGAATCATCCAAACAAATTGGCCCCCCTCTGTTTTTGGAGCGATCCCTTAGATACCTTATCTAAGGTATTCCTTAGAAACACTTTGCCAGCAGACACACACATGGGATTTGCCATCGCAAAAGGCATCCGGGATGGTTTGTTGCATGTGAGAGATGCCGCACATGCTTCCTTTTCAGCAAATTTTGTCTTCATTCACAAGGTGGCTGCACAGGCTCACTTTTCAGCTGATTTTGTCTTCATTCACAAAGTGGCTGCTCTCACATGCAACAGACCATCTGCGAAATGCCTTTTACGATGGACGCTAGCAAATTGTCACCGCCCCCTCTCTTAAAGAATCCCACCTCGTTAGTCATGAGTCTTGCCTGAAGATTGCCTGCAGATTGCGAGGAAGGTATCCAAAAAACATTTATGGCAAACTCCCTGAGACTGGTCCAGGTAATGAAAGTCGTAAAGTCATAATCTCCTACACTGGAGGAATGCTCCTTAGAGTAGTTATAGAGTGTCGAATGTATTTTTCGAAGGAAATAATGGTTTGGTGATCATTTTTACATTTTAAACTTTCTAGTTTGCAAGTCACAAGTTCAAGAGTACTAGGATCATCTAGCAAAGAAGATTTCTGAAACACGGCTAATTCACAATGAAGACCACTAAATTAATGCTTTGGATATGTAGTTAGACAACTGATCTGGACATGTATTTCTCCCCACCCTTTTTCCATACAATTACTTGGGGGGATTTTTGGGAATTGCTAATCTTCATGGAAAGTAAATGTAGAGAAAGTGAAAAGATAAAAGGAGAAACTGTATGGGCTCAGGCAGCTATGTTTTTCATTCACTATCTATTTTTTCCTTAAACTCTCTTTCCCCTCTATTATTTTTTGTTTATTCTTGTCAGCTCAACTGTACCACAGTAAATGAGATAGTTTCAGAAAATAGTAGATATGTAGTGTGAAACAACCAATTACTCCAAAAGTTTAAGCTGTTAGAGTTGGTGTTATTTATTTACATACTTCAAACACTCTCCCTCATGTGGCACCTCTTTTTTTGGGTTGGCCGAGGTGGAGTTTTGAAACCAAGACCTGCCCTAAGGCAATGCCAATGATACCATGTGAAACAACCAATTACGCTAAAAGCTTAAGCTGTTAGAGTTAGTGTTATTTAATCATTTATACTTGAACAATTTGAGATTGAAGAAGCATGAGGGCAGATAAGAAAAAGTAAAAAGAAAAAACTACCAGAAAACCATGTTTTGGGGTGGTCTAACTATGGCACTTTACCACTTACATTTCCCAAAGTGGCTCACTGCTTTCTCCACAATTTTTTTACAATCTTCCGGTTTGGAAACGTCGGCCGGAGCTACCAGGACTCCGGGAGAACCGAGTCTCTTGGCCTTATCAGCGACTTCTCTAAGGGCTTGTTCTCTCCTTGCGACGAGAACTAATGATGCTCCTCTCTTGGCATATTGGTAAGCCATATGCTGAGAATCAAAGAGAAAATTAGTTAGTGGGTGATTAGGGAAGAAAAGCTAATTTGGGGATACTATGTTGGTGTTTTAACAAACCTCGCCAATGCCGCCTGAAGCGCCCGTGATTAGTACGACCTTGTCGGACATGTTCTCAGCGAAGAAGAGGGCGATGAGGGTGTTGAAGAGCTTGAATAGGAGGTAAAATGGGAAGAAGAGTACTAAGAGGATGACTACTATGGGAGGGAGAAAGATGGTGAACACCATATTAGAAATACTGAAGAGTTCCATCGTTGGTTCATACAAATGTCCGGAGAGGCTCATATACTAGAACATAACCCCCCCCCCCCCCCCCCCCCCTCTCTCTCTCTCTCTCTGTGGGAGTTACAGGGCCATCAAACTTAATAAATGCATTGATAGTACTATACTACTATTTATCTACTGGAAGTTGAATCTCGTAAGCCAACATAATTTAATGACGATTCAAGGACGATAAGTATTATTTTATGAAGCTTTTGTAGGATTCTTAGAATAAAAAAATAAATCGACTCCCCAAATGGATAAATCAACTCCCCCATGTGTCTATCTCTCTCCTCTTTCTCTCTCTAACCTAGAGGAGAGAGAAAGACACATGGGAGTCGATTTATCACTCCCCTAAAAAAAATCAAAACATAGAGAGAAGAAGAGTAATAGTGGACGGTTTTATCTTCCTAGAATTACATTCCATATATGAAAATAATTAAAAACATCACTTTAAATACACCTCGTTGCTTTTCACGTTAGCAGCAACAAGTCTCACGTTTTCTACCTATTTTTTTTACAATTCTAATTGCATAGACTCAACTAGATAAACTCTATTTCCTAGAAATTAGTGTTTGACATCCACAAGAAAACTAGGAATATTCTAGAGACCTTTACATGTTTAACTCTATAAAACAAAACAAAACAAAACAATAAACAATCATACATTCAAAACTTAGATAAACTCAAATATTTCTAGAAGACTAAAGAGATAAGAATTACCTTGTTGGGGCCCACTTGCTATCATAGAGAGGGAGAGAGAACTAAAATCATGTATACCACAAGATTTGTGTTCACAGGACATTTCAAATGACAGCCTGCGGGACTCATGATGGTAACTATGAATTTTTATTCTAACTTTTGACAACTGGTTAAATAGTAAAGGAAAAGGTGAGTTAGTGCAATTATCAAAACATGATAGTGGGTCGGTAGCCAAAAAAATGAATAGTATTTTGTTCATAGGAAGATATTTTAGAGAGAAGAAAAAATTAAAAAAAAAATCAAAAGAGGTGGATAGAAATAATAGGAGCAGCACGTGAAGTGAGAGAATGAGATTAGTAGCTATGAATAAGAAAGAAAAAAAAAGAAGAAGAAAAGGGGGAGCCTTTGTCTTGAGAAAGGGGTTCAAAAATAAATAATAGGGGGGGGGGGGGAATCTTTTCTCTTTCTATTTTTTTGGGAAGAGGAGTTTAAGGAGAAAAAGGAGGGGTGTTAGTCGTCTTTGTGTTGGAGGTGAGAAAATCGAAAAGAATGAAACACCAGTGTTTTATTCAGTGTTTTATTCACAACTATTCATAAATACCGTAGACCACACACCACATGGCATAGGGAGGGATAGTTTTGTTATTTTACGAAACAAGAAGAAAAATTAAGGAAGATAAAGGCACAGTAGTGGACTGTAAAGAGGCTAATGCTGGTCAATACTCAAGTTTGGAATTGTTAGAATATATGGGATCCAACGGTTGGATTGGGTTAAGATCTCACCGTTGGATCATCTAGGAGGTAGATTGGGTAAGTTGGTTAAATGAAGCAACTAGATAAATTAGCTAAGTGGATTAGAAGAGGCGAGCAAGAGAGATTAGAAAAGTAGATTTGATTAGATTAGATTAGAATATTCTAGTGTTATCTCTTTCCATAATTGTCTTGATTTATTTCTATGTTTATTATGAAAGTGCTCTATAAAAGCACCAATGGATTCTCTTTGTAAGCATCCAAGATTAGTGAAATTTAATTTTCTATTATTTAACAAGTATCATTATTCTAAAAACTTTTAAATTTTAGAAGTATTTTTTTTTTCCTTTCTGTGTCAGGATTAATAATCCGGTACATATGGCATATATGTGCATGTAATTTAAATCATTCATTTAAGCCTCGCGTGGTCGTGCAAAGCTGAAAATTCACTTAATTTTGATGATTCCATTGAATGTGAACTAGGACGATGGTCCAATTTTTTAGCTGCGCTTGGTACTTCTCAAAAGTCCTGTAACAATGTGGTTGGTATCTTTGATTGCACCACTTGCATGATATTGATAGGAAAACACTTATTTCACCGCCTCTGCGGTCTTCATTCGCCCCCTTATAACATGAACAGCGGGCAACTTTAACGCTTTTTTGACTTCAAATCACGTTAAAAGGGGGGCAAATGCGTACAGCGGGGAGTGGCATGAAAATATCATCACCCTAGAGGATTTTCTCTTTTTTTACAAAAAAGGATTTCCATTGGGAAATGATATTCCCCCCTATTGACGGTTTCTGTGAGTTCTATTATAAATTGTATGGAATAGGCATACTTAATTATGTAAAATAATCACAAGCATGAAGCATAAACAAAATACAATATAGTTTACATATTGTTTTGGGTTTCTTCTTCTTCTTCTTCTTCTCGACATACAGTTTGTTTGGCTTCCTTGTTTTTACCTGAAAAGTTTTTCTTTTTCTTTCTTTTTTATTTCTCCATGCAACTTTGGGGCATTCAATAGGTCACATGTTGACATGTTGTAACTTCAATTTGTTCCAACTGCCAGCATATATGTCCAACAAAAAAGATAGCAGTCCGTACAAGAAGCAGCACCCTTCATTTAAATCTTCCTCAACAACTCATAACTTCTCACAGATAGCCTCTTCTTTCCTCATTAATCAATGCTTTTCTCATGAATAGAGAGATGTGTAGTTGAGAGAGAGAGAGAGATCAACAAAAAGGAAAGTAGGGACGGTTCCAGAAATTTAGAAGAAAAACCTAGAAAATATAAAAGGGAAAAGATTAAAGCACAACCATGATTTGGTATTTTCTCTGACTCATCTTGTCTTTTAGTATTTAAAGAGCGGTCAAAGGTTATTACAGTTCCCACCTTGCCCACCAAACAAAAAAAAAGTTATAACAGTTCCCCAAAAAGCTCTCACAACTCACAAGCCAATTAAAAAAGGAAACAAAAAACTCAGGGTTGTGGAAAGTTGATCAAGTTGTTAGCTAGAAAATCAGTCGACTAAGTACTTCTACTTGTCAATTTTTTTAAGAGGTATTCTAAAATGAAGGGTGCCCAGTGCCCACGCAGAAATGGGGTGAAAAAGCAATGCGGGCGCCACCATTGGCTGCAAGAGCAGTTGTCCAATGGGGCGCCCTTTCACCCCATTTCTACAAAGGCGCCCTTCAGTTTAGAATACCACTTTTTTTAATTGTCTCCATGGGAAAAGTAAAGGTTTCTACAACTGAAGATAAAAGAGAGAAAAAAGATGTCCCCTCTTGAACCCTCTTTTAAAGAATACCTATATTAATAAAAACAAGATGACCCCAAAAACCTATACAAATCAGAAAAGTGTTTGTGAGAGAAATAAATAGATAGTCCTTCTTGAACGGTATTTACCTATAAAACGCAAGGTGTTTAATAATAAGCGAGTTGAAAAGAATGGGTAGCGTTAGGGAGACACAGAAAGGGATGTAAGAGGGCAAGGACTAATGACAATGTTGGGTGGTTAGGTGGGATTCATGAGAGGTGGGACCTTGTTTTTAAATGTTGCATGAATCCTATTGGCTGATACACACCAATAAATTGGTTATAAGGGCCGTTGATATATAGCCCAATATATCACCATATTTAAGGGGCAGTGATAAATCGACCCCCATATATGGCAGTGGTGAGAGAGAGAGAGAGAGAGAGAGAGAGAGAGAGAGAGAGATGGTCAGATGGGGGCAGATTTAAGATATTAGGCCATTGATATGAAGACAACTAATCAAAGCTGTTGTAAATTTACTTTTTATGATAGAAATGAATGCAACTGAGTCACCAAGGATAAGAAGACAGAAGGAAACTGGGAATGAAGGCTTATAGACATCGAAAGTGGATACAGCCATTAAATATTTACAAGGAGTTTTGTCATGCAATTCCAATATGGAACCCGAAACAGTAGATATCCCCCCTTCAGCTACTTACAGAAGGACCAAAATACATGCAAATGGGAGGATTGATCTTGAAAATTGAGAGGATTGCTGATGGTATTGTCCAAATCCCATCTCCACAAATTAAACCCGAAGCAACGGCTCCTGCGTAATCCTCTGCCTCCTTCCGATTAATCCGCTCCCAAACAAACAAAATCACAGTCCCAACAAACATGTCAATTGCGAAATAAGCTCCAATGTAGAACGGAATCGCCATTGCCATAGGTATTGGAATGAACTGCGATATCTTCTTCGGAGTCACATCCCTTAAAAGGTTAATAACCAAAGCTGCTACGAAAAAACCACAACAGATTGCCAAACAATGCTTAGGCAATGCAGAGAAACCTCGCACACCCAGAATAGCCATTTCTCTAAATATAACGGCGTAGGGAGCTTTGTATGGCCCATCAGGAGATCCAATATCAAAAGCAGTCCAGTATAACCAGAAAGTTAACGGGGCGATAACACAACCCATTGCTGTCCCAATTAACTGGCTTACGAACATGGATTTCGCCGATGATAGGGTGAGATAACCTGTTTTGAAATCTTGCATTAAGTCTGCAGCTGTGGAGACAATGGACATCATTACTCCACAAGCTGCTAAGCCAGCTATAACACCACCATTGGTGCCTACCAATGAGGCGAAGATAAAGAGGCCGATTTTCCCATAAGTAGAAGTCAGGTTCCAGTCGGTGAGTCCAGTACCATATGAGTTGCAGAAAGCAAGAGCGGGGGCGATGATGTAAGAGATAAGAACCAGATACCATTTGACTGGTGGGAAAAGCATGGGGATTGTTGCTGTTGATACAGCAGCTAGGCCCACATACCCGGAAGCCGCAAACCAGACGGGTATATTGTCTTTTAAAAATGTCTCATCCTTCCTCTTTTCCTCCATTAGTAACTTGGAACTCTCACTATCTGCCAAACACAGCAGGAAATTATATCAGGTCAAATATAAAGAGATTCTAGTTTGTTGTATATCAAAGGCTTAAATAAATACACCATCAAGGTTTTAAATTTTGACCGAAATCCGAAATTTAGGACCGAAATTTCAGGTTTCAGTCAACCCTGAAACTGAAATTGGGTAAACTTGAAACGTTACAAAATTTCAGTCGAAATTTGGTTTACCCTGAAATTTTGGTCCGGAATTTAAGGGAAATCACCAAAATTACTGGAATTTCGGCTGTAATTTTGTTCGAAATTTTTTATGAGATAAAATATTATTTTATTTGATTTCGTAAGATTTCATCCGAAATTCTGAAATTTCGGACGGAATTTCAAAATTTCTTTCGGTGAGGAATGAAACGCATTCCGAAACTGAAATTTGAAACCTCGAATACCATAGAATGTAAATGACAAACAAGTATTGCCAATGCCTAATCTCATGGTTAGGTTACTGCTATAGAGCCTATAAATATAATGGATGGGGAGGATCCAGAGCAACTTAGGACTAGTTACTCTGTGAACATGGTTTAAAGCTTTCGTCAACTCTTATGTAATCATGTAGATAAACACTTTGTCACCTAAAAACTGCTGAATATTAAACCTAGGTTCATGGAGATGCAACACTGTATACAAGTCAAAGAGTGAGAAATCGAGATGAGGTCGATTGACCGAATAAGTATAACTTATCTGGTCTGTCGACCAGAAACAGAGTGGGGCCCATTTTGTTTGGGTGATGCAAACCTTTCATATGTGTGTATATTATGGGAAGGACAATGGATGGAAATACAAAAGCTTCCAAGTTAAGTGCCTTATTTTCATAAAACCCAGTTATGAGACATCCACAACCTTTTTACAACAAAAAAGAAACATAGGATGGCCGTTGAATGCATATAACAAAAGTAAAGGATAACATTATATTATTTCATGCAGTTACATGTTTCATCCTAAATAACTTACACGAATTTCAATAGCATGACCATGACAATAAGCCAAACTGGTAACTATGACAATAACACTGAATTTTTTTTTTTTTGAATAGTTATAACACTGAAATTTCATAACACTAAAATTTAATTTCACCAAACGTACACGACAAAGGATTTCTTACCTTGAAATTCACTGAAAAGGGGAAGATTGATCTGCTTTCTCTGTTTACTACAGATTTCCTTCACAGTTATTGCAATTATCTTGATCAAATTATAGAGGCCGTCTCCAAGAATAAGGGAAATTGCAATGAAAACCTACAGGTACAAGGTAATAACAGTTTGCCTTCGGCCCCAATAAATCACCAGGTTCTTGTACATATACTATTCAACAATTGCAAACAACATATATCGACATACAGGTCACTGATATATTAACTGAGGTCGAACAAGAAATTACATGAGGAAACTATATTTACTGCAACAACTGGAGAAATTAAAGACTGCACTAACATAATGCTAAGATCAAAGAACCAACTATGTTATTACCTTCTGTTTAACCGGTAGAGAAAGCAAACAATTACAAAAGAATCAAGAACTAATCCACATGATCCTAAGGAATATAATTTTCAAAAAAAAAAAAGATTATAAGGAATAGATATAAATAAAATGTTTCTATGAATATATTTATGTCATTCGTGTAAAAGTTTCAAGAACACTCTAGAAGGGCATTTGATTAGTTAAAATTAGTAAGGAGAAACTAAGTAAAATTAGCTTCTGAAAATACTCATTCAGATTGAAACAGGCTCATTTACTGATTGCAGATCTGCTAGTGACCATGGTTTAAAATTTTGGTTTCGGTAACTGTTTTGGACCCCACCAAACGAAATTTGGTAATTTGGTTCCAAATTCCGGACCGAAATTCCGAAATTTCGGCTGAAATTTTGTAACACTTTTAAAATAAAATAAAATAATGTCATTAAATTACCGAAATTTCGGTCCAAAATTTGGTAAAAGGCGAAAAATTGAATTTCGGAAAATTTCGGTTTCGGTCCCCACCGGTATTTGAAATTTCGGATTTCGGTCGAAATTTAAAACCATGCTAGTGACTACCTGGAAGAGCAAACAACAGGCAATGGTAGCAAGATCCAGAATTGAGACTGAGCAGAGGACTATAGCTCATGCTACAAGTAAGCATACGAGTCTCTACATCCATGTAAGAGAAATGGGATTGATGGTCCCATGAAGCTCTATTGTGATACCCAAGCAGCAATCCATATCACCTCTAACCCAATAGATCATAAGAGAACAGACTATATCGAGGTTGATTGTCATTTTGTGGATAAGGTTGATCATTGTTCCTTATGTCAGATTAAAGAGAAATCTCTCAGATTTTCACCATAGTTGTTCCCAGAACTCTCTTCAAAAGATTATAGGCAAACTGGACCTGTTTGACACAACTTTCTGAGAGAAAAGGTAAAGGCTAAGATCATCATTGTTTGTTAAAGTGCAGTATGTATAGAGTGTATGACTTATGGTGTGTCTTCTTGTCATTATGTCACTTATGTTACGTTAGGGTATTTCAGTCATTTTGTAACATTAAAATTAAGTGAATAGAATAGGGCATGCCCCACGATGGGGGCATACCCTCTCATTTCTCACAAACATATTTCCCTTCCTCACCGAGTTACATACACATGCACAAGATAATCTATTTATTTCAGTAAAAATAAAAAGATCTACAAAATTTGTGTTGAATAGCATTTTTTAGGGAAGTGATATATCCGCCCCTTTTCATTACTTGGGACACCCAAAATCAGTGTAAGTGTAGGTGGCAATCTGGCCCGTTGAACACTTCCCCATGACGCAAGTCTGGTCATGTAAGTGTAGGTGGCAATCTGGCCAGTTGAAAACTTCCCCATGACGTAAGTCTGGTCCTCTGCCAGTCATAGATACACTATATTTGGGTGTCCAAGTGATGAAAAGGGGTGGATTTATCATTTCCCTTTTTTTTAAGTCACGAACTTCAGTCCTTCTCTGGTTTCATACTTTCATTTCAAACTAATTATGTAAGGGATACAAAACAGCAACTAATAATTGAAAACTAAACTTCTACAGTTCTATTCTGGATGAAAATGATTCATTTATACCTTATATCCGTATAGACCTTTGAAGTCATTGCTGCCAAGGTTATCTGGGTACCAATCACCCGCATATGTACTAATAAATGGCCAAAGAAAACCCCAGGATATAATTGCCCCAAGAAGAACTGAGCAATTGACAATGTGCGGGCAGATAAGACCACATCCAATGTATGTTGGACTGAAATCAAAGTAAAACCTGCATAGGCAAAAGGATAACAATGTAACATTAACAGGATACACTACTGGTGAGTTAAATTTCTTGTCAAACTACTAAGTTTTGTTTTCTAACTATACTCCAGACAAAAAATCTTGTTGACAGCTTCTCCTCAAGGAGAGAGCCGAAGATTATGAAAATCCCAACAAGTTAATTGACTTTCTTAAGTGTTGGATGGATGTATAATGGAAGACAGAATAGGCATTGAAGAGACTAACATTGGCTTTATGAGCAGCTTTACATTAAATACTTTGACTGGCTCTCACCCCTTGATGGTTTGGAGATCCGGTCACAGATCTCCAAACCATCAAGGAGAAAGTTATGGGTCCAGATGGCTTCACCATGGAATTCCATCAAGGAGCAATGTGTTAAGGTCATCACGGGTGATATTTTGAACATTATGAGAACGTTATGAAGGCGTTCCATAACAGAGACAACAAAGAAGCAACTGCCATTATCATTCCCCCCATCCTTAAGACGGAAGGAGAGTCTGAAATCAATTCCATCCATTAATCTCATTAGAAGTCTTTATGAGATTTGGAGTGAAGTCTTCTTTATGAGGTTGGTGAGAAGGTTTGGGTATGTGATCTCGTCATATGAAAAATGCGAGTAGGGAAGACCAGAATGCGAGGACTTAAGTAGAGGAAGAGGTTCAGGGGATGTCGATGGTCCATATGTCTAGTTCATTCAGACTTTGAGTTGTGGTTAAATTTATAGTGGGGCGTGATGAAATC
Source organism: Tasmannia lanceolata (assembly GCF_043159265.1). NCBI lineage: Eukaryota > Viridiplantae > Streptophyta > Magnoliopsida > Canellales > Winteraceae > Tasmannia > Tasmannia lanceolata. Next base: position 57,727,362 of record NW_027518714.1, read on the forward strand.
TTTAAGTTATTGGAGGGTTTAGTCTGGTATTGTCTCTTTATGGCTTTGCTTTCCGAGTCTCTATAGAAGCTAGAGAGAGGGGATTATATTAGAGGGTGGGGAAAATGTGGTTTGAGCCTTTGAGGTCTGTTTTTTGTCGAAACCTAAAGGCTGATGAATTCAAGTGTCTCCTTGAGTTACAAGATTTGTTAGAGGTTCCTTTGTCCTACATGGGGGAAGATAGAAAAGATTTGGATTATGACTCCCAAGGCACCTTTTTTTATCAGGTACTCTTCATGTCCCTTGCGGAAGAGGGTATTGGTTAAGCTCTTCCTGGCTTCCTTGAGAAATCACCAGTTTCACCAAATTTTCAAGTGTTTATTAGACGACCGTGGAAATTATTAATATCCTTGATCTTCTGAAAAAAGAAGGAATTCTCATTGGTGAACAAAATGTGGGAATCTAACAATAAGTTCAATCTTCAACCATTGCTCTAGTGACAAGGAAAAATTTGGAGCACAGTTCTAGGTTGGCATGGAGTCTTGGGTCTTATAGAACATGACTCCTTTTCTCATTGCTCTGTTCTTATGGAAAGGAAGAAATCCATGGACATTCAGGGAGAGAACTTCTTGGTGAGGAAGGTTATCTCAAACTTTAAAGACCTGATCATTTCTTGGGCACTACTGCACGGAGAATTTTGGGAGTCATGGTCCAAGGACTCTGGTCTAAATGAAATGGAGTGGGGTTACTTTTGAAAGGACCCTATGAATAATAACAATCCAGAGTGGGTCCCAACCCTCATATATATATATATATATATATATATATCGAGAGAGAGAGAGAGAGAGAGAGAGAGAGAGAGAGAGAGAGAGAGAGAGAGAGAGAGAGAGAATTGAGTTCCTAAGGTGTCACCTCATATAGCTTATATGAGGTGGCGCTTAAAAACATAAGGGGCCCACTTTGTTTGGATGATCCAAAGCATTCATATGATAGGCCCTCACATAGATAGGGTGTGCCCAAAAAATCAACTTCATAGAATCATCCTAACCCTTCCATTTGTGGAGGTTGAAATGGATGGGTATAAACCTCCATAAATCTGCGCATTTTTAACCTCCATAAATGGAAGGGTTAGGATGATCCTATGGACCTGATTTTTTGTAGGCACCATATCCATCTAAGGGCCTTTCAAATGAGTGGTTTCGATCACCCCAAAAATGTGGGCCCCTTATGTTTTGTGAGCGCCACCTCATATAAGCTATATGAGGTGACACCTTAGGAACTCTATTCTCATATATATATATATATATATATATATTGAAAAATAGGTCCCACCCCAAATTTTACCACTAACTTGACCCTGTTCTTTGGAAACCGAGGTCTAATCTAGAATTGGCAAGTGTTATAGAGATAATAAAGGTGATCTTCTGAAAACATTCTAAGGTCTGATTGGCTTCATAGATTATGATAAAGCTTATTTGCGCGCTCCGCTCCAGTGTTCAAGTGTTCATTGCAGAGTCAGTTAGGAGAGACTGAGGGTGGAAACCAGTTTAGCTAAAGACATTGTGAGCCCTCCATTGTAGCCCGGGAATTTGGAGGCTTTCCACTTTTTGAATAAGATGATAGATCGTTGTAGAAGTTCGAATATTGTGTTTACTCCATGGGGTAATCTCTGCTTTGTAACTTCTTGTAGTCTCTTTATTTATTTTCTAATAAATTTCCACAATCTTAGATTTTAATACAAGTGTTTGGGTGCATATTATAATCTGCATTTTGTAAGAAGACAATAACAGATAAGATCCTTAGAATTAATTTAGCAAACCCCAAAGAACCATAAAAGAGAGGCATGATTACGAAGGAAAACAAAGGTAGTAGAACCTTACGTATTCTTGAATGCTTCGAGACCTAAGGTGGGGAAATTATCAAAGCCACACGAATCTCCAACACCACTGAAGAACCACTTAAAGCAGCTCCAAATGAAACTTATGCTTAGATATTTCCCAAGACGACTTACTTGTTTTCTGCAATAGATAATTAGAGTGAAGGTGTTGTTAGAAGATTTCTAGTCAAGTCAATCAAGATGCTCAATATATAATATGTTAGTAGATATTTTCATTTATGATTAGTATTTAAATGAAAATTTATCACACGAATATTTGGAATACTCAAAATTAGAATTTCGGGAGCTATGTAAAAGATCAATTATCTGAAGATTCTTACAGCTAGAAACGGTTTAAAAAAATTTAAAAAAAAAATCTGTGATTTATAAAGTTTAAGTTACCTTAGAGTAACAAAATCCAGTAATTTTTTTATTTTCTTTCTTTTTTTTCTTTCAATAGGTGAAGCAAGGAAATCTCCATGAAAATTTTAAAGGCAAAAAATTCTAATTTGAAGAAATAATAATCGAGAAAGACATCCATATTTTCATAGATACTGTTACGTACATACCTACTATCTGGAAACCTGTCAGAAACATTTTAATAGTGTTCAGAAAGCAGCATATTCTTAAATTTAGTAGATCTAATCAAGTGCTTGGAGAAAAGCCTTGATGGATTTCCACGGCACCTATCCATCAGGGTACAATTATTGAAACTCATTCATAATAGAGAATCTTTCAGCCAACAGACGATCAGATGAGAATTTAAATGCTATGCCTGCTACTTTGTAAAATGCATTTGGACAATGCTCTAGGAGTTTCAGTAGAAAATCCTATCGGTCTACTTCTCGATTTTGAAGCATTCACACTTATGGATTATGAAATGTTCACAACTAAGAAAGTTTCAGGGCAATTCAAAAAAAAAGAAAAAACTAAGTTTGTTTCAGGAACACAATGTTTGGAGCAGATCCAATGCCAAGTAATAATTTTGTAGTGTGTAGTTATTATGAGAGGTTGAATAATATTTAGCTCAAGAAAACAAGGAATAAGATTAGTGCATTTGAGTTCTACAGCTCACCCTGCAAGTTCAGCTCCACTATTTGTATGAAAGCTATTAATCAGCATAGCCGTAGCTGTCCCACTGGGGTATGTAAGCTTGTAATCCAGGACCATTATCTGACACCAATACAAAATGGATGAAGAGGGAAAAAATGATCAACACAAATCCTCCATTTAACATGATGAAAAATTTGGTGGGAGTGTCAAAATTAGTATGTCCTGCATTTGGATTTCCCAATTGTTGTTTGCATGTAAAAATCACACTCATGCCATTACCCGTAGAATTTTTCAGTTCTATAAACAGATATGTAGTATTGGAGGCATATAGTCTTATTTTTATTGTGATATCTTCATAATTCTATTATGATATCCTCATAATTCAATACCTCTATATTTGGAAAAGAATACCAGAATATACAGAAGGAAGAAAAGACAATAGCATCTATTTACTGTAGGCAATTGCTCAAGTGATATCCTTATATGATGCTGATGGGTCTATATATTCAAATGATAGTCCATTTCTGTTACATGTGCTTGCTGGTGAACAAAATGCATGTTGCAGAGGAGAAAACAGCAAAATATTTTACATAATTATACGCTAATAGTCAATATAAAACTTTGTAGCGAATGACACATAGCTCATTTGGCTATAAACTCCCATGAATGAAATCAACACCAGCCAACAAGGTAGCCATTAACTATCATGATAATCAAAGTGCCATTCAAGAACAATCACATCGATCCGACGTCAGAACAAATGCAAACGAATCATTTCAGTATAGTGAAAGAAAATCCCAGATTAAGTTAAAATATGCATCTTATAAGAACCATGTTGTACACATCCTAGATTAAGTTAAAATATGCATCCTATAAGAACCATGTTGTACACATCCTAACCAAGAATACAGATAGATAAACATGTTTCTAACAAATCCAGTTTTTTAGCTTGTAGTGTTATAGTAATGGATGAGTATTTACATGTATCTTCATGTACTTCTGTCCCTTCTTATATACTTTTTTAGTTGTTTATCTTCATGTACTTATGTCCCTTCTTTTTTTTTAGAGGGGTTATGGCATTGGGGGGGGGGGGGGGAGACTCCTACCGGTTGGCAGGGACCCCTACCGGTTTATTAGATAAAGATAAAGATGAAACATTAGGAACGAGATACCATCCCTAACTTGGGATCACATGAGAGAGGGCGAACCAAAACTCGGAATTCTTATATCCCTTCTTATATACTTTTTAGCTGTTTATCTCACAGGCAACTTAGCCAATGCCCCAAATGCAATCTTTTCCAAATAGAAGAAGAATATAATGCATGGGAAGCAACACCAATATATTTGAAGTACATAATAAGAGCTACCCTTTAGACCCCATAGAGGAGCACAGTTTCAAAATTCTGGCCAGGAGTTCGTTCAGGTACTGGTATGACAAGTTGGGCGGAGATAAGGCTTTTGTGGAGTGTATACTAATCTGCTTCTGTTAGTAAACAATGGTGGAGAAACCATGGCCAACTTTTTGTAGCACTATGGCACAGAGGCAGCAACAGACATCGACTCTCAAGAGCATAACTGTTAAGAATAGGAAAGTTCTGCTATTTCACGCAGGGTTATATGTGCGCTTCATTACAGATATATTTGTCATTTGTGTGTGTGTGTGTGTGTGTGTGTCTGTGTACACACATACGCGAACACAACTCAATCATTATGGGAATGAGACAATTAGTTTCTCATGCCCGACTTCTCTAACCCTCTTCCATCTACATGGTGAAATACAGTTTCTTAAAGAAATTACAATGAAACATCAAGGGCATATGTGCAGGGCAGCAAAGATCTGGAAACGCTCGATTTGGAAAGCTTGCGTCCAAATAATTTGCACTTCTCGGAATGAGCAAAAATGATCTCATCACAACTGCATTTTGTCAATGAAAGATATCTTACCAAGTTGGTCATCATTATTTTTTTTTTGAAGGGTGAAAAATTCATTAATAAGACCGAGATGGTTAAAGGATACAAAGGAAAAACATAAGATAATTACAAAGCTTTGTACAAAACAACTTAGAAGGCATGGACGAAAATGTCAAGGAGGGAGAAAATCATATCGCTTCAAAGAATCTAAATGAACCCTGGACCAGGCTAACTTATCCATCACTCTATTAGCCGATCTCCTAAAATGCCGGACGGAAATACAAGAATTACCCACAATATCCTTTATCTCATTAAAAAAGTCAGCAAAGCGCCAAGGAAAAATGTGAGAGCGGGATAACCATCGAATCACATTAAGGGAATCGCCTACCACCGTCACTTGGTTGAAATCTACCCCCGCTAAAAATTTGATACCTTGATGAACTGCCTGGACTTCCGCCTCGCAAGAGTCGGCAATTCCAATAGGACCCGAAAAAGCCCACTTCACCGGCTGGACCGGGATTTCCAAGACTAGAGCCATCAAAATTAAGCTTGAGAAAACCCCTCCCCGGGGGCTCCCAAACTTGAACTATCGGTTTTTGCTCTCAAAACTAGAACACACTTCCCTCCATCCATTCCACAAGTCAAAGGCGGAAACAAAAATAAAACTTGGGAGGGGTTTTGCCCAGAAGATTGAAGCTGTGGGGATATATTACGTACAAGCTTTGGTGATTTTCTTCCATTATAACATGGTATATTGTTGCAAGGAATTTCTACCTTGTACATTGCATGCAATATTAAATAGTTTAATTAAAGGACTGTTTCAAATGAAAATATTCTGTTTCTTTATGGAAACCCTTACAGCCTCGCAAATCAGGGAAAACAGCAATAAGACCAAATCAATATAGTGCAGTTATCGGTTCAAGAAAGAGCAGTCCACAAGCATGAGTAGATACCTTGCGAAGGGGAACAAGGCTGAACAGACCGAGAAAACTGACAAGAAACATGAATCCAATCATCCATCCCAAGGATGGATTTTTAATATCTTCTGCCCTATTACCCGGATAATCAACTCCAATGAGTTTGTATGTCTTTTCGTCCATTGCAATCATATAAGATCCAAACCCCCCTGTCACAGAGACAAAATTTCAGCTTCTCATTCATAACAAAAACAAAACCGAACCACAATGATAAGTCTTGATCCAAGCATTGCGATAAATTTTATACTAATATTCAGAAACTATTCCAAAAGCAAAGAGAGATGCAATGAATCTAACTTAAACAGTTCCTAAATCCATCCGCAGCACACCATCAATCTTATGAATTTTTTTTTTGGTAGGTAGTCTTATGAATTTCCGAATAACCAACAACAATTTTTTATTTTTATTTTTTGAATGGCAACTAAAAACAAAATTTCCAATCATCAATGAAGCGTAATTGATCAAAATGTGAACTACAACAACAGTAAAAAAAGTATGATTTAAGGGAAACAATCTAGTCTTAGTCTTACACTAACTAAGATAGGACAGTGATAATAAGTGTTTCCCCACTAGTTTTGACTTCATAGAAAGTATTGGGATCGATTAGGTTCTATTCTCCCTTTGATTGGACAATGATTAGGTTCACCAATAACAAAGGATCGCTAATGGCATCCAAGACAGGATCACTTCCCATGATAACAATGTCAGCGAATTATGAAGAAAAAGAAATTAATGGTTTGATACAAAAATAACACATAAATTAAATGACTCCCAACATTCACAATCAGCCTTACTTACAACAACACAATAATATAGAACTTATCTAAAAAGCAGGCAAGATGATAAAATGATGGTTATTTGCATAGTTTCAAATTTCGGCCGAAAACTCGTTTCGGCTGAAATATTTCGGTTTCGACCAAGACCGAAACGAAATAAACATTGAATCAAAATTTTTTTTAATAATTTTTTTTACAAGAATTTGCTGAAATTAATGTCACCCGAAAATTTGTTTTACGCCTATTTACAAGATTCCAACCAAAATTTTAAAAATTTCCACTGAAATATCAAAAATATGAAAAAAAAAATCCCCGAATTGTACAAGATTTCCACCACAATTGAAATATTTTGATTTTGGTGGTGGCCGAAACCATGGTTTTAAATTTTGGATTTCGCCCTTTACCAAATTTCGGACCGAAATTTCGAGAAAATGTCATTTTAAAAAAAAAAAATTGTTACAAAATTTCGGCCGAAATTTCTGTCTGAAATTTCGAACTGAAATAGCAAATTTCGGCCCGAAATTTCGGATTTCGGTGGGGTCCGAAATTGGTACCGAAACCGAAATTTAAAACCTTGGTTGTTTGTTCCAAAATTCCATGAACTTCCATTCATATCCCTGTCCTGAAAATCATGTCTGCTACAGATTTTGCATAAATTATGATGTAAATATGAAATAAAAAATAAAAAAATTTCATACAAACAAAAACCCACAATTCACGAAAGAATAAAAAAGCCCAACATTAAAAAAAAATCCCCAAAACAGATAGAACAACATTACACACCAGAAAACACAAAAACAAAAAGGAATTACCGCTAAAAGCAAGGCCATAGCAAGCAACAACACAGGTCTGGATCACCGTATTCTCTTGCCGAGTAAAAGGGGTTGTAAAAATCCCTAATTTGGTGAGAAACCCCGTCCATGACTTCACGAAGAAGAACCCTAATAAACCAGCGGCAACGTTGAGAGAAGGGATTACACCAACAGTGAGATTGAGCTTGTGAGTTATTATGCAGAACAGAGTCCCCAACAGTGCACCCACAAAAAGTCCCCGGATCGTGATTTGATCTTTCCATGGAGGGATTTTTACCAATTCAAGGTCGTTTACGTTGGTTTTTTCGGAAATTAAGGGCTCTGAGATCTCCATTACAGGAGGATTTTCTGTACCCATTTTTTATCCGAAAGTTTTTTCTTGAAATTGTAGAGATTTGTGGGTTTTTGTAAGGAATTTGCAAGGATTTGTGGAGATTCTTATTAGTTCCTTTTTTTGCGTGGAATTTTGCAGCGTCAGCTAAATAAACCACGATGCAGATTGCAGACGCTACGTAAAAGGAAAAACAGCTCCTTTACGGAAGGTTCAAGGAATAAATTTAGGGAGATGATACATTCGCACCCACTGTAGGATAATTCGCACCCGCTTTAAAGTGAAAAGGGGCTCGGGTCGGGTCGGGTCAGTTCGGTTTGAGGCCAACCCTAACCTAATCCAAACCGAGCCTCGGTTGAGGATGTCAACCCTAACCCAACCCGCCTTCAAATCAGGTCGGGTTGAGTTCGGGTTGAGTTCGAGTTGAGTCGGGTTCATCTTGCGCCAAATAGAAAAATACAAGGAAAAAAGCATAACCTAGAAAAAAACATGAGAAAACTAGCGGATAGAGGTCAGGTTTGGGTCGGGTTGCTAACCAAACCTGAAATTAAATCAGGTTGGCTTTTCCCAACCCTAACCCAATCCAACTTGAGAAAATGCCAACCCAACCCGAGCCAAAATCAGGTTCAGGTTGAGCCCGACCCAAGTTGCAACCCAGTGACATAAAAGGGTGTGGATTATCCTAGAAGGTGTGAATTTCTCATCTGCCAGATTTATTAGAAATTTATTAGGGTGTCCCCCCGAGAACTCGCCAAATCATGTCCCTCTCAATATCCAATGCACGTGTTGTTGTCGGCAGCATGCGATTGGATTAGTTAACGGTGGAGAGGGTATGAGAGGATCTAGAAGAAGTTTTGCCACGTGTACGGTTGTGATGAGGAAGAGTCAATTATTTTGTGTGGCCCTGCGGGACACTAAGTGGTAAGAAAGTTAGGTGGTCTTTATGGTTGTGTGGAACAAACGCCAGCCACACTTACACGCGGGGTTAAAATATCGAGGCTAAGGTGGGGTCCACATCTAGCGGTCACATCACATGGGTGCCTGGCAAGTGGCAACTTAATTTAAGTTGACATGGACGAAAAGGAGATTCAGAATGATTCGTGGGCCGTTACGGCGACCGAAAAAAGAAAAAAGAAAAGTAAAGTGGGGCCCTCCTAGGCAGACGATCTAAGCCATTCATTTGCTGGTCTTATTGATAAGATGATTCCAATCCTCCCCTTCCCGCCCCTCGCCCGACATATTTGGTGTAAAGGGGGCGGAACTTAAAAAGGGAAATGTTGATCCAAACCGTCAATTAGATGGGCCACAGCCTAAATAGGTTGTGCCTCCAAAATTATTTCCATAGGTTGATCCTAACCCTCCGATCTGTGGAACACTCTAACATTAAGTCCCTCTACAGATTGGAGGGTTAGGATCAACCTAGGCAATTGGACGGTTAGGAACAACCTATGAAAATAAGTTTTGGGGCACAACCTATTTAGGCTGTGGGGGTTGTGGCCCATCTAATGTACCATTTGGATCATCGTATGGTGCGAGCCATACCGTACTTTTAATAAAGTGAGGAGTGCGATCATCAAAATACAGTAGTGCTGATAACATTTCCCCTTAAAAAATGGTCCCTTTAGAAATTCACACAAATCAAAGGGTTGGGATCACCTAATGGAGAAGTTTTTAGGAAAAACTGCCAATGGGGAATACCAAAATAAGAGAATTGAGGACGGGGACACTCTTTTGAAAAATTATAAAGGGGTGGTTGAAAACAGGGCTATCAAGTCTAAAAAGGAGTTATGAAGTAGTAAACAGTGAAAACCTGACCAAAATGCCCCTAGGGGTTATCAAGTCTAAAAATGTGTCATCAACTACGTAGAAAGAGGTTATCAAGTTCGACTTGATAACCCCTATTTAGACTTGATAACCCCTTGTGAGACTCAATAACCCTTTTGATAACTTGATATCCCACCCTGTTTAGTAGGGCTCCAACAGGGTCGGGTTGGGTCGGGTTTTTCAAAACCCTAGCCCAACCCTAGATCCCATTATCTCAGCCCTGACCCGCCCTGACCCTGAGTCAGGGCCGAAGAACCTCAACCCACGGCCCGCCCTACAGGGCTTAGTGCTGGCCCTGGCCCACCCTGATTGGCCTTGATTGGGTAGGGCCGAGCCGGGCCGGGCCGACCCTAATTGACCCTAGGACAAATACTTGTTAAGAGTGCCAAAAATAAAGTAACCACTTATCATATAGAGCAAAATGATCAATAAACAGAGAAAGGGAACAAAATAAGACAATATGAATTCAACAGCATGACGGGAACAGAGACAAATAATAATAATAATCTAAAGAAACATCAATCCAAGATAATAGAAAACATTAGCAAAAGAAACATGCACAGATGGTTCAATTATATAATAGAAAACTTAGGGTCAGGCCGGGTCAAGGTACCCGAGGCATTAACCCAGAACCCGACCCGACTTGAGTCAGGGTCTAAAAAAATGAACCCTGACCCACCCTCAGGGTTGGAAAATCCAGCCCTAACCCTGTTCGGGCTCAGGGTGGGTCAGGGCTGACAGGGCCAAACTTGCACCCCTACTGTTTAGGTTAGAGTTGTTAAATCACATTTAGATCTTTTTAGACTTGATAACCCCTTTTTTAGACTTGGTAACGGGCATTTTGGTCAGGTTTTCCCACAAATTCCATTTTCGACCCCCATTTATAATTTTTCAAAAGAGTTTCCCCATTGGCAATTCTCGTATTTTGGTGTTCCCCATTTGCAATTTTTCCAAGTTTTTATTTACATGGCCTACTGAATGAATGGTTTAGATCATCCAGAAAAGGGATCATTTTATGATATAGAATCTCAACAAACAGGACCAAATATGAGCACCCCTTGTTAGGACCGGGGAAGAACTCACCCTTGAAAACTAGCCATTAAAGGTGAGGGTTCCTAAATCCTTATAAGCCCTTTCACGTCCATTCATTTTCCCTATGTGGGATCATTGCTTTCACATGGAACCCCTGACCGTCTCTTCTACACTTATGATGTACTAATTGGCCCTCGCTTTGATACAACCAAGGTTTTAAATTTCGACCGAAATCTGAAATTTTGGGTTTCAACTTCAAAACTGAAATTGGGTAACCTCGAAACGTCACAAAATTTCAATTGAAATTTTGAGCCGAAATTTAACGAAAATCTCCAAAAAGTCTGGATTTTATTCTTTATTAAATATTTTCTCGAAATTTCAGCCGAAATTATTACTGAAATTTCGGTAAATTCGTTCAAAAACTTTGTACAAGATAAAATATTATTTTATTTGATTTATTTAGATTTCTTCTGAAATTTTGAAATTTCGGTTTCGGTGAGGAACTAAATGCATTATGAAACTAAAGTTTAAAACCTTGGATACAACTACACTTAAAGATGCACTAACCATAGCCGCAATATGACATATTCAATATCATCACTTGCACCAAAGCACAAATTCCAGCTTCAACTCCTTTTATCGGAGGCAATAAGGTAGATCTGATCCTAATAGGCATCATGTCAACCGGCACTAACACTAACCATAAGAGACACATATCTCGGTAACACTGGCTCTGGACTTTGCATTGATTGGGGTCATCCTTTAAGCTTGAAACTCCACCCAAGAGGAAAGACAAAGAAGTGATCAATGGCAAAAGATAAGCATTGGGTCCCTTGGGATAGACGTGCATATGAAATCACGACCGTTGATTTTGTACAACATCATAGTCTTGGTCCCATACCCAGTTGGACATCTCATACATAGATTAAGGGGCTACAAAAATCAATGGTGTAGGTAATAAACTATGTTGATATGATGGACCGTCGCTAGTTCGCCTCATTGACTCATTATAATTAGGTGATCTTAGGCCATGAAAAACACTTTTATGAAAAAGGCAGTTGGAGTAATTTCTTGTTGATTCAGAATAAGTATAGATGGGTGGATGACTTAACCTGAGATGTTTATCTTCAGAGAGACTTAAACATTTTGAGTAATTGGTTGTTTCACAAGTTAATCATACGAGAGTGGGTCAGAGGTTGAAAAGATCTCCATGAGCACTAATGTTGAGGGAAACAACCGGACAAATTCTGGTAGTCATTCAAAGTTGGCAAGCCCTTCAAAATTATAGCTAAATATGAACTTAGAAAATTAATTTTCTTTAATGGATTGGGTTTTTTTCAGTTTTTGCCAGGGTCTATGGGCTGCACCAAAAATTCGGAAAGTCAAAGGATGTATTTCCCTTTTTGTGGCATTGTTTGGTTGTCATTTACTATTCACATGACAATCCTTGTCAAATGTAAATTTTCCAAATGCAAGCCTTATTTGATGTTCATCTGTTTGTGCTCTTGTTCTTATGCGCGCGCGTGTTTCTGATACAGAACTCTTAAAAAATAATAATAAATACAAAACAGAAAAAGAAAAACAGAGATAATGGAGAGACTTCACAAATGGAGTTTTTATATGGTGTAAGCCCTTATAGTCCCTTATTTTTCAAAAAGTACTGTACGGATCACATTATAGGATGACCCAAACCGTCCATGAGATGGAACACAACTTAAATAGGTTGTTCCCTAAAAATCATTTCCATAGGATAATCCTAGCCCTATGATCTATAGAGGTTTCCATAATATGCAGTTCTCCATGATCGGAGGGTTGGGATAATCCTATGGAAATGATTTTTGGGGAACCTATTTACATTATGTTCCATCTTATGGACGGTTTGGATCATCCTATTATGTGGTCCGTACGGTACTTTTTGAAAAATAAGGGACTACAAGGGCTTACACCATATAAAAACTCAAATAAATGAGAGCAAAATTTCCTACTCATCTTAAAAATGTCTGATTACAAATGAAACTTGTTTCAAGGGATTTCAAGCCTTTGTGGACCTTTGCATCCACCTCAAAAATGAATTATTTGTATGTTTAAACATATCTGAAAAAACTAAAGATTCAGAAGCTCATCTCCAACTTCCACAGTGATCGCAACAGCGTAATTTGAACAAATGCTCGGAACTGAGGTCGCGACATTATACTTGCAGCTGGATAATGAGCTCCGTCAGGTCCTCGATTCCCATAACGATAAGGCTTGGGAACAATCTTCTTCTCGTCTAGCTCTTTCAACAATGGCGTGAACAGTTCCCATGCAGCATCCAATTCGTCACTCCGAATGAAAAGCCGCCATTCTCCTTCGATCGCATCGATGCAGTAGCCTCTCGTAAGCATCTGGTATTTCCTTCGAATATCTGAAAAATAACACCACCATGATAGCCAGTTGAATTAAGACGCCATTGAAGTAACCAACAGGCACAAATGCACTGGAAGCCATCGGAACTCTGAAGTTAAGCGTGCTTAGGCGTGAGTAGTGCTAAGATGGGTGACCTCCTGGGAAGTCCTCATGTTGCACCCCTATCTCTTTTTACTTAAAAAAAAATGGACAAACAAGAGAAAAAGTCACTGAATTATCAGAACTGACTTAACGACCAAAAGATCCATTTTATTTCCTAAATCTTTTAGATAATAAATAGGAGAACAGCATCAGAGATTCTCCGCAAAGCACCAAATTGCCACAAAAAGAGAGCATTTGGTTCCAAGAATTTGGATATCAATGACATGTCATTCAATACATGGGCATGTTAGTTCAGTCACCTCCTACAAGGAAAAGTATGAGTTTTCAAACTTCAAAGGCTTAGATTTTTCACATATATTAACAAAACCCAAATTAAGTATGTAGCGCCTTTCATTCTCAACTGCATATTAGCCTATTATGATCATATCTTTGCAAGATCATTTGATTAAATTGCTAAAATAGTCAAAGCTACACATATGGTAAAGACTAAAGAGTTAGATGCAAACAACTATTTTAATTATTCAAAAATATTGTCTGTTTTAGAAAAGTGGGTGTTAAGAAAGTTTAGTCAACTCTCATTTTCTTAACAGTTTCTATCCATACCTTGCTGCATAATGAAGATTCAGATTACTGCAATCCAACCTCATCCCCAAACCAGGGATCATATTATTGACCTTCAAATAAATAGCTTCGCCAGGCTGTACTCTGATAACAAGCTCATTTGTCGCAAGATCCAGATCTGTTCCAAAGCTCCTCTTATATAAATTACCAGGGACGTGCCTGAACTGTACTCTGATTTCTGTTCTGAAAACAAAACAGTTTCCAATTTTACACCATATCAGTTCATACTACAAATGGCGGGAGCCTTGTGCACTGGGCCGCCCTTTTTTTTATCAGTTCATACAGCAAAATCTAGTGTCCTGTACTTAAGATAAATAGCAATAAATCAACATTAAAGATAAAGGGTAATGAGAAGTTAAAAACCAAGTCTTAAATACCGCCTAGTATCCAATGCTTTCCCGGCTTTCATGAGAAATGGCACCCCATCCCATCTAGCATTGTCTATAAAAAGAGCAGCGGCCGCAAACGTAGGAGTTAAGCTGTCCTTTGGCACGGTCTTATCGTCTATGTATGCTGGGTATGTAACACCGCCCTTTGTGCAGCTTTTATACTGCCCAACCACCACATTTTCAAGTTGCAATGGCCTCATAGAATCTAGAACTTTCACTTGACAGTTATTAAACAATTTAATAAAAAGAATAACCTATGTAGATTCCAACCTAAGTCACAAATGTAGAACTTTCACTTGACAGAAATTGAATTTCGGTTCGGTTACGGTTCGGTTCCCCCAATTTTGCCACCCCATACTCATAATCATTAGAAATATTTGGTTTTGGTTCGGTTTCATCCCCAAACCGAACCAAACCGAAATTTGAATAGGTTTGGTTTAACCAAACCGAAACCGAATTTTTGGTTCGATTTCGGCTCTGTTCCGGTTCGGTTCGGCCAATTTTGCCACCCCTACTTCTTGGCTTATATAGAGGCTCAAATCGTGAATTTCAGGTCAGCTCTCTCAGTTGTAAATGTGGTAGAGCCCACTCATTTTGCTTGCCTTTTGAAAGCAGCTACATAGTAGCTTCGTCTTAAAGTAGGCTCTTTATTTCTTAAAAGATGTGTTCTGGGTCTTTGGATCGGATATTTGGATGGCTATGAAAAGTGGGTCCAACTCAGTTCCACACATCTTGAAAAGTCAAGAGGAGAGGTTCACCATTTGCTTAGGCTACTGATATTCGCACTACCATGTTTTGATAGTTGCACTGACTCACATTGTCTTTTAGTATCTAATTGTCTGTCAAAGGTCATCAGTATTTCCAAAACAGCTCTAGGAGGCCAATTAAGAATGAGAAGACAAAACCCTCTGTTTGGTTGGGTTTAATTTTAAACCCTAGAGCTCTGTTTAATTGGCCGGATTTGAATTTGCATTCCATCTTCAAAAAGAGAAGGAACTGATTAATCCTTTTTTTCCCCATTTTCTTTGGAATCTCTAGATGTAGAAAGATCTATTTCTACATAGATATCTCATATACACTAAAGATCATACAGCAATTTGATCTTACAGTTTAAATCTAGATTAAAATAAAAAAGCCTATACTCTCAATGTCTTAGTGTTAGTTTTTGTTCAGTTTATTTTTTGTGGGTATCCCTTTGTTTCATTCCTTCTCACCCACATCAAACATCCACTTTCGCTTCTAGCCTCCTTTGCTCAAGGACCCTTGCAATGAAATCCTCAATCCTTTTGTTCAATTCCTCAAGTGGCAAACCACCAAAATCCTCTTCCCCATCTACATCATCACCCCCTTTCTCTTTCTCTACTTCATCTCCTCCCCCTCTTTCCCTTTCTTCTTTATCTTCCTCTCCATCTTTTTTTATCTCCACATTCCCTTCAACTAAAGGCATCTCCAATATCTTCTCCCTCTCTGTCTCTTCAATGATAGATAACTTTTTGAGGCTCGGATTTTGGCCTAAGTACTCATTGTAAACATCAGATGACAAATCGAAGAGCTTGGACTGGCCGACAAGAATGATTATTATGATGTTAATAAGGAAGAACAAGAACTTGGGATTAGAGACGAAAGTGCCAAGGTTTGGGAGGGAGATAGAGAAGAATAAGTGGAGAGAAGAACAAAGAGAGGGCAACCAAACTAGATTAAGAATGAGAGCTGCTAGAGAGTACTGAAATAAGCTTTGGAGGAAGTGGTTTCTCTTGAAGTTGTTTATGGCTTGAAGCTTCTGTATCTTGATGGGATCCATGGTCATACAAGTGGGAGTTTCAATTGGGTTCTAGTGGTTGGGGAATTTGGATTTGAGGGGTGGTTTTAGAAGGGTTTTTTGGAGATTCCAAGATGAATCTAGAGGATATTTTGAAGATGGTTTTAGGAGAGGAATGGAGAGCAGAAGAGTGAGAGAATTTTTCATCTGAGTGAACACTGAAATGCAGAAAGCAGGTTTAAGTAGGCAAGGAAAAAGTGCTTATGCTCTTTTTTTGATAGAAACCTCCGACCTCTGGGTTGAAGGCCAATGTCTTTTTTTTTTGGTAGAAACCCCCGAGCTCAGGGTTGAGGGCCAATGCCTTTACGCTTGAGCCAGAGGCTATCCTAAAGTGCTTATGCTTTTTATGGTAGGTAAGCTGGATCAAACCCCTGGCCTCAGGGTTGAGGGCCAATGCCTTTACCATTGAGGTAGAGGCCCACTGGCCCACTCTTAAAAAAAGGTACTTATGGATGTGGGATTCATCACATGCTCTACTTTATTTTCCCTTTTACAAGAGGAGGTACCCTTTTGAAAAAGCCATTTTGGGCTTGATTGGTGTTGGTTTGGAGTTCTTTCCCCTTTTGCTTTCCACCCTCCCGTTGAGGGTTTTGAATCTGCCCATCCTATGGTAACAAATAGCAAATTATCAACACTCTTTGTATCATCTTTGAAGAATTCCTATGTGCATACTCTGAAATATGGTGTATGCTGAGGGTTTTGAATCTGCCCATCCTATGGTAAGAAATAGCAAATTATCAACACTCTTTGTATCATCTTTGAAGAATTCCTATGTGCATACTCTGAAATATGGTGTATGCACCATCTCTAGCATCAAATATCTACCCATCTTCATTGTACAAACTATCCATTGAATGGTCAAGATTAGACTGATCATATATAGATGTTATCAGATCAGATTCAGTTTAATCAGATAACCACCTTAACTAGATGGATCTGGCCTACACTAAACCATCCATATCCTAATTAGTCAAGGTGCCCTAATTACCAAATGAAATGAACTATATAAGGGTATTTATTGAATTTCACATCTAATCTCTTCTTCAATTTAGACCGTTAATGAGTTCATAATCAGATTCAGCTTAATCAGATAACCACCTGAACTCTATAATCACTCTATTATCATGGGTATTTATGGTAATTTCACATCTAATCTCTTCTTCAATCTAGACAGTTAATGGGTCCATAATCAATGGCCACCCAGGTTTAAAATTTTGTCCGAAATTTTGGATTTCGGTCGAGACCGAAACTGAAATTGGCGAAATGTACCAAATTTCGGCCAAAATTTCAGAAACTCTTCAATTTCGGCGAAATTTGAAAAAATATTATTTTTTTATTCCTTTCCAAAATTTCAGCAAAAAAAAAAAAAACGACATTTCGTGTGTCTTTACCGAATTTCGGCCGAAATTTTGGTTTCGGGTAGGTCCGAAATTCCCCCCCTCCCCCTCTAAACCGAAATTTAAAACCTTGCTTACAATGTCAACGTGCTTATTTCACCCACTGCAAGCAAAAAATAAATAAAAATTTCAACTATACAATTATTATTTGTGAGCAATTTTTTTATTTAAATTTCTTACTTTCTCTTTTTTCATATCAACAATTAGTTTTATTAAAGGCCACGTCATCCAAGATTTTTTTATTTTTTTTCATGATAAATTAGTGTCTCCAAGTGGTTAGGGGGTGCAACTCGGGCAGGGTTGGGTCGGGTTGAGGGCAACCCAAACCCAACCCGAGATAGCATTCCCTCAACCCTAACCCGAGCAAACCCAAGCCTAGGGTTGAGGATGGTCAACCCTAACCCAACCCGCCTCCAAATCGGGTCGAGTTGAGTCGGGTTGGGTTCGGATTGAGTCGGGTTGGAGTCGGGTTCATCTACGGCCAAACGGAAAAATGCAAGAAAGAAAAACATAATCCCAAGAAAATAATGATAAAATTAGAGGACGAAGGTCGGGTTCGGGTCGGGTTGCGAAGGCCTCAACCCTAACCCAACCCAAATTTAAATCAGGTTGGCTTTTCCCAACCCTAACCCAACCCAACCCAACCCGAGAAAATGCCAACCCAACCCTAGCCAAAATCGGGTTCAACCCGACCCAAGTTGCACCCCTACAAGTGGCGAGGGAGGGGTACTACGGGTCGGAGAAGGAGAGATTTGACAGGGCACGACTAAGAGATGAGCGTCAAAAGTGGCAAAAAATTAGGAAAAAGTTATTGGATTTTGAGTGTAGATTTTTGTTTCCTAGTTTTTCAGGCTTCTCTTGCCCTCTCCCCACTCAGTCCCTCTCGTATCCATCCCTCTCCCACCGTCCCTCACCTTTGAATAAGGCAATAATATTCCATGGAAGAAAAAAATTCATGGTAGCCGAGTGTACAAAATGTCCAAAATTTTTCCGAATAATTGCCCAATCTGTGTCTATAAGAAGTAAACATGCAAATTACTTTTAAGGGATTTGCTAGGGCCCATCTCAGAAGGCATTTTGCGGAACAGCTGTTGCATGAGGGTGCAGCCACCTCATGTGAATTAAATGAAGACAAAATCTGAGCCTAAGTGGCTGCACTTTCATGCCACAACCGTTCCACAAAATGCCTTGTGTGATGGTCCTAGCAAATCCCAACTTTTAAATAAGGCCCAAATAATGGGTGACTTATTAACAAGTGAGATCTTTATTTGGTATTGAAAGTGTGTTTTGGGCTAAAGAGATCCTCAGATTTTAAGCCTCTTTGCTCTTTTGAGAGTATAAGGAAAAAGGTTGGAGTCCAATTTTCACTATAGATGTGTTGGGTCTATGATAACTGTTCAAATGATACAATCTATTAGGTGTAAACGAGCCGAGCCGAGCTTGGCCAGGCTCGGCTCTGCTCGTTAAGCTCAAAACCTCAGCTCGGCTCGGCTCGAACCAGGCTCGGGCTCGGCTCGGTCAGGCTCGCAGGCCTTACCCAGCTCGGGTTATATTATGTTCACACCTGGACAGCCCTACTAGTATAATTTGACTACTTTTTTTACACTATGGGGGTGGTCCTAGTAACAAATGGGGTTCCAAAAATGAAGTGACATATTTTGCCCCCCCTCCCCCTTTCACTCTCTGGACAACCCTTTTAATGTATAAATTAATATTATATATATATATATATATATATATATATATATATATATATATATATATATATATATATTATATATAAAATTCTTAACGAGCCTTAATGAGTTGAGCCTGGCCTAAATTAGGCTCGGCTCGTTAAGCTTAACGAGCCTGGTGAGCCGGCTCGGCTCGGCTCGTTAAGGATTCGAGCCGAGCTTTTTTCGAGCTGAGCTCGAGCGAGCCTCCGAGCCCGAGCCAAAATTGACACCCTTAAATCTATACTACCTGATGGATGAATTTTTGGTCTTTGAATCTGAATTGTTGGCTACATTTCTTTTTATTATCCATTTAGGACACAATGATCAGACGGCAAGGATTGTTAGACAAAAGTTTGTCCTACTAGATGAGGGACTATTCCAACTGTCACATGTCATGTAGAGTGAAGAATGGGGTGGCCCCATCCTACTTGGTAGTGAAGAATGAACAATAAAGCAGGTCTAAAATCAAATCTTAAGTAGCATAGAACATGGAATTATCTCTGGCTGGGGATGTATGAAAGAAACGGTAAAAGCTTCAGTAAAAAAGTAAAAGGAAAAAACACAGGAGAAAAAGATAAAGATCATCTCCTCCTTCAATTCGCCTCGTGTTCCTGCCCATCCCACATACATAATAAATCAATAACTACATAACCCTTGTGCCCAAAAAAAAATAAAAAAATCTACTATTTCTTCTAGTTTTTTTACTTCTTATCATTCCAATATGTTTCTTTTAAACAAGAAAATTCAAGAACGAAAATCAACTCACTTTCTTATGATCTTTCCCTGCTCTTCCAACCATTTTCTTCAGCTGCTCTCTCACGAACCTCTCGTATATGAACGATGCTCCTCTGAATTGTGGTAACACTAACCAAGCCACAAACGCCACCTTTATCTGATACCATATTGGTATCCTTCCACCCATAAAAAAAAACATAAAAATAAAAAATAAAAATCATATGGGTTAGGGGATAAAAAGAAATTAAAAAAAAAAAAAAAACAAACGTTGAATTAATCCGTTTTATAATAAAAAATAAACTCCAGAGGCGCACGTTATAAAAATGTGATAGGTTAAATCTAACATGCGCATGTTATGGTGTATATAATGTGGTTACAATTTACAGGATAGTTTTGTTGAACGCATCATATACACCGTAACATGTGCGTATAATTTTTTCTTAAAACCCAAAAAATGCTTGATACTATAATAATAACTACTTTGTAAGAACATGATATGGTGCATAACATGTATGTATCACCTTTCTCTTCTTCTTACCATTGTAATATGGGGGCCGCGACCATTTCTAAGAGAGTGAGAAACGAATACAAGATCCAATAAGCGAGCCACTGCTCATCATCAAGCTTGGACGGGCTCTCGATCGCTCGAACCGACGCGTATCTACGAGAAATTCAACAAAATTGTTCATCAAATCATACACAAAGTAACCCACATCTACAAAAAAGAAAAGATGGATTAAAATCACGTAGATGAAGATTTCTAGACATGGCTTCTTCTTACAAGGGATATAATAGCATCACTGTAGGCCTGCATGTACAATCAAAGAAAACTCAATCAGAAACAAAAAAACAAGAGACAAAGATTCAAAATTTTATGAAATACAGAAAGATCAGTCATGGGTATTTTTTTTTAGAATACCCGGCTAGGGAATTGAGATAAGTGAGGAAAGTCCAAAAATGCCCCATTTCTAGTGATTTTTCTCTGTATAAGAAACAACCCAAAAGGGAAAACCTAGAGAGATTTGTTGTTTGAAATTAAGGTGAGTGTGGAAGCGGTTTACAAGTTTGGAAAGAAAAGATCCTTATATTTGGGCAAGAAGGACACTTGGTAGGATCTGAGGTGGTATCGGGTTCTTTCTTAGACGTGGCAAACTAGATTTAGAACCCCCAGATCAGAGATTTTTAAGTAACTAGATTTAGAACCCTCAGATCAGAGATTTTTAAGTAACTAGATTTGGATCACGTCTACCTTGATTTTTCTTTTGTCAAATTATTTTAAAATGTAACTGAAAATAATGTGGATCCAATGAAGGGCCCTTTTGGTGCTCTTTATGCAAGGGCTCCCTTGTATCTGTCGTTGCTCAAATTTATATTGTTAAATTCCCTTTCGCTTTTAATGCAGGGGGATGATTTTTTCATCCCACTGTAGGATGATGCGCCTCCATGTTAACGTCAATTGTGGGCATACTTAACGCTTTTTTACGTCAAATCACGTTACTAGGGAGGCGCGTCATCTTAGAGTGTGGCGAAACAATTATCGCCATTAATAAGAAAATTTAAGTTTGTGCTGCGAAAGTCGGTGACACTTGTCATGACCAGGAGTTTGACATTTGAACGATCGAAGAATCTGTTGCGAGAGAGGTATTGGGTTAATGGGTTGTGTTGGTTTAGAGCTTTTGAGGCGTAAATAAGGGGCTTAAGGCTTAATTGGTGCACCCTTTAGAGGATTCTAGACAAATGAATAAGGATTGATACGATGAAAGAGACGTCCTAACGTTGTGTCAAATCCATCTATTCACCATGCACCGGATCTCCACCCAACGGTCAAGATCACCAAACACATTTATCACGTACTGTTAGAATATATTTGATCAAATCTAGAAAGATCTGGCGGTTGGATCATGATAGTGGTAGGTTAGGAAGTTATTTAGTTATATATTTTGAATTTCAAATACTAGTAGTTACAGGGTAGATAAGAACATATTTTTTTATGTATTTTATGGAAACTATTTGTAATCTTTCTCTAGGAATATAATGCAAAAGCACCCATAATGTCTTATGCCAACAGTGCTGGTCCTTCCTTCGGGGTACTGCCCCCTTACTCAATATAGGGCCTCATGCCCTTTTTCGCCCAAAGTCTATATGCCGGAAGCTCCCGCGAGACCAAGTGTGGACGAAGTGGAGAATGTTGGCTTGAGTAACGCAAACATTGGTGAGAATCCAATGCCCTGAAAACCTAAGGATTCCCTCTCCTAGTTTTCAATCTTATAATCACATGCGACACATGCACACATTTTCACAATCCCTGAGATGAGGAAATCTTGGATTCTAAAATAAGTAGTTTTTTACAAAAAGATGGGCTGTGAGAAAATAAGCTAGACATGGTAGTCATGCACTACCAAAATCGAAATGGAAATCTTTTACTTCCCAAATACTTCGTGGAAGTTATGTTTAAGTCATAGTTTCAAAACTCGCCCAAGTTATTATGGACTCCCATCAATACCATTTTACTTTGGCCATGTTCTTGTCGTGGTTTGCATCTTGGAATGAAGTCAATCAAAGCTCTTTTCACTCGATCTCTTGACTTATGACTGCCAACGGATTACTTGACCAGATCGTACCGAGTTGACTAAGATTTACTTTGGCCTCGTTTTGATCTGTATCGGCATTTTGACACTTATTTAAGTATTAATGGCATATTTGCACAAGCATGAGATTTTGCGAGATTTCTACACATCAGCGACACATGGTAAAACATAGGGGTGGTTATTCGGTTATAACTGAACCGAAATAACTGAAATTTGATAACCGAAATAATTTCGGTTATCAAATTTCGGTAACCGAAACCGAACCGAAATAACCGAACCGATTAAAAATTCGGTTATTCGGTTATAACCGAATAACTGAATAGTGGGATAAAAAGAGAAAAAAAAGCAAAATCTTGGTTTCGATCGGAGGGCTAGGATCATCCAATCGAAATGATTTTTTGAGCACAACCTAATTAAGTTGTGATGAATCAAATGGACGGTTTTGATCATCCTACGGAGTGCCCATATAGCACTATTTTTTGAAAAAATAATAGTTTTTATCATAATTTTGGTTATTTCGGTTAACTGAATATTTTTTTTGAGATAACCGAAACTGAACAGAATAACCGAATTTCCAAAAAATAAACCCGAAGCCGAACTGACCGAATCAATTCGGCTCAGTTTGGTTATTTGGTTTTAACCGAATAATGAACACCCCTAGTAAAACACCTATTGTGTTTTCCTTTTGTTTATCCCACACACACAACCAACCCAACCCGCCACCCCCCCCCCCCCCCCGGGGCGCAAACATCCTTCTCTTCCCCGGGCCCCCACGTTGTAGCCTAATAAGAGTAGTCATAAACACACTGGAGGGGGTGGCTCGGGGAAGAAAAGGAGGCGAATATATCCCTGCCCTATAAAAGCTCAATATGTTTATATATAGATTCTAAATCGTGAAGTCATTTATTCATTTCTGGTGTCAGGTGTATGTGCCCCTCATGGATGTAGGAGGACGATGCGTGAAATGTTGTTTAATTTTGGTGTGTAAGCTTCTCGTGGCATTGACTATGGGCAATGCCTTTTGAAGTACTATATCATAGTACTTCAAGTATCCAAGCATTAAATCGTTAGCTTGGAAGTCTTGGCTTACCAGAAAGCGGCCCAAGTCTTCATGGGCCTGCACATCATGGTAGAGAAAGGGTTGGAAATGTTAATAGTTTACCAGAAGGCCCGAGTGATGGTGGGCACGGACATCATGCTACAGGAGGGTTGGACATACTAACGGTTTACAGGGAGAAAGCCCAAGTGATGCTGGGCCCGGACATCATGCTAGGGGAGTTATTGGACATACTAATAGTTTACCAGGAGAAGGCCCTAGAGGTGGGGTTGGACACTTGGACATACTAATGGCTTACCAGGAGATACCTGTAGACACCCCATTTTGACCGGGATCGGGGTCCACAATACCCCAAGTGATGGTGGGCCCATACATTACACTAGAGGATGGGTTGGACATACAAGTAACTTACCAGGAGAAGGTCCAAGTGATGGAGGGCCTGGACATCATGATAGAGAAGGGTTTTGACAAGCAATTAGCTTATAAGGAGAAGGCCCAAGTGATGTTTTGCCAGGGCATTATGCTAAAGGAGTGGTTGGACATCCAGTACTAATAGCTTATCAGGAGAAGGCCCAAGTGATGGTGGGCCTGGACATCATGCTAGAAGGGGTGTTTGGCATACTAATGGCTAACCAGAAGAAGGCCGGAGTGATGGTGGGCCTGGACATCATGCTAGAAGGGGTGTTCGACATAATAATAGCTTACCATGAGAATTTTGGATCCGTTCGGAATTTAGTGGGTTTTCTCCGCTCACATCTCTGAGCTGCTTGGGAGTTGGTTTTTTGTCTTGTGGCCCACTAAGGGAAGGATCTTATAGAAGCTTGTGTTGTTGTCAACTACATTTTCTTTGGAAAGAGACAAATGCTCACATGTTTAAGAAGTAAGAAGCGCATTCACTTCTTATTCAATGATCGTAGCTTTAGTCATCTCATAGGCTAAATTCCTCCCCAACTTCAGCTTGTATTCGTCCAAATATATTTGACGTTGCTAGAAGTAGATTGGTCTTGGTAGGGAATGCAAGGAGATTTTTGCTCCTAGATGAAATCCCCCTAAACCCGGTTGGTTGAAGTTAAACCTTGATAGCTCTAGCATGGACAACCGGGGGCCAGCAGGTATTGAAGGGGTTCTCATATAGATGAAAACGGTTCTACCAAGTGGGTGTTTTATGGACCGATATATAGGTATCAAGGATTCAAATGAGAGAGAAGTAATTAGAGCGATCCTTCAGGGTATTGTAGAGAAACAAGAGATCAAAGAACCAAGCTTTGATGCACTTGTTCACACAAATAATAAAGCAAGAAGCAAAGCTCACATGCACAAAGGACAAAGCTTGGAGAGAGATAGAGAGTGAACTTCCCTTTATGAATATTATAATGAGAACTATTATATCACAATCAAGTACTGACATTTTTCTCCTCTCTGCCGATAACATAACTCTCAGGCAAATAACTCTCAGGCAAATAACGTTTCTCTTTTATAGACAAAGCACCTAGAGTCATACTCTAACACAAACATATAACAAAAACACTCCTAAACTAAGACAACCACTAACATAGACATCCACTACTCAGCTTGGATATGAAGATCCATTCTCTGCCGCATCTCAACGAGGAAGAAGCAGAAAAGAACCCTCTCTGAAGAAGAAACTTGGATAAGAGGTAAATTCAAAGCCAAAGGTCAATCCTCCATCTTTGCCCGCACTCTTTTTACTGCTGCAGTCCATCACATTTGGATGGAATGGAACACCAAGATCCATGAAGGTCAAAAAAAGCACAAAAAAGTTACTTTAAATATAATCCTCCGCGCAGCTCGGGAGAGGATTTTGTTCTTAAAGCTCGAAGACATCATGAATAACGAAAACAAGGAAATTGCGAAAAATATGAATCTCCCTTTGTTCAGCAAAACTTCTGAACCAAGAACTGTCATATGGCAACCACCTCTCTCTTTTCTTTTTTTTCCTTTTTTTTTTGATGGGTAAGCAGGGGTTTATTGGGGACCCCTACCGATTTATTAGATAAAGAAAAAGATAGAACAATAAGATCACAAACCAACCCTAACTCGAAACAAGCGAGAAGGGGGAACCAAGGCTCTACAAAGAAGAGCGACAAGCACTAAGCCTAAGAGAACAAAGTGATAAATACTTCTGAATTACATAATCATCTAATTTTGAGGGGGTGAGATGGGCTCTTTGTGAGCGCTTTGGCCAGGTTCTCCTGGGAAATTCCTGCCAGTTTGATTGTCCATGATCCGAGGTCTCCTCTTCACCGTCCTCATGTTCAGCTTGGATCAGGTGGACTTCATTGAGTTCTTCCGCCCAGGATACATTCTTTTTTGGAGAGACTCTAGGGCTTTTTATGCTTGTTTGAAGTGAGGGAGTCTCTTCAGGTTCCTCTGATCCAGGAATGAAAAAAAAGGCACATTGATCCTGTGAAGAATTTTGATGAAAAAGACTTGAATGAAGAGCCAATCTTGGCCCCTTGTCTGGAGATTGTCCTTGTGGGAGAATCTTCTTCATCATTAAAAGGAGCAGTCAAAGCAAAAGGGATTACAGAGAATAGCATTCAGACCCACAATAGTTTCAACTTGTTAGAAGAGCATGAAGAAGAAGAGGGCCAACCCAAAAGCTTTAACGAATACTCTAGTTCAAACGAAGAGAGTGAAGACGAAGGGACTGAAGATGAAGAGTGTGAAGACGACTCTGGAGCAACCACCTCATGATCCATTTGTCAAGCTGAACTCAGATGCATCCCTCTCAAATGATTCGGGAAGTATTGGAGGAATTTTAAGAAACAGAGATGGGCGGCCTAACGATGCTTACTCCCTAAATCAAACCCCATCTTCCATTCAAGACCTCGAAATTGATGCAATCCACAGGAATTCAGTTGGCTAGAGACCTTCACACTCAGTGTTTGTGGATTGAACCAGATTCTCTAATTGCTGTCAATGTTATCCTCAACGCTATGCCGTGCCCATGGAGGTAGATCCTAACCCTTGAGAAGATCAAAGGACAACAACCACTAACAGACTCCTAGTAGGACTCTAACTCTAGACCAAGTAGCTATTTGATTAGACTCCAAGACCGTTCATGTGGGCCCGCGCCGCGTGCCCGTGTCGCGTCCACATCGCCCGTGCTGGCCCGGCCCCTCTGGCACTTGTAGAGAGTCGGTGCTGACTCCTACCAGGTATTAGATTGACAGGGTGCGTAGAGATTTAGACCACCTCATAATAGAGAGGTCTCCTCACCCATGAAGATTCTCTCAACTCATGGATGAGATCTTCAACCATATGGAGGCAATTCATTACCATCACATCAGTATCTACAAATAGAGAGGCGGACCAGCAGCTATCTCGTGGAACGAGTGTCCACATTAGAGATTTTCGATTTCTTACCCCCTTCCTTGAGTAGAGTTATCTATTTTCTTTGTCTAATAAAATTTTACCATTTAAAAAAATAGATATAAAAGAAGGTTTTTTTAATGTCACAAAAATAACCCACATAAGGGTTTTTTATGTTCCCAAAATACCCCTCATAAATAGACATAAACGGACAAAAGTATGAAGGGTATTTTCGTACATTTGTGAGCTCCATTCAGATTAGGTTGCTTCATCGGTTTTGTGACTATATCAGGGTCATGATCCAAATTAAGTAATTTCGGATCTAGTTGTTGTGCCCAAATCGTGTATAACGTTCAGACCCTTTAGATCCATTGGACCGTAGGGCACCATTCACATCTCTACCAAATATAACAGCTCTGCCAAACACTACCTAGAAAAAGAAACAAGGAAGAAAAAGGCATAAGTCTACCATATATTACTAGCTAGAGAAAGAGTTGAGACTTTCCACAAGCTCTATATCTTCCTTTCATTATTTTAGGTTTTACCTTCACCACGACCAAGTTAGAGGGTAGAAGAATAGGTGAGCTACAACTGTTTCCCGATATTTCCCAACCTCTCTAATGGCATCCCTAATTTCTCTCACCTTTGAATCTCAATCACCAACATTACGGATGATATTGCACAAGAAATGGTGTGTATTATTAGGCTATTTGCTATTATTATAACCCCAAAAGAACATGAAATCACCACCCATATTTCTACAATTGCGTGTAGGCTAACGTTTGAGTCCTCTATTCCTCTCCACCAAAAGTATTCAAGTAGTTGAACAACATTTCCATTCTCCTCTAAATTCTTTTTCAAACACGTTAAGCATATTCTTCTAATCTTCCTCTCTTTCTCTCTTCTTTCCACCTCCCCCCCTCTCATCTTCTTTCAATAACACTTGTTTTGGGCTTTCACTACATAAATGCCATGCATGTTATAATTTTACATCTCAATCTATTGTTCTTCTTGATGGGTTTTCATTACTCCATTGTCCATCTATAAAGAAAAGGTCAGACCCATAGATAGGCAAATTTTTCTTAGTGGGTTCTTTTGTAAGTGGATGATAACATAAAGAACGATCATAATGGCGATGACGGGCAATGCTAGAGCGTACTTTACGGCAGGTGTTTATAAGGTGGAGATCAAAAAACTCGCCGGAGTTTCGAAACTGAGTATCGATGTGTGGAGGGGAAAGAGAGAGATGAGAGGTTTGTGTGTGGAAAGGATCATTGATAGAAAGGTAAGAGGTTTATGTGTGAAAGGGAGCAGTAGTTATCAAAGTGTAGATAAAATCAATGGAAGAAATGTGAATGGGATTAATGGGAATGAAGTTTCATATGTGGGAAGGAGTATTGAATTTAATGAGTGTGGTGATGTACCATTTCATTCATTTAATCTTGGGAGGTTTGTGGAGGATCAGTTCGTTTATAGACAGACTTTTGTTATCAGATCTTATGAGATTGGACCAGACAAAACTGCCACCATGGAAACTCTTATGAATCTCCTTCAGGTCATTCCTCTCTTCTATTGCTCTTTTTACTTGTCTCTTTATAATACTCTGTTGGCTTAGCTGTGACAGAAAAAAAAATGGCACAGGGAGGCCGTTGAGATATTCAAGGCTACGGAAGCTGAAAAAATAGCATAAGAATGCTCAAAGGGTTGGATTAATCCTTTTCCTTAAAATCAAATGAATTTCATTTTAATTTTATTTATCTATATCATTATCATCCCAATGAAAACCTAGAAAGAAAATTTTACTTATAAATCCCTAATCTGTATGTCTCAATTAGTCACCAAGAATATTGTTTTAGCCAAAAAAAATAAAGTATTTCTAAAATTCCCTAAATAGTAATTTTCCTAATATGTATCACACACAATAAGTCTTTTGCCCAAAATATTTCTATTTTTATGTTGTATTAAACCTTCAATCATTTTTAATATAAGAAAATCTAAAAAGTAAAAACTATAAATTTTAGGAAACTATCACTATTTATAGAATTGCTTAAAGAGTATTTTTACAAACAAAAGTTTAGGATTTCACAAACTTCCATGACTAACCGTAAGGGCCCGTTGGGATGCCGAGAAGATTTTGATTTGGATTTCTCACATCTGCAGCTCTTTTTGCATTGTAATTTGGATCAGATCAAATTCTTGGATTTCTAATTCAGCAGCTAACAATGAAAAAAATCAGATTTCTAAATTTGCTGTGAAAATGAGAAATTGGAAATCCACAGATCTGGCAGTTTCCTTCACCCTCTCCTCTCCCCTCTACTAGGAAGTAGCCCCTTCCATCTCTGTCTCCCTCTGCCGGATCTATTCAATTGGTATTCAAAACTCAATTCCAAATCCAAATACAAAAATGGCAGGTATCCAAACAGGCCCTAATATACTTTGCAAATTAGATATTTATGAGAGAAAATCCTAATTTAAAATGCATGCATGGAGATCTTGCATATATTCATTTGTAAAAGGATATACAATTTATAAATCCGCTAGTTTAGAACTTTTAGATTAGAAATGAAACACAAGTTTACATTTTGCTCTTTATATCAATGTTTATGGGTCCAACCAGAACATTTGCTCATGATATTGCAACTAAATTTTGATACTTGCACCGAATAATATTGACAATAACACGACCATATCTATAGGCTACTGATATTGGCACTACCATGTTTTGATAATTGTACTGACTCAACTTGCCTTTTTTAATTATTCAAACAGCGGTCAAAGATCATCTGGGTTCCCAAAAAGATCTCCGGAGTCAATTAAAAATGAAAAGTCTAAGTCGAGTTTGTGCAATTATTAAAACATGGTAGTGCCAATATAAATATCAACAGCCTATAGAGTTTTTTTTAGGGAAGTGATATTTACGCCCCTTTTCATCACCAGGGACACCCAGCGTCGGTGTATCAATGGCAAAAAGGGACCTAATGTACTTTATGTCAGAAAAATCCAGTGGTTTGGATTGCAAAGTACACTGGCAAATGGGTGTCCCCGGTGATAAAAGGGGCGTAAATATCATTTCCCTTTTTTTATGGTGCACCCGCAGGTACGTACAGAGTCCATATTCTTATTGCCGTATTTTTCAGAAAATTCGACAGGGTCTACATTATTATTAGATCCAAACCATTAATTCGATTGGCTCCAATGATAAATAGGGGTGGTACCCCAAAAATCATTTCCATAGGATGATCCTAACCTCCCAATACGTAGAGTAACACATTATAGAAACGTATAAAGACTATGGAAATTATTTTTATCGAAAGAACTTTTTAAATAAAATATGTTCTCAATATTTTTTCAAGAACTTTTTTAGTGAAATATGTTAATCATTATTTTTTCGGCGTAAAATGGGCGTATAACAAAAAACTTAAGGAAAACCAACATCGTATGACATGGACCATGGACCATGGACAGATAGCATGTGCACAGTGATTGGGTCCATGAATATTGTTGGCCATCACAAGTCTTACCTATTGCCCTTTGTCCACTTTCATTGGATGATCCTTAGACCTTCGATCAAGCATTTTGAGAAGGATGTCCTTCAAGATATCTTTCCTCATTATTGCGGGCTGCCCATGTCTTCATGGCCGTTCGTTGTTCATCAAGAATCAATACCTTATGCTATAAGAACGTCCATGTTGTTCAATCAGATACTAGTTATCTTATAGTTTCTTCTAATTGATACCCTTTAGCACCAAGTACATATGCCATGTCTCACAACTAAAACCATAGATGCGATATTGGGGAGGTGATGTCCGCACTCCCTTGTTTTCATATTGGCATTCTTTTTTCTCTGGCTGGTTGTTGATAGTCTGTGTGTGTGTGTGTTTTTTTTTTTTTTTTTTTTTGGGGGAAATTTAAACAACTAATGGGTTGTTGAATAGTTCGGTGGGAACTGTATCAGGTTGTCACCCAGTGAGAAATAAAAAAAAATGTAAAGTAAAGAGGGCAGATGAGAAAACAAGATAAAACATCCACATTTCTCTTGTTTTGGTTTGACAAACACTCTTTATTCTATGGTTAGGTGTTGATAGCTTGTTGAAAGCTGTACCAACCAATGAGAAAAATGATGAGTAACAATCTCCACTGTTAAGATACTCGCACTCCCCCACTTAATTCTCTGTGATGATAGCTTGTTGGAAACTGTTTCAGGCAATGTGAAAACAGTGTAAAATTAAGGGGAACGCCGATATCAAACAAGGAGTATTGATATCATCTTGCACTTACTAATATGATACAATTAATGGTTTTTAACTGATCCCATCCCATGGGAAAGAAGTTTGAAGATGGTAATAATTACTGGTGCAGGAGACAGCACTGAATCATGTAACGAGTTCGGGCCTCGCCAGTGATGGGTTTGGCGCAACCCATGAAATGAGCGTAAGGAAACTCATCTGGGTTGTCACTCGAATCAACATACAAGTCGAGAAATACAGTTGTTGGTAAGCCTTTCTTTTCCTCTCTAATTTTCTCATGCACATACGCATCTGATCTGTAGAGAACTACTAGATCCTCTGGAATACTAGCGAGTTTGCTGTTATCATATTCACCACATGTTCTAAATACCCAAGAAAACCCAATGACTGTTGGGTGTGTTGTTATCATATTCACCCCACATTCTGAATACCCAAGAAAACCCAATGCCTGTAGGGTTGCTGCTGTTTTTATCAGCCCATATGCTTTCTCAAATACGCAAGAAAACCCAATGGCTGTTGGGTTTGCTGTTATCATATTCACCCCAACATGCTTCTCAAATATATTAACCTCGTTCCCGGCAAGCAATAAGTAGAAGCTCTGACTGGTTATGAGCATAGTTACCAGGGTGGGAAACGAATTCGAAACGTGAAATGGGAAACGCATGAAAAAAATACAAGGGAAACGAGAAACTAGAAACAATAGAAAATAGTACAAGAAATGTCTTAGGAAATGACGTATTTTTTCGATTTTCATAAGTTCCACACATGTTTCCTATACGTTTCATATGCTTTTACTATGAGTTGCATACGTTTATCACGCGTTTACACATTATTTACATAAGTTTTCCATATGTTTCCCACGTGTTTCAGAAACGTTTCTCCAATTTTGTATCATATTTTGGAAACGTTTCCGAAACGTGTTTCCCTCATTTTAGGGGAAACGAGTTTCCCAACCGCGAGAAACGCGTTTTAGGGGAAACGGGTTTCCCACCTGCCCAAGGAGTTTCCGGCAACTATGGTTATGAGTTTCAGAAAACTCCTCTGGAATAACAACCACACATTTCTACTTATTGATATTTGGTGCATCTGATGGAAGTTCACACATTGACTGTCATGAAGCCTTTTTTTATTTTTTTGAATGGTACTGTCATGAAGCTTACATTTGAACTTAATTAATAAAATGGGTTACTTTCTCTTCAATAGAAAAGTATATGCCATGGCTTCTACATGATTTGACTTCCAACAGTGCATCTTTATTTTCAGAGCAAAGGTAAAATATTCTCTAAGTTCACATATATAAGGAATGGTCCACCCATGGTGATGATTCTGCTAAGAATCACGCTACTGGTTGTCTCTCAAAACCTTTCTTCTGCAGTTACTTCGGACCACTAACTGTTGATACTGTGAAATTATCCAGATCGACATCAACTCAATTAATTTCATACTATTTGTGAACTTTTAGTTTTCTAAATAAGGATGTTTTAGGTTCTTAAAGTGTTTTTCCTTTTTTTAGGTCTGTGTGCGTTTATATTTTAGGTACTCCCATTAGCCCACTCAACTCCACTCCTTGTTGCTTCCGCAGTTCCGCTTGTTTTCCATTACTAAGTTTTGAACACAAAGTCTATCATCCTAGGTAAACTAACGTTTACTTTTGAACTTAATTGAGCAATCAAATCCAGTGTTTAAAAACTCCTTGACTCGGCAAGGAACTCGCCCGAGTCGACTCCTTTTTACCTCGGCCGCATTCCGCGTTTCACCACATCCGCGTTCCGCGTTTTGCCTTATAGAGTCAATAAACTCCTTTGACTCTCCCGAGTTATGACCTTGTCAACCGTGTTAACCGCGTTCTTGGCCGCGTCCGCGCCGAGTCAACAAGGATTTTTCTTGGCCGCGTTCCGCGTCAAATCCGCGTTTTTAAACACTGATCAAATCTCAGATCAAATATGGATGAATGATCGTGCAAGGAAGATAAAGCCCTAAACAACACTTGACCTTATTGATTATGCTTAGTCAACTAGAAATCTGGGTAGTACTTAGAAGACATTTTACTAGTGTTTTTCCTTTGTATCAGTCACAGTCGTAACTTCGACAACAAATGGTTTTATCAATTGCACATATTCAGCCTCTGGTAATATGTTCTAGAGACACCCAAATAATGGATTTGTGACAAGTCATTCCTACAAGCATACTCCTATTTTAGTTGAATAAGCTATGGAAATCAAATATTCTAATCAGTGAAATATAGTAAACTAGCAAGATTGCACATTTGATAGAAGATAACCTATGATTTGTGGACACGGACAAGGAGATTCGGACATGGTAAACCAACAAAATTTAGAAATAGAGACACGGCTAAATCAGAAAGTACAGATAATCATAATTGGTGGACACAGATTCGTTTGTCGAGTTTTATATGGATGTCAGGTGTCTGATATATCAACCCCTAGAAATCTAGAAATACTGACACGCTCATACACTTACGTACATATAAAATTACTCATTACTATGAGAATTTGCAACAATATAAGCATGATATTCATTTACCTATTTAAAAATATGGTATTCACTTAACAAACCAATAAATCTTAGGAGTAATCAACTATAATTTAAAACAAACAGAAAGGAAGACCAATAGGATACAATGAACATAATATTGGAATAAGAGTTTATTCAGAGGAGATATAACATCAAATATTAGATGAAGAAGAGCTAAAAGAAGAGTTTACAATAAAAGAGATATATTCAACAATAAAACAGAATGCCACACCTGACACAGTACAAAAACTTGTCGACACGCCCACGTTAAGTTTGACAGTTCATGCAGTACATTAAAAGTGTCTAAAGGAGTGTCTACAAGTGTGGACACGCATGTCGTATCGGACACGGAACGACACGTGTCTGCGATAAATTCAAAGAGTTGGCTAAATCATAGAAGATAACAAATAAAAACCACAATTCAAGATTGCAGCAGAGGAGATGGAAAGCATTATCTGAAATAAGGCAGACAGAAGAGTCCCATATCAAGATTCAAGATTTGCTATATCATGATTCATTGCAATGGAAATTCAGATACAATCTTCCAGTTTAAAGGAAGAGCAAGTCTAAGAATTGTCCACTACGAACATCAATCCATTTTTTTTTTTTTTGAATGGTTACGAATATCAATCCATTTCCTCCCTAAATTCTATTTATTTCCTCAAACAACATTTAAAAAAATAACATATCTCAAATTACATCACGAAAGAGAAAATCAAGTTACTAAGATAGAACAACACAGTAAGTTATATAAACAAAGCGCTAAACATTTTTTATTTTTTTTGCATAAGGAAGAAGTCACACAAGAAAAAAGAATGAGATATATGATGTCTGGAAAAGCGGTTTTTCCTAGTAAGTTTCAACAAGAATTAAAATAAAAAGAGAACCAAAAAAAATGTAATTAGCTATGGGTCTGACAAGTATTTTCTAATCTGAACATTCTTAAGAGGTAGTTTCTTTTTGAAAATTTGATATTTTTCCCTTCTTATCACAATGAGTAGATTTCCAGTCTTTTGATGCTACTAGTCCTATGAACTAATACAGTTCATGGAGCCATGAACTAATGAAGATGATCAATCACATGATAGGGGCGATGTGGTAGAGATTGATACTTGGGTTGCCGCATCAGGTAAAAATGGAATGCGCAGGGACTGGATCATCCGAGATTACAGTACTCAAAAGATCATAACAAGAGCTACAAGGTACCTGAACCTCCAAATCGGACTTAATAGTTACCACTGCTCTTAAGTCACACAATTTTTTTCTCCATTCAGCACTTGGGTTATCATGAACCGAGAAACAAGAAGGTTGTCTAAGATACCTGAACAAGTGAGGGAAGAGGTGGAACCTTTCTTTCTTGACAGAACAGTGATTGCCTCAACAAATGACAGCAGCAAAATAGACAAGCTCAATGATCAAACAGCAGAAAGCATCAGATCTGGTTTAGCTGTAAGTATGACAATTAACTTTGGCTTACCTTCCTATCATTATTGGAGTGGAAGTGAGACGAGCCTTAATACCTCATTTGGAAAACTTCAAACCATGACTGGGCCATTCCACAAAGGGAGTACTTATTGGTCCAAAAAGTGGTATCACAATATCAGAAAAATTACGGGACGACAAAGTCACAAGTAGCCTACTTTGCTAACCATTTATTTCATGTAATTTAGCCAAGATGGAGCGACACGGACGTCAACCAGCATGTGAATAATGTAAAATACATTGGATGGATTTTAGAGGTAAATTTCCACGGAATGTGCTCATTAGTTTCATGAAATTAATTATTAAGGCATACACATTATATTTTTTCAAAGATACATCAAATGCTTAGGTCCTAAATTATATTCCAAAAGCAATTGATTTTTCTAGGTTTGCCAAAATGCCTCCAAACAAAACATGATCAATAGTTTTGACAGATAAAGGGTGCATTTGTGATTTCTGAAATCGAAAGCATCCTTCATGAACTTTCCATAAATTGCACTACATGATAATTTCTCTAACTTCAGCAGCACAAAACAATTGCATTGAAATTCAAACTCCTCACCTCAAATAGCAGGTGGAACTTACTGGGATTTGAAACTCTACTCTTGATAAACCTGTTCAAAAAAGCCTGAGAACGACACAGAATCAACTTTGTTTCCCTAATTTACCAATCACAGGAAATTCATTAATTAACAGAGGAATATGATAAGCAAGCAAATCCTAAAACTCAAGAAGGGTAGGTTCTTGCCACAGTGACTTCTATATTTGATCGTCTTATTTGCAGAGTGTGCCTACGAAGGTCTTAGAGGACTACAATCTCACAAGCATGACACTGGAATACCGACGTGAATGTCGGCAATCCCATTTGCTTGAGTCTTTGACAAGTATGAAAGCAACAGAAGTAGAAGGCAACCTTGTGAATGCAACTTTTTTCAGAGCAGATTTAGGAAGCACACATTTGCTTCGCATGCAAGATGACAAAGCAGAGATAGTCCGAGCAAGAGCCAAATGGAAGTCTAAAGAAAAACACTACTGATACGTCAAAATGAGCTTTTTTTGTAAATAACTGCACTTCTATTCTTTTTCATTCATTTTTTTCTGTACTACAGTATTTTTTTTTCTCTCGAGCTCAGACTTGGGATGATAAATTTAAACTTGTGCTTTCTAGAAGTGCAACCTTGAGACGAATCTTTTGACCATTAAAAAAAACAACCTTGAGACCAGTTGCTACTGCTTCCCATAATAACGTAAGTTATCCAGCACCAATTTCATGAAATAAATAATATCTGAAACCATTCCAAATAAACAGTACACCAGTTAATAGCACATTTAACATCTACTTGAGAATTCTTAAACACTTTTAAGCTATGCATTGATTGCATTCTCTTCAAACTTTGGAGACTTCTAGGCATATGTTATTTTATCAGTCCCAAGCTATTCCCAAGTGTCTTGACTGATCACGGGAAATTGTTGAAGTTTATAAGATTACTTAGTAGCTAGCTACATAAGAAAAGCAAGTTTGATAATTAACAAACAGAAACTTGTCTCTATCATTCAAATGGAATGGGAAACCAGCAAGAGAAACAAACACATGTAGAGTTACACAGAATTCTTTAATATAGAATACAAAAACAAGACAATCTCTAAACCTTACCAACTTAAAAACCAATGGAAGCTGGCAATACTGCTACAAAAGTACTATGGGGATCTCAAATGCAGGTGGATAGACTGGCAGGTTAGAGTCAATACTAATCCACGGTTAAAAAATGGGAACTATGAAACAGAATTTCTTCATGCACCCTAATAAAGAATCACCAAAACTAGATTACCGCCCAAATACAACAAAGACTAACTCAACCTCTAATCCACAAAACTGCAAGACCGAAAGGTCTTCAAAGTACAACAGCAGCCTTCTCCTGTGAAATAAACGAAGTGGGATCCGCAATCAAAGGCTCATAATGATCAGCTCCGGCACCACACCAACCTGTATAGAAACGACACTTAAAATCTAACTCCAAACATAGCTGATAAAATCCACTGAATTAAGTTTCATCAAAAGAGACGTAAGAATAGTAATCTTAGCAATAGCAGTGTTTTTTTGTTGTTGTTGAAATGGTAGCAATAGCAGTGTTGGTAGCAATAACTTTTCGCTTTCTTGCTGGTTGGAATGTATAATCTCAATAAGCAAAAAAGGGGTCAAAACTCGAAAGTATGATGAACCCATTAACTATTGAGACATGAGCGTCAGCCCCATAGCAATATTCATTTCAATAATTTCGTAATGTTAATATTAGCACCAACAAAAATAGTGGTACTAAATTATTAATTATCAATATGAGAACAAATGAACATTTACCAGTTCCTTTCATAAAGAGGAAAAAAGGAGGCTCGCAAATTTGACTTCTGGGACGATGTGGAAGGAAGAAAACACAATTATCTTCATCAACCATTCCATCTGATCCATGGGCTTGGACCTGAAACATAATTGAGTGAATAAAAGATGCTGAACAAATTATCCACTAAAGAGTTCAGTAAGTTCAACAGACTTTTACAGCAGAAAGCAAAAATTAATTTAAAGGGCATTTTAATTCCAGAAAAGTTCAGTGCTGACCATGCTCATAACAACAACAAGCAATTGGTCAGGGGTGATTGAAGAAGCTTATATTTTCTTTTCTTCGACTTGAGTGTGCTGAAAGATTTTTCTTTCTAGGAGAGTCCGCACGACAAGCAAAAAAACACATATGGCTTTAATTCCAAAATTTCCAAAAAGAAGCCATTATTTCGAGTTAAATCGAATATACCACATCTTGTGAAAATAAATGATTTCTAAGAGAGTTCCCAAAAGTCACAAAAAGAACAGAATGAAAAGTTATCCCTCCAAGGAAATTCACAAAAATTGGTAATCATGAAATAGAAGCGCTAAGACATTCTAAATGCATGAAGCTTCTCACCACATATATTTCTCGTTTGAACTCTGTTGCCAGACTCTCTATTGCTATATCATCTCCAAAAGCAGCAGCATGGCCCTCCCTGTTCTCATCTACTGTTAGTAATCCCTCCTCAGTATATTGCAAAGTGATGATGTCAAACTCATCTTCTGGTGAACCAGAAATGGACATGTATTTTGCCCAACTTGGACCATCGTCCACAGAAATGCACCTCTCTTTATATATAGACTCTGCAGCTGTTTCCCTTCACATAAATAAGAAATAGAGATATAAAGAAGAACTCCGAAGTGCATAAACATCCCCACTTTCAAAACTGACCCAAAAAAAAAAAAAAACATTACACTCATCGGCATGACTGGCATTAATTTTATTCTGTTATTTTTGCAGAGAATGGAAATATAGAAGTACACAAAATATTGTCTTGTTATTAGAGAGATGGATAAACATATTATGGGATGCCCACAACATACCCATGATGTCAACATGATCCGATGGTTCATTCAGTCAGTGGGCTCCCACACTGAATGAGAATGACCTTTATGGCATTATGGAATATCTACCATGCACCAGGTGAACCAACCAGATCATGCTAACTCACCAGCGTTGGCCCAAAAAACTCTTTTAGACACGTGTTATCCCATCAAAAAAATACTCAGTGTTGTTATCAGTGGTGCCCATTGTCGTTGGATTGGATGCTCCATTCCTAAGAACAAAAAAGACGAAGTGTCTATGGATACATCTAAAAATTAATAGCATATAACCTTGTATGCAAATGGTTTTAAAGTTCAATATGATTATTTGAAAATAGTGGTCATAATAGTTTTATAAATGATATATTTGGTGGATTCCAAAGAGGCCGTAATGTCCCATTTGCAAATAAGATTAAATTAAAACAATCTTACTGACAAAAAAGGGATTAATTTTGCAGCATCAAAAGAAGCCCTAACCATTCTTTTTTATTTAGAGAAAATAATGCAAAGATAAATATAAAGAAAAAAAATATAAAGAAAACCCGATGTATCCAGGAAGAAGAACAAAGAAAGCAAGCATTGTTATTCCCACATCCAGGGGGAAACCACCTTCCTTTCTTTTTTGAATGGCCAGGGGGGAACCTTCTTGAAAACACAAAAATGATAATATTTCTTTATTCTTCCATTCTCATTTTACAATATTTATGCTTCCTAAGTAGTAGTTTCTAACAACCTCCTACTAGCCAATCATAATCTAAACTAAGAGTTATCCAAATCAGAAGCACAATCAAAACAACCTACAAAGAGTTATTCAAATTCTTCAATTGAAAGACTCCTAAATATCTAGGATTCATGCCGTGTACGTAACATTCCTGCCCACTTGAGATCAACCATGTCCTCAAGGTTCATGTAACATGCTCTGGGAAAGTGTTTAACCAATGAATTAAAACTTGAATAACAGCTCAGTTCTTCTTGTTGACCAATACGCCAATCTAGTATTGCAACCAGTTCAGCGTGATTCGTCCTTCGCCGTCCACTAGGGATAGATTCACCTGAGGTACTATGTGGTGGACTATCTTTTTCTTGAGAGGGTAAACATGAAACATGGGGTGGATGTGTCTGTCTCCCGGCAAGTTGATTTTGTATGCCACCTTCCCAATTCGTTGAAGCACCTTGAAAAGGACGTAGTACCTTGGAGCCAAATTCATGTTACGTCTCATAGCGACCGAGGCTCGCTGATATGGCTGGAGACATAAATACACCCAATCGTCGCCTACTTTGAATTCCCTGTCAATTCGATGCTCGTCGGCCAACATTTTCATGCGATCATGGACTTATTACAGGTTTTCACGTAAGAGAAAGATGAGGGACTCCCGATTGCATTGGGCTTGGTCAACGGCAGCAACATTAGCATCACCATTTAATAAATGTGGGTAAGTGGCAGCTAGCCGTATACAGCCTCATAAGGAGTCACTTTGGTTGTGGAATGGTAGGTCGTGTTGTGCCATCATTCAGCCAAAGGAAGCCAGCAAGCCCATTGCTTGGGTCGGTCACCTGTTATACTACGCAAATACTTTTCAAGGCACCCATTTAGTAAAATCAGTTTGTCCATCTGTTTAAGGATGGTAATCTGAACTAGGCGTAGTTGTGTGCCATGAAATTTGAACAGCTCCTGCCAAAATTTGCTGGTAAAGACTGAGTCTCTATCACTGACAATCTATGCATGCAGCCTATAGAGTTTAAATACATTGTTCATGAAGGTGTGACCTGACCATGTGACCATGTATACCCGGGCTTGGACGTTGGGTCGGCTTTGAGCTTCTTGATAATCGCAAGTAATTCGGGAATGTGGCTCCAACCGCCTTGTACCTCTTCCACCCACTAAGGAATAGCATAAAATATGGCAAGGAAGACGCCCTCCTTGTATTCTCTCCTTGATAGTGTATCAACCGCCTTATTTTCCCGTCCACTGCAGTAGAGAATTTCCTAGTCATACCCAACATCTTAGTGAGCCATTTTTGTCGGGCTGAAGTAGTCAAGCGTTGCTCTAAAAGGTATTTAAGACTGTGATGATCAGTCTTAATCTTAAAGTGCCGCCCCATTAAGTACAAGGTTTTAAATTTCGACAATTTCGGTACCGAAATCGAAATCGATGTTACTCGAAACGTTACATTATTTCAATCGAAATTACGGATTCCTGAAATTTCGGTCTAAAATTTAAGGGCTTTCGCCACAAAAATCTGGAATTTATTTGTTATTTAATATCTTCCAAAATTTTCAGTAATTTCGGCCAAAACTTTTTGCCGTATAAAGTAATGCAATATTTGATTTCGTTGGATTTCATCCGAAATTTCGGTAATTTACGCTGAAATTTTTTACCGTATAAAATAATGCAATATTTGATTTCGTTGGAATCGGTGAGGACTGAAACGCATTCCAAAACCGAAATTTAAAACCTTGATTAAGTATGGCCACCATTTGGTAATAGCAAATGCCACTGCAAGGGGGTTACTTCTCATTCATCGAAAGCCCACAGTTCTTTTCTGACAAGGCTTGCTGATAGAAGACATTGGTCTACCCTCTTGAATTAATACCCCACCTAGCCTTGACCTAGAGGCATCACATTCCACAATGAAGGTTTTAGAAAAATCGGAAAGTGCTCACACAGAGGTTTTAGTCATGGCCGATTTGAGATAATCAAAGGCTTACTTGGAAGCGGGTGACCACTGAAATGAGTCTCATTTAAGTATGGCTGTTAGTGGAGCACCAATTTAGGTGTAGTCCTTCACAAATCTCCAGTAATACCCTGTGCGGCTGAGGAATCCACGTAGAGCACTCAAGGTGCGAGATATAGCCAATTAATCATGCACTCGATTTTTAAGGGATCAGCAGCCACCCCATTATTTGATATAATGTGGCCAAGGTATTCACGTTCTTGTCGCCACAAAAAAGGGGTTTGGATCGTTTGACATACAATTGGTGTTGCCGTAAGAGTTCTGGGGTGAGGCTTAGGTGTCGTAGGTTATCTTGCCAACTTTGACTGAACACCAAAACGTCATCAAAAAACACCAAAATAAATTTTCTGCGATATGGTTGAAATACCTCATTCATTGGTCTTTGGAAGGTGGATGGTAAGTTTGTCAAGCCAAAAGAAATCACTAAAAACTCATAATGGCCTCCATGTGCCCGAAATGCCATTTTGTACGCATCCGGTCAGTGGACTCGTTGGTATACAGGCCGGCTAATAGAATAGTATGGGAAATCTGGGAAAGAGGAGGAGACAATCTGGGAGGTACAGGCCCGGCGCATGAAGCAGGAGGAAATCAGTACCTGCGAGGCTGGCGAAGTTGGCACAAAAAGTAGGCGGAGTAGAGGCACATGAAACGGTATAAAACAAGAATAGGCGGAAATCAATATGCTGAAATAAGGAACAACTGCCAATAAGATAGAAATAATGAATCATAAATAGAGTTCAAGTTCGAATTCCATAGATAATACGGATGGAATTGTCGATAATGATAGACAAATGAAACACTTCATCATGATTCTTATTGATCTCGAATCTGATGATATCCCGGAATGAAGATCCAACTTGAAGAAATATTGTGCACCATGTAGTTCGTCCAACAGCTCATCAGCAGTCGGTATGAGACATCTGTCTTTAATGGTTTACTTGTTTAGGGCTCGGTAGTCAATACACATCCTCCAGGTATTATCTTTCTTGCGAACAAGTATAACTGGTGAAGAAAAACAACTTACTCCAGGTCGGATCGTGCCCGCAGCCAGCATCTTTTTCTGCGGAATTTGAGAGCGCTTAGCCAAGGCCTCGATGCTTTCCTCCTAAGCCAATAGCCTGGACGACTGATTTCAGTCTGAACATTTGCACTCCAGTTCGGATCCCCTCTTTTAGCCTACTGAGGAAGCAACTGATGAAGAAATAATCAGGTAGGCCGATGGTTCTATTGGCCAATTCTTCAAACTCCTCTTGGTATGCCTTCATTGTACCCAACCGACAGAGTTTGGTTAACTCGCCTACTGAATCTTTGTATGCATTTGGGCTGAATCGGCTGCAAATAGCGTGAACAAATTCACACCAACGCAATTATCCCGTGGTCTTCTCGTACGAAGGGAACCATTGAATCGCCTTGTCTTCGAGGTGTATAGAAGCCAGATGCACCTCGTGACTCTCCTCAATATTATTGAAGTCAAAGAATTGCTCTCAACGATATACCCAGCTCGTTGGATCCCCACCAGCAAACTTAGGGAAATTGATCTTGGCGTATCGAGTACGCACGCTCCCTAGAGATGATAGGAGACTCGACTTGCTCCGGCAATGATGTTGATACTTTAGACACTATCTGATCGTACTTGAGATTCAAAGCAGACAACTGGTGTCGTAGCTCGTCCATTGCCACGGCTTGCTTGCCGGAGTTGTCGCGGAGGTGTTTAATGGTGTCCTCCATGCGCTTTGCCTGTTATTGTGTAATTATACCCTGCTCTAATACTAAAATGATGTATCCAGGAAAAAGAACAAAGAAAGCAGGCACTATTATTCTCACATCCAGGGAGGAACCCTCTTGAAAAAGACGAAAAATGATAATATTTCTCTACTCTTCCATTCTCGTTTTACAAAATTTATGCTTCCTACGAAGTAGCTTCTAGTAATCTCTTACTAGTCAATCATAATCTAAACTACTCAATGAAAACAAAGATACGAGTAATCCCAATCAAAACAACCTAAGATGAGTTTTTCAGCTCTTTATTTGAAAGCCTCCTACATATCTAGGACTAGGGGTGCTCATTATTCGGTTATAACCGAATAACAAAACCGAACCGAATTGGTTCGGTCGGTTCAGTTTGGTTTCCGTTTTTTTTTTTGGAAATTCGGTTATTCGGTTTCGGATATCTCAAAAAAAAATCGGTTAACCGAATAACCGAAATTATGGATGAAAACCATTTTTTTCCTCCTAAAAAAAAAGTGATATATGTGCACTCCGTAGGATGATCAAAACCGTCCATTTGATTGATCACAACTTAATTAGGTTGTGCTCAAAAAATCATTTCGATGGACCCTAGCAAATCCCTAAAAATGGGTGTTTTCAAGCAATTTATTTCCAGCACTCCAACCCACTATTTTGGAAAACTAAGGATATAAATAAAGGCTACTGAATACTAATGTTCGCACTACCATGTTTATATAATTGCACAAACTCAGGTTGTCTTTTAATTTTAAACAGCTGTCAAAGGTGGTTACAGATCCCAAAAAAAGGGTCCCGAAAGCCAAGTAAAAAGGAAAAGACAAGTTGAGTTTGTGCAGTTATTAAGACATAGTAGCGCCTATATCAGTAGCCTAAATTTTAAAAGAAATCTTCCATACGAACAAAAAGAAACCCTAACTAGCAACAAACATCTCCAGCAAAATGAGAAACCCACAATGCCATACAGAAACCATGATCAACAACCGAAAATCAAGATATAAACCAGTCAGAAACCCTAATTT
The DNA here is from genome assembly GCF_043159265.1 of Tasmannia lanceolata. Lineage (NCBI taxonomy): Eukaryota > Viridiplantae > Streptophyta > Magnoliopsida > Canellales > Winteraceae > Tasmannia > Tasmannia lanceolata. The sequence goes on from NW_027518714.1 coordinate 57,771,283, forward strand.
TCCCAAGCAAGGCATCAGAAACCAGAAAATATTAAAAAAGAGAAGAAAGAAACCCTAATTGTTCCAAACAACTCATCAGAAACCACAAAACACAAAAAAAGTGGAAAGAAACCCTACTTGTCACAAACAAGTCCTCATAAACCAGAAAAAAAAGAAAAGAAAAAAGAGGAAACAAACCCTAGAAAATACCTCTGCAACCCTAGATCCACGAGCTCGGCAATGGCGAGATCTAAACCCTCACGATCCGCCTTCCTCGAGAGCAATTTCACCTCCTGAACAACATGAATTCCCCATCCCGTCTTCAAATCCGGACAATAAAGATGCCGAATCGCCACATCAATCAAATCCCTCTCCAAAACCCTAGATCCAAGATCTTCCAAAAACCTACTAACCGTCCTTCGCCGGAGCTCCGGCGCATCGATCTTCGATCCCATCGCTCTCTGTGACGCCGTAAAAAGACAATTTCCATCAGATCTAACATCTCCACCGTGCGATAGCTTAAAGATCAAAGAAATCTCAACCGTCCGATCTGGATGCTTCCAGAAAACTCCTTTGTTGTACAATTTGTTCAGATACCTCTTCTGCTGATCTTCTAATCCTCCTACTGTATCCCACGAGGTCGAGATCTGATCGACGGTTGAGATCTGATCGATCTGATCTTTCCATGGAAGTATCGGTGATGGAACTTGTAACGTTTCGGCCATGGCGGTAGAATCACAGAGAATTTTTCCCATTTTCTTTTTCTTCCTTTTTTTTTTTTTTTGGAAATTTTTTTCTCTGTTTTTTCTTCCCACCTGAGTTGGAGCCTGAAAGAGGGTTTTTTTGTGTGAGCGTGAGGGGATTTATAGTTGTAAGAACGGGAGTACACGTGGCGGATTTTGAGAGGATAGGGCATGGTATGAGTAATGCTAACGTGAGCTGTTCGGACAGTTATAAAACGTGCGCCAGGTTAACCACTTACTTGTTTGAATCAAGTGTTGTTTGTCGTTTTGTCCTGTTGCTTGTACAGTTGTATTCCTCGTGCTTGTGCTAACATAAGTCGGGGGACCAGGTCAAAGAAAGAGATCTGCTAACGTGGATGGGTGCCACCTTACTTGGCCAAGTTTTTTGGACCAGGATTCCATGCTGAAGAAACATCTCATCCGTTCAATCAGGGGCCTTAACCAAATCAATGGTTAGAGAATTTCGTACCGGTTTTTTAATCCATTTAAAAATGAAAATGTTGAGATTTTTGTTAGGTGCAGAGAGTAGACACTAAGTATCACAGGTCATGCAAAACGTGCTAATACCCTTGAGGATATGATTATGCTAATTGGACCTGACCCACATCAGCCCATGGGCCCATATTGAGCCTAACGAGAAAGTATCAGACAAAACACTGAAACAATATGAAAGTGTTCGGCCCAGGGTAGAACTCAACTACGAGATCTTCTCCAAGGGATTTCACCAGGATTATCACGCCCTCAATCTGATACCACTTTTTGGGACTCGGGTAGAAATCACCCTTAAAAGTAGGGGTGTCAGCAGATTTACTTCGGATCGGATCCACCTATGTTACAATCATGATCCATTCAAATTCCTTATCGGTCGGATCGGATTCGGATTGTTCTTCATATCCTACTTTCCACGTCACGATCACGATCCATTTTAAATCAGACCCTCCATCGGAGTGTCCTATTATGTCATACTAAGCTTAGTACACAATTAAATTTTTTTAACAGAGTTAGAATGTCAGTCCACTATTTTTTGGTCACAAGAGATCCACCGCAACGCCTTTTAGATGGACGGTTGACACTGTTCAAATGTTGGACCCCCTGCTGAAGCATCCAACTAAGCCCAACTACCAGGCAATTTCTTGGAAAGACATTTCGTGGCTCAGTTTTACAGGAGAGAACCGCCCTTAGATAAATTAAATGAATAGGACAAAATCTTTTGCCAGGTGGCCATCCTCTCCCGAAAAAGAGCCGCAAAATGGCTTTTTGCAAAATTGCCAACCAAATCCCTTCTATATGTCGATCCCCTACGCAACTCGGTAAGATTTAAGGTCACATCCAAAGCCGACAAATTTTTCACCACAAACTAACTGCTAAGTCTTTTTTCCATTCCCACGGATCTCCTTCTCCTCGTCCACAAACTCAGTCGTTACAACTTCATCACCCCACTCTCCAAGGAAACTTCACTAAACTAGGGAACATTACAAAAACTAGGAAACCATAATGAAAAGCAGCGACCGACTTCAAATAAGTGCCTAAAAACAGGGGAAAATACATATCCACTATCCAGTATTCTAAGAAGATAATAGAAACCAAAACCTTAACAGTAGTTTTCCGTGCTTACTCATAGGATACTGAGAAGGTAAGGTTGCGGCGATGGCGAAGGTGAGAGCAATGACTAGCGACAGAACGTTAATGTCAATGGAGAAGATGGGTTAGGGTTACCGACAGGAATATGAGATGTTCAAATAGGAAGGGGTTACTTACATGCGAGGGAAGAGGAGATTTATTTTGAAAAGGAAAGAGGAGATTTCGTTCAATAAAGAAGGAAACCGATAACTACTAGAAGAATATGGGCTATTTTGATGAGAATACCCCCACTTGACAATTGACATTGATTTCATAATGATTTTGAGGGTATTTCTATAAAATGATTTCGGATCGTGACTGTCCCTAAGGACTTTTGTAGCATGCCTAGATCCGATCCGAAAATTTTCGGATCATATAATTTGGAATCCGAAATATGACCATGGACCCTCTTGGTATGCTTATATCCCGTTCATTAAAGTTCGGATTCGGATGGTCATCGGACCGCCTGGATCCATTGACACCCCTAAGCTTAAATTAGCAATTAGGCTAAGCTTAGCAGGTAGGATTTCTAGAATTATCTCTTGCTTTGGCTATGTTTATTTCTTTCTATGTTTAACTTGTATGTGCTCTATATAAGCCCACCTTGAGATCAAGACAAACATAGAAAGAAATAAACATAACCAAGGCAACAGATTTTGTTGTAATATAAAAGATTAAACAACTCCAACTCCAACAGCTTAAGTGTTTGGATTAATTGGTAGTTTTACATGGTATTAGAGCAGTATTGGTCTCACAATCGGTTCCAACAATATAAAACGAACAAGGCCTTACTGAAAGTAGAAACTATCAAGATGTGATTAATCTTTATGTAGAATGAATTGCAGGCCAATATCAGGAGGATCGATGAACCCTGCAAGAAGTATAGGACCCGCAATAGCAAGCAAGGAATATAGAGGGATATGGGTGTACTTGGTGGGCCCAGTGTTGGGAACTTTGCTAGGAGCATGGTTCTACAGTCTTATACGTGTGACAGACAAGCCACTCCATGCCCTCTCTGTTGGATCCTCTTCATTCAAAATCCGCCAACTACAAAGCGAAAATGGGCGACCTGATGAAAGGGCAATCCTTTCGATAATCTATGATGATTTAGCTTAATTTGCTATGTTCTTCACTAAGCATGAAGTTATCTATATGCTTAGAGAGAGTGCTTGTAAAAACTGTACAGAAAAGGAAAAAAAATAAAGAACTTCCCATTCATTGTTGTTCTTTTGAGGTCTGAGGAAATGAAAAAAAATGACTTCAATTCCCATGCATTTTGTTCCTTTTGGGTTTAAGAAAAACTTCTATAAATTCTCTCCTCTCTCTCATGCTTGAATGATATGTCCAATTGGGCCCAATTTGTTCAAAGATCCAAGCTGGATGATCCAAGCCGTTCAATTGTTGGGTCTCACCTTAAATACGCTATGCTCCGAAAACCAACTCCATGAGATGACCCTAACCCTCCAATCTGTAGATGTTTAAATAGGATTGTACTATATAGAAATATCAATAGATCAGACTGTTAGGATAACCCCATGGAGATTATTTTAGGGCACATATAGTCTATTTAAGTTAAGGACTAACAAATGAGTGGCTTGGATCATGAAAATAATATGGGCCCACTGAGCTTTTTGTGTACACGTCATGTACCAGTCATAGAATCCAAAGATGGCGACTAGGTAGACAGTTTGGATTGATTACATGAGGGGTCCCACCACAACTCAATAAACAATTGACCCGGGTGGGCCCACAAAGTAGACGAATTGGATTGATTATTAGCTGAGGCCTAAAAAAATTGAAAAGGGGATTTAGATTGCTTTGGGTAATGGAGTCCATGGGTGAGCCCACAAAAGAGGGGAGAGAGAGAGAGAGAGAGAGAGAGAGAGAGAGAGAGAGGTTGAGGGTAATTTTGTCAATTCAATTATTTTAATGGAATAAAGCAATTGTTGGATGCAGGGTTGCAACTTGACCCGCATCGACCCGACCTGAAAATAACATGGGTCGTGTTTAGAAATCATGGGTCTTCGGTAGGGTCGGGTTTTAAAATTTAAAACCCGACTCAATCTTGGGTAGGGCCGGGTTTAAAGGAAAAAAAAAAGACCGAAATCCGACAGACTCATATGGGTGCACTGTGACTTTCTTAAATATCTCTTGAATAACAAAGAAAAAATATTTTTCAATATATTGATACAATTGTTTTAATTGAGGTGATCATGTCTGTTATGTGAAAATATAGTGCCATTCTTAAAGTTATACACACTTGATGATGTAAATTTAGAATTTTTTGGTGTGAAGGTTTTCTTTTATCTTTAAGATCATGAGAGAGAGAGAGAGAGAAATTTTTGGGAGAACAGTTTTTAGTGGAGAGAGAGGCGGGAATCAGAATACCACCTCTTGGCGTGGGTATCGTTCGCCACCAAAAATTCCATCAAATATTCCACATTCTCCTTTCCATTCCCCTTGCTTGTGACACCCAAACGCCTGAATCCATGGGAAAGTAATCAGATACCGATTCTGATTACCAATTCCGGTGTACCAAACGCACCCAAAAAGGGTGTGGGATGGTGGAATTGGCATGTATAAAATGGAATTCATGCCATACTAGAGGGCACATCTCAAGTCGATATCGATCGAGCAACTTTCATTGCCTGACTCTTTGGTCGATCGGACGGTCAGGAGGTAAGTTTCTTCTCTTTGTTACTACTGTTGGTATTACAGAGACAAGGGGAAAAAATGGTATGATAGGTGAGGCAGCTTGAAGGGTTTTATTAAGCTCTCCCAACTACCTTCTTATTGAACCCATCCTTGGAGATACCCTTCATCTGGTTCTGGTTCTCAAGATGGGAATCATTGCATTGCTGCAAGAGATGTATCTGCAAAACACTTCATCAGGGAGCCAAATCAAGCCGCGGAACCCTCACTAATCCTTGAATGGTTGTTGGCCTCAAATTATGGAAAGTTTGTTATTACGAATGCAGGACACCTGTAAAAATATTGACGAATTCTTGGCACCTTGAACAACAATTATCGAAACCTCTATAGATTGGAGGGCTAGGATCAGCCTATGGAAATTATTTTACGAGCACAACCTATACACGTTGTGTTCCATCACATGGACGGTTTAGATCAACCTATGGTGTGGTATGTACAATTCTTTGTCGGCTCGTGCATCGCACGGGGTTTTTTGCTAGTATATATATATATATATACTACTATAAGCTGGGAGGAAAATAAGTGAATTTTTTGATTTTTTTGAAAATTATATGAGAATTACACATTACTTTTGTTGACTTTTTTTAACAAATGCACCCATTCAACTCACATATTTTCAATCCTACCCCCTCCTTTATGCTTTTAACAAAGGCACCCATTAAAGCCATATAATTTCAATCTTACCCCCCTCCTTTATGGTTTTTTAATAAAAAATCTATAGGGTGATCTTAACCATCCGATTTAAGAGGAATTATGGAAACATCTATATATTGGAGGGCTAGGATCAGCCTATGGAAATGATTTTTGGGGCACAACCTATTTATGTTGTGTTCCATCACATGGACGGTTTGGATCAACCTATGACGTGGTCCGTACAGTTCTTTGTCGGCCACTAGTATATATATATAGTAGAAGAGAAAATGAGAGAATTATTTAAATTTCTCCCAAAATTCTAATAGAATTACACATCACTTATTTTTGACTTTTTTTAACGAAGGCATACATTCAACCCACATATTTTCAATCATACCCCCTCGTTTATTCTTTTTAACAAAGGCACCCATTAAAGCCACATAATTTCAATCCTACCCCCCTCCTTTATGCTTTTTTAATTATGGAAATCTTTATAGATTGGTGGGCTAGGATCAGCCTATGGAAATGATTTTACGGGCACAACCTATTGATTTTGTGTTCCATCACATGGATGGTTTAGATCAACCTATGATATGGTCCGTACAGTTCTTTGTCGGCCCGTGTATCGCAGATGATTTTTTACTAGTTATTATATTATAAAGCAGATAGGAAAAGTCAGACTTTTTTTAATTTTTTTGTAAAATCTATTAAGGCGACTAGTGTAATTTGGCTGCGTTTCTGGCGAAGTACACCTGTTTCATTTCCAAAATTCCATCCGAGCCACCTTTACGTGTTTAAATCTCCATGGTTTCCATCATGTGGGTCCCACTTCCACAATGACGTATCTTGGCTATGTACGTTCATTTCTCTCTCTCTATCTTATTCACTCTTATCGCTTTACGTGTCTTATCTTATTCACTCGTGTCTTATCTTATTCACTCTTATCTATTTACATGTTGAATAAAAGAGTTGGGTCCCACGCGCACGCGTATATGTCTCTCTCTCCAGAAATTTGGCCGCTAATGCGATGCTGTAAGCCATTATAGTACCGTATTTCCCAAAAAAAAACTTACACGGACCATTTTCATAGGATAATCCAAACCGTTCATATAATGACTGACAATGTACATAGGTTCTTCTTTAAAAAAAAATTCCATACGATGATGGTAGACCTCCAATCTATATAGATTTCCATATATGCACTTTCCATCCATCAGATGGACGATTTTAATTATTCAATGAGATTTGTCTCAACCTGATTTCTTCTACCTCCTCTTTTCTCCTTTCCAAACTCCACCAGTTCTTTATTACCAAATCACTCTTGCCCATCCCTTTATCTTTTTTTTTCCTTACAGGATTTAATGCTCAATTTCTCCCTCAAAGCTCTATACACATCTCTCTCTCTCTCTCTCTCTCTCTCTCTCTCTCTCGCTCTTTGAAAACCCTAACAAGAGATATTATCCTATGTTTCTTCCTTTGTTTTTTCATATGGCAGTAGGCAGGTAGGGCCATTTGAATGAGCAGCTTTGATAAAGATGGAGGGAGTTAGGTATTAACATGTGCCGAGCATGCTTAGAAGGATATAACACATGTCATAAGCTACATAAAAGAAATAAAAAATGTCAGACTTTGGTTATTTATTCCAATTTTCTGAAAAAAGTATCTCCCTTTAAAATGCTAAAGTAAAAATTGTTGTGGGGAAATGAGTTTTCCTTTCTACATTGCAAGAAAAAACATTTCGGATGAAATATTTTTCTTGGAAATTTTTTTCTTTCCACAGTTCAAAGGAAAATGATAAGATTTTGATTAATTTGGAGTATATTAGTGATATTTTCCTCAATTCAATGTCCCTCTAACTCATATGTAAATAGGGGTGGTTCAAGTTATAATTTTTTGCGGGTAAAATAGTAAAAATTTATGAATTTTTTCCCCAAACTTTTCCAACCCTATTTTGATTGCAAGAAAAACATTTCTGATGGCAAAATTTTCTTCCAAAATTATAATTGCTCTAAAATGCTAAAGCAATAATAGTTCAAGGAAATTAGTTTTACTTTGGCTTGCAGGAAAAACATTTTTTAGGATCCAAAATTCAAAGGAAAATGATAAGATTATGATTAATTTGGAATGAAATTTTCCTCAATTGAATGCCCCTTGAACTACTATGTAAATAGGGGTGGTTACGTTATATTTTTTCTCTTTTGTGTGTAAAAAGAGATTTGTCAGGCAATTTCACGGCTAGCTTTTGCATGTGAGAGACCTTTTGGCAAAATTTTTCAATTCATCTAAGGTGGCTATTCTCACATGCAAAAGCCAGCCACGAAATAGCTTTCCGAGAAATTGTTCAAGGTTTTTTTCCTTTTTAAAACTTTTTCAGCCCTGTTTGGATTGCAAGAAAATCAATTCTGATGGAAAAAATTTCATGTGGAAAAGTTTTCTTTCCAAGATTTAGAGGGATATTTCCAATCCCACTCATTTTCTTGGTTTTGTATTACCATTTTAGTGGCTTTGTTAAATTTTCTTATTTTTGTATTACCATTTTAGAGGCTTTGTTATGCTCTGATCATGTGCCTATGCAGTATTCCTTTTTTTTTTGTTAAATAACTATTAAGGCGTCCGTTTATAACAATTAAGTTTTTTCTTCTCGCTTGCGCATCGCGTGGGGTGCTTTACTAGTGTGTGTGTGTGTGTGTATATATATATATATATATATATATATATATATATATATATATATATATACTAGTAAGACCCAACGTGCGATGCATGACACGGCAAAAAAAATAGAATATGATACAAAAAAATTTGTTAAAAATATTTATAAACAATAAGCAAAAAAGTACGCATAACCATTTACCAAGTAATGAAAAAAATGCAAAAGAAAAAGTTTTCTAGGCCGACAAAGAGCTGTATAGACCGCAATATAGGTTGATCCAAACCGTCGATGTGATGGAACACAACATCAATAGGGTTGTGCCCGTGAAATCATTTACATAGGCCGATCCTAGCCCTCCAAGCGATGCACAGGCCGACAAAGAATTGTACGGACCACATTATAAGTTGATCCAAACCGTCCATATGATGGAACACAACATCAATCGGTTGTGCCCGTAAAATCATTTCCATAGGTTGATCCTAGCCCTCAATCGATGGAGTTTTCCATAATTGTTGTTCCTCTACAGGTGCCCCGAACTCGTCAATATTTTGCAAGTTGTCCGCATGCGTAATATCAATAGTATTTTTCGTCATTGTCATATGTCTACTCCTCTTCTTGGTAGTTTGTTCCGTAATTGTCATATACAGGCACCCGTGTCGGTAATTTTTGTATTAAATGACAAAGCAATTGACGAATTTACCCTCAAATAATTTCTCACAGATATAGATGTTAGATAGCAGCAAAGGGGTTACTGGTAAAAGAGTAATGCTGACGTGTAAAGGTGATAAGGAATAATGGCTTCCAAAGATGTCCTAATGTCTCATTTGACAATTAGCTAATCCAGATAATCCATATGGTGGGGCCATAACCACAGGCATCAAACAATATTAACCATCTAACTTAGAGACCAGCCGTGGGATGCACGGTTTGAAAGTTATGTACGATTAAAGTAAGAACAAAACACATGGGTAGAAGAGAGACTGAAAGAATCTAAATAGGTTACTTAAGCTATGTTTGGATACAAATACATAGTTACCTTGTAGATTAGTGGTATAAGTAGTCAATAGTGAGGAGACAAACATTTTATTTAATTTATCTTGTAGAATAGTGATTAATGGTGTTTTGTTGCCAACCTCGTAGAGCGGTGGGAGGGGGTGTCATTAGCAATATAGAAAGAGAAGAGAGAGAGAAGGAAGAGAGAGAGAGAGAGAGAGAGAGAGAGAGAGAGAGAGAGAGAGAGAGAAAGCAAAAAATTTCAAACCAAATTCCTCCATTTTTTAGTAATTTGGCATGGATAGTATATGGATGGGCATTGATGTCATGTCCCCATATATGCAACTATTACCTTTGAAACTTGTCTAGTAGTGTCCAGTAATTTTGACGCTACATTGGCAACCAAGCACCGTAGAGTTACCACAAAGTGCAAATTTTTATTTTTTTTGCTTGGGAAATCCTCGGGGATGCCAGGGATGTGGCAATCAAACAGAGCCAAAGATTTTATCAAGAATAGGAAGAAAACAAATACAACCCACCAGCAAGAATTAATCTCAAATGAACAACGAATATGATGAATCAAGGATATAACCATGCAATTTAATGGAAACAGAAAACTGCGAAATAATTCACCCCTTTACATTAGATGGGGCTGTGATCTTAACTTCAACTGATTTTTATGGAAATACTATTTTTAGAGACCAATATAAAAATAAGCAAGATTTTAGGAAATCAAATCAAATAGAAACCCATAGGGTGTTTAAAAATAAGCAAGATTTTAGGAAACCAAATTGAATAGTAACGCGTTTAAGTTTTTCTTCGCCTCTTTTGGAGGAGGGTGCCACGTGGGATGAAAGCCGGATGGGGGTACTGTCCACGTCAGCATGAACAGTGAAACCCCCATCCTGTTATATTATAATAGATATATTAAGTCTATGAATTTATCTTAGAAAGGGGTGTCATTATCAAATAACAAAAAAAATTATGATCATTATCTTGGAACGGGGTGTCATTACCAATTTGAGTTTATGATTTTTCTTGTCTTGGAAATAGGGTGTCCTTATCAAAATGAGAGAAGGAAACTTTTTGGAAGTGGGGTCAGATATCAAAATTCTACATTTGGACGGTTGGGATTAAGATCTAAATGTAAGATAGATGGTCAGCATGTTTTAATTGCCTAAAATGAAACATAAGGGGAGAGAGAGAGAGAGAGAGAGATGTGTAGTGGGGTGATAGTGGGGCGTTTTGTTCCCACAACCGTGTGATAGTGGGGTGGTTTATTCCAAAATGGTCCTTTGCCTATCTTAAATTTAATTGAGTTTTTTTTTCCAAAATGAGTCTCTAACTATAACGTTTTTGCAAAAAGAGTCCTCTAGTAAATCAGGTCATGCATACCCAAAAACGGTCCTTTGCCATTGATCATGCATATGACATTTTGCATATTCCAACTAACAATTACAAATTCCGCCTATTACCATTGATCACACCTTGATTGGACGATCCTAACCCTTGAATTTAGTAGAGTTTAATGGTATGGTTTGTCGCATCTGAACAGGACCAAGTGAGGTGCCTTGTAATGGCCCACAAGATAAATGATCTAGATTAAACACCATGTCTCATGTGGGACCCGATGATGATCTTTAGGTTTCAACACTAACAACACTACGATCAGGGTTGTACATCGCATCTGCATTTTACATCTATATCTTAAACAATCCTTCAAATTGTCATAGTACCGAAAACTGGAGCAGAGGGTACTTATGTCTTTTAACAAGCAAAGGTTATTCTTGTCTTTTTATAATAAAAATGCATGACTTTTTTTTTTGGCAAAAATGCCCCATCTTAATTTTCCTTGCATGATAATATTTGATTTTGGCATATGAATCTCTCTCTCTCTCTCACACACACAAACACATTAAAAAGACAAAGCAAACACAAAGGCAAAAAACAGAAGAAAAGAACAAATATGGGAAGAACTGATCATTCCTTATTCCATTTTATTTATACTATAATCCCATTTCCATGTCCGCAACCTTCATTTAAATGTCCTAAAGACTCAGGGGTTTCACACAGCAACTTCTGCATTCTCCGTTCTTGCAACTACAGCAAGCAAACTGAAGTCCGCATGCTGCAGCACAACCTGAAAACAACAAATCCAACCATGAGCCCTCATCCTTTTACTTTCACAAAATATACAAACTATAAGTACAAAAAAACCAATACTAAAAAGCTCTCTACAAAGCTATCATTTTCTTGTGGTGATTGAGCTAGATATAACATTAGAAAATGAAATTAGAATAGGATGTTTTTACTACCTGGAGTGAAATCTGAAGGTTTGACACCATTGAGATCGGCGAGAGAAAGGCGATTAGTTGCTTCAGCAACCTCTTTAGTTGCAATGGCTGCCACAAGGAATACCACAAAGAAGAACTTCAAAGACCCCATTTCTCCTTAGTTTTTGTCTTGCACAATCTCTATGTGCCACTATATATAAGCTTATGAAGAAGATGAAAAATCTCTTCTTCCTTCTAAAATAGAAATGATAATTAATTTTGAGATAATTAAATTGATTTTGGAGATATGTATATTTATGGAACCTTGCTATATGGCAAGACATTTAGGAATTTCAAAGGCTTGAGATCTTCTAAAGATCTCCCCAAGGTATGTTTGTTTGTTTTTTAGATCTTTGACCACTAGAAAACTTCTTATTAGAGAATAAAATCAGATTAAGATCAAATCTTCTATATTTGATTTGATTGGGCTATATTGAGTAGTTGGGCTAGATTAGGCAAGTGAATTGGATTAGGTTAATCTCTTTCCGTAGTTATCTTATTTTCTTGTTATGTTTATCATTTGAGTGTTCTATAAAAACACTCCTTATGCTTATTGTAATGCATCCAAGAAATTTGTGAAATCTAGAATTTATCACTTATAGACATCATTATTACATTTTATCCTACATGGTGCCTACGTGGCGGAGATGTTCCCCCCCTAATCTTCTCCCCAAATTTCATCATTTTGGTGAAATTTGAGGAGAAGATCTCAAGAAGTTCTTGTCTTATTGTAGACACCCCATTTTGACCGAGCCCTAATTGAGTGTGTGTGGGTGTGTGAGCAAAAACCCATCAAACCATCATCTTAGGGTCCCCAATTACACCCTAAGGTAGGTTAGGGTCCCACTAAGGTCCCTGCAAATTCTTGTCAAAATCCGAGCACGTTTGCCTAGCGAAGAAACCGAGACAATGAGCGTAGTGAAATGCAGAAGGGGTGCATTATCTTGAAGAGGACAAATCAGGTTCGAATAGGACATGATCCAACCGCGCGCCCATCAAAATTCGCGCATCCGTGTGCACATCAAAACTGATGGTGCCAATATCACTTCCCTTTTTATTCTATAAAAACCGAGAAAATCATTTTTCTCCTATGTTTGTCTCTTGTTGTGTCTCTTTGTGCCTCAGTATATAAGCTTATGAAGAAGACTCTTCCTTAAAAATTAGGATATCTCAGTGACATGTTTTATCATATTTGTTTTCATGTTTTTAACATATTGAGTTGGTGATGGCTACTCTTAGGTATAGAAAATCTGCAAGCTGATCTCTAAAATAGACATGGTAATTAGTGGAGAAGTTAGTAGATGAATTTGTAGACATGCATTAAATCGTTAATGTTTTCAAATTATTTTAATTTGAGGATGAATTTGTTGGAATTAATAATTACAAACCAGTGGGGTCCACCTAACCCAAATTAGTTTTTATCTCTTTGGTGTTCTAGAAGTAGCTGGGCGACTGGAACTCTTTTGGTAGTAGAAGTCTTTTGGTAGTTGTTATCTTGATAAAGTTTATTAGCTCTTTTTTAGGAAGTTAGCTTTATCTACATGATCCAGTCATGTGTTGTTAGGATTCAAGAGTGAAATATGAGTTTTTTGGTGGCTGTGTTTATTTGAATAATGGAATAAGATATGAAAAGTTGGTGAACAATGTTCTTCCTCTAAGAAAGAAAAACTCTCTTATATTATTCTTGTTTTATGTATTCTTGTTCATAAAATTCTACAGTGTTTTCACACCTTTGTTTTCATGTTTTTCTTAGGTAGAAACACGGAGTCTATGATGGCTATTCGTAGGTAGAAAATCTGCAAGCTGATGTTCTGATTTCTAAATTAGAGATGGTCATTAATTTTGAGGTGATTAGATGAATCTGGAGACATTCAAAATCATGCATCTATAGGGTTAACTTTAATTTGAGATTGTCCAGGCAATTTTGAAAAACAAAAAAAACAGTTTCGTGGCTCACTTTGTATTAGTAACGTAAGTCAGAGGTCCAATTGTGTCTCTCTAATCCTTTAGGCTTACTAAGATTCGTGCTTGAGACTATGAAACTCAATGTCTTTTGTTTCCCCCTCCTCTCCTCTCTCTCTCTCTCTCTCTCTCTCTCTCTCTCTCTCTCTCTCTCTCTGACATTACATCTGATTTTGTTATGTGGATTTCTCTTCTAAACTCTTTCATAGAATTATACTCTCATGACTGATGTTTTTTTATTTTTCTGAATCTTTTGAATGGTATTGCAGGTTATTGCTGAGATAATAGCTACATTTTTATTGGTGTTTGTGACTTGTGGTTCCTCTGCTTTGGCTACAAGAAATGAACGCGCTATTTCCAGGCTTGGAGCTTCAATTGCAGGTGGACTTATTGTGACAGTAATGATATATGCAGTTGGCCATGTCTCTGGGGCGCACATGAACCCTGCGGTCACATTAGCTTTCGCCGCTGTCTGCCATTTCCCTTGGAAACAGGTACGTAAATTATGCAAACTCTATTGGAGTTTATGTATTAGGTTAAATTTACCCACCTCAGGTGGTGTTAAAGTATAAAAGATTAAATAACACCTTCTCCAATGGCTTAAGCTTAAGCTTTTGGAGTAATTAGTAGTTTCACAGGTAGAGGTTAGATGGACGGATGACGAAAATGGATCGATGGTCCACATTCAAATCCTTGTCAATCAGATGGTTGAGATTATTTGATGTGTGCCCCATGTCTTTATCGTGCGACCCACTGAATGAATAGTCCACATCATGTCTTCTCTCAGTCACTCCTGTGTGGGAAAAAGTATGCAGAAAGTCATTTTTACGATCAATGGCAAATGATAATTTTTAGGTCATCCAGGGGCATTTAGTGTTAGAATATGTGAGATCTCACTGTCAGATTATATTGAATTCACACCGTTGGATCACCATGGTGCTAGATTAGGCAACTGGGTTGAATGGGGTAGTTTGGCTAGATTAGATAGCTAGCTTAAATTAGCAATTAGGCTAAGCTTAGCAGGTAGGATTTCTAGAATTATCTCTTGCCTCGGCTATTTTTATTTCTTTCTATGTTTATCTTGTATGTGCTCAATATAAGCACACCTTGAGATCAAGATAAACATAGAAAGAAATAAACATAACCAAGGCAAGAGATAATGCTAAAAATTCTACCTACTAAGATAAGCCTAATTGCTAATTTAAGCTAGCTACCTAATCTATCCAGGTTACCTCATTCAACTCACTTGCCTAATCTAGCACCATGGTGATCCAACGGTGTGAATTCAACATAATCTGACCGTAAGATCTCACATATTCTAACATTTAGGTCCTTGTTGACCAGTCTTGGTTGTGTATTTTCAACCAAGACTATCGATCTTGTAAAACATTAAGTGGGAAACCAAATTAATGGTCTTTGAACGCACAGCTCATGCATAAGATAAAGAGCTACAAAATCAGCGGTTTAAATTTTCTTGGTGGAACTTTAGTCAAGGCTTGATCGATCATGACCCTAGGATTACTAGATCAAGGTGACATCGAAGCCAGAGTACTTAATGGTTCAATTGAATATTTGAAGTTAGATATAGCATTTTATATGAATTGGAAAGTGTAGTCCCAAGCAAATAATCATAAATACAAGACCACCCCATAGGTGGGCTTTTAAGAATTTTAAAAACAAGACAATGACAAATATAGTTGATATTTTGTAATAGGAAATAGATAATCACCTCCTTTTCTTCCTTGGGGCACTACTTCTAGTGTAAAACATTGTAGTCATAAATACACTAAAGGGGTGTGGCCCGTGGAAGAAAGGGGGCAAATACATCACTTCTTTTTGTAAAACCCCCAAAAAAGTGAGGAAGAAAGATGTCTTGATTTTCATGTAAAGATCCCACATCGGAAAGGGAGAGAGAGTTCCTGGTCTATATATGTGAATCCTCCTTCTCACTGTGTAGACGCAATTTCAACATCTCCAAGGGGCAGGCCCAGCGGAGTGTGTCGGGCACCATTATTGTTGCTGGAAAACAAAACTGGGGAGGATGGAAAACCTAGAACCGGACAATATTTAAATATTTGAGTCGGGACATGACAGAATGGTATTAGAGTCGTACCTCTTGTAGTACGGTGTGACAGAATGGTATTAGAGTTGTACCTCCCGTAGTACGGTGTGCCGGCGAGGACACTGGACCTTAAAAGGGGAAAGGGGTGTGTGGGTGGATTGTAAGATGCCACATCATAAAAGGAGAGAAATTCCTGGGCTGTGAGTTCTCACTCACCCTGAGTAGATGCAGTTTCAACATCTCCAAAGGGTGGGCCCATGGAGTGGGTCGGGCACGATTAATGCTGCAAGAAAACACAATTAGGGAGGGCAGAAGACCTAGAAGCGAATAATATTGACACTGTCGAGTCAGTAGAAGACCCAGAACGGGACAATATTTACACAGTCGAGTCATGGCATGACAAAATTGTATCAGAGTCGTACCTCCTGCAGTATAGTGTGCTAGCGAGGACGATGGGCCCTAAGAGGGATGAATTGTAAGATCCCACATTGGAATGGGGGAGAAAGTTCATGGGATATATAATATTTTCATAATCGAGTCGTGGCCTGATAGAATTGTATCAGAGCCGTACCTCCCGCAGTATAGTGTGCCAGCGAGGACGATAGGCCCTAGGAGGGGTGAATTGAGATAAAGTTTGTGGGATATATATATATATATATATATGTGTGTGTGTGTGTGTGTGTGTGTGTGTGTGTGTGTGTGTGTGTGTGTGTGTGTGAATCCCCCTCCTTGTGTAGACGGGTTTTCGGTATCTCTAAAGGGCTTGCCCTATAGAGTGGGTCCGGCACTGTTAGTGTTGCTGGAAAACAAAACTGGAGAGCGTAGAAGAGCCAGAATTGAATAATATTTACACAGTGAGGTCAGGGCATGGCATAACCAGTATTATATACTTGTATCCAAGTTATCAACAACGAATCCAGAGTATCCTATAATGTGAAGGGTGCCAAAGAGAGTAATTAATCCATAGACTTGGATTAATCCAAAATTCACCGTAATTTTATATTGACCAACACAGAAGGGTAATGTTATCAGCACAACCATGTTTTGATACTTGCACAAACACATCTCATCTTCTATTATTTGAAGAGCTGTCAAAAGTCATTACCGTGTTCCCAAAAAGCCCTGACAAGCCGATTAAAAGATAAGATGTGTTTGTGCAATTATAAAAGGGCGCTGATATTCTCCCCCCGACGGCTGGCTAACGTTTTCCCACCATTTGACCCGTCTCTCTCTCTCTCTCCACACACACACAACAGTAACAGCTGGGCCCAACAGAAACTGTTGGTGGAATGGTGGGCCCATCTTTGAACAACGTAGGCCCCGCCCATACAACACCATAGTATAATCCAAACTGTCCATTTGATGGGCTATAAACATAACTAGGTTGCGTCCCAAAATATTATTTCCATAGGCTGATCCTAGTCCTCCGATCTAAATAGAAACTACATCTTATGCAACCTCTATAGATTGTAGGGTTGTGATCATCCTACGGAAATGATTTTTGGGCACAAATTATTTACATTGTGGCCCATCAAATGGACGGCTCGGATCATCCTATGGTCTGGACGGTAGACTTCATTTTCAAAAATATGGGTGGGGCCTAAATTGGTACGAACCACACCATAGGATGATCCAAACCATGGACGGCATCATCCTATGTTGTGGACGGTACGCTTCAATTGAAAAATATCGGTGGGGCCTACGATTGGGCCTTAATGTTAGTGTACGACCAACTCCATAGGATTATCCAAACCATGGACGGCTTGGATCATCCTATGTTGTGGACGGGCCTTAATGTTCCTGTATGACCACATGATGATCCAAACCATTCATTTGATGGGCCAACCCTTTTGGGGGCACAACCCATTTACGTTATGGCCCATCAAATGGACGGCTCGGATCATCCTATGGTCTGGACAGTACACTTCATTTTCAAAAATATGGGTGGGGCCTAAATTGGGCCTTAATGTTACTGTATGAATCACACCATAGGATGATCCAAATCATGGACGGCTTGGATCATCCTATGTTGTGGACGGTACGCTTCAATTTGAAAAAATATCGGTGGGGCCTACGATTGTGCCTTAATGTTATTGTACGACCAACTCCATAGGATTATCCAAACCATGGACGGCTTGGATCGTCCTATGTTGTGGACGGGCCTTAATGTTACTTTACGACCAACTCCATAGAATGATCCAAACCATTCATTTGATGGGCCACAATGTAAATAGGTTGTGCCCCAAAATCCATTTCCATAGGATGATCACAACCCTACAATCTATAGAGGTTGCATAAGATGTAGTTTCTATTTAGCTCGGAGGGCTAGGATCAGCCTATGGAAATGATATTTTGGGACGCAACCTATTTACGTTTATGGCCCATCAAATGGACGGTTTGGATTATCCTATGGTGTGATATGGGCGGGGTCTACGTTGTTCAAAGATGGGCCCACCATTCCACCAACCATTTCTGTTGGGCCCAGCTACTGTTCCTGTTGTGTGTGTGTGTGTGGAGAGAGAGAGAGAGAGAGACCAGTCAAAATGTATAATGGTGGGAAAGTGACACATACGTTAAATCCTAACGTTTAACGTTAGGCTGATAGTCCAAGCATAACTTTGGATTACAATTTACAACCCTCTAATTGAGGCAGGCCCAAACGAAACTAATTCCTAGACATGTGCAGTATAAGCTCCATAACGTGTTATGGAAACAGGCTAGCTGTTCATTTCACGTGTTGCCTAAGGGTGTCAACGGATCCACTTCAGATTGGGTCCACCCATTTCTTAGCCACGATCCATTCAAATTCTGTATCGGACGGATCAGATTCGGAGTTTGCTTCAGATCATGTTACTCGTGGGTCACTCCATTTTAAATTGGACCTTTCATGGGAGTTTCCATGTAAGTCCTACTTACATTGTACACAGTTAAAATTCTTCGAAAAGGGTAACGGCAAGTGCAAGCCTCGACGCAGTGAGTTATCAGCTAAGGGTCAACCATTATAGAAGGAAGAGAAAAGAGTGGATTAAGAATTGAGAGAGATGGATGACAAAATACTAAAAACAGGAATCGTTTGAAAAAATATTACATATGCCTTATTCTTACTAAAATGCCCCTTAAATAATGCTTAGAGTTGTAAAAAATGGAGGGTATTTTCATAAATTAATATAATAAATTCCATATTGAATTGCAGATACATCAATGATAGAATCATTTCTGATTGGACCAAATAATGGAATGGTCCCGCCCGGATCCCACGAGTGAATAGAAAGTATGTAACCACGATTATATGACCAATTGTAGATCCCATTTATTATTTGGTCCAAGAAAATTCTCTTAGTGCCGAAACTCCAATAGCACTCATCCATAAACCGGTTACTGGTACAAATAACATAAAGAAATGTAACCCCTGTAACAGATCTGCTACAGAACGAATACGTTTATTTTTCAAGTGATTCATATCATCAAGGGTGCCCATTCCAAATTTCATTCCGATCAAATGATCCGCAGCAGCCAATACATCTCGTGGTAACAAAAATAGATTGTTCTGAGGTATATCAAGATTATTTTTTTTCACCACACTCGGGCATTAAATTAAGTGTCTTTTGCTTGAAATTTTATTTATGGAGTCAGATTTAGAACTGTTCCACGGGCTTTTGTTAGTTGTCAGGATCCAATTGGAAATAATTTCGGACCCTATGATTGGGATCCAAAATGTGTCCATGGGTCCTGGTAATATGTCTAGATCCTGTCCGTTCAAGTTCGGATTTGAATATTCCATTGGGCTGTCTGGGTCCATTGACACCCCCATCCAAGCCCAATGCTTATATAACCTTGAAATTAGGCCCAAAACTAAATCTAAATGGACCTGGACCTTTTAGCCTCACAGGAAGGGCAGATATCTTGCTAGTAATCCAAGAACAAATTTACAGTGGATTAAATTTTGGCCTAAATGGAGCCAGGCCCAAGGAGTCTATCAGGCAACTCGATAAAATTGCTTGAACTGTCCATGGTTAAATCTGATGATCCAATTGTAGCCGGAAATATAAGACGATGATATAGATAAGATTGTGATGGGCCTGGACTTTATCTCTTCCTTTTGTCTAAGGCCCAGAGTGTTTTGATTATGATGCTGGCTTGAATCCAATTATTTCATGATTAAGGTTAAAAAATATAGTGAAACAAGCATGCAAAATTGGAAGAAAAAAAAAACCCACTCGCAATAACTTTACGAGACTCAAATGACACTACAAAAGTAGAGAATTAAAAGGTATTGGGCCTTCAAAGTCAGGCTCAAATCCTGTGGGCCCTAGATTTTAAGTCCAGTTTGCTTGTTTTGACTCCAATAGGTTCTCATATTCCACAACAAACCGGGCTTAAAACTATATGTGATTTTTGTATTACGAAAAGGGAAATGAGAGAACAATCTCATTCGACCAGGAACAGAGGAGATCAGAGATGGGAAACTAGGGCTTGAAAGTTGGGACACTCCTGATGGAGTCAAAAAAATCTCACATAACTTAGGCCGTGTTTGTTTTAGATTTTGAGAACCAACTGTGAGTCCAAAACTGATTATTGGATGCAAGTTTAGGTTTAGACCCTGTTGGTTCAAGATTATGCCAACCCACTGTGAGTCCAAAACCAATTACAGCACCAAAATCTTGAGTTCCAACTCCGACGTGAACGTCTGGAAGATATTCTTTTCATCTTTTTTCCTTTCATGGGGAGAAAAAATGACGCAATTCCGTTCTTTCTTATTTTGATAATGGCAATCTAATGTTGATAGATATTTTGGTATCAGATTTAGCAAATATGTTTTTTGGTAAACTCATTATTAGTGAAATATGTCTCTTTAATAGAGCATATAATTTAGAGTGCTGCTATGGAAACCGAGAGTGGAACCTAACAAATCCCCACATCCATGCCGCATGGCATTGGAGGGGTAGTTTTACCTTTTTCATGGAGAAATAAGCCAAAAATCAAGGGAAAGATTTATAATGGGTTATGAAGCTATTTGTTCGGTTCCACTCTTGGTACCCAAATCGGTTTCCATATCATTATTCTATAATTTATAATTTGATTAGGTTTTGTATGCATCTGGTCCTAAGCTTAGCTTATAAATATTAACTCATGGGCAATACAAAGTGGGGTACAATAACCAATATTAGCATATTTCTCACACATTTGTTTATGTATCAAAGACGTATACAGATAAGTATGTATATGTTGTGATGGTTGTATTGGATCGCTCCGTCCATTTTGTTTTTATCTAGCTTTTTCCATTGGGCAACTCAGATTCATGTTGACTTAGGTACATATTCATTTTACGCTTCTTCCTTGAACAAATTATTCTCTCGATAAAGGGATTTGCTAGGGACCATCGCAGAAGGCATTTCGTGGGCCGGCTGTGCACATGAGAGAGCAGCCACCTCAGATGAATTAAATGAAGAACTTGTCTTAGTCATTTAATTAATTCATCTGAGGTGGCTGCTCTTTCATGCAACACGTGACCTTAGCCGATACAAAGGTATATGATAGCACCCAATTTTTCTGATTCTGCAGTTCGACCTATGATTTATATATCATTCATGGATGTTGATAAGATCCTTCCAAGCAGCCACCCTTGAAAGAGTGCGTAATAGCTCACTGAATGAGCGCTCTTGTGCCGAAGCTGTGGGATGTAAAAATGCATCGGTAGGGGAGTGTTCCGCTTAGATGGAAGCTCCCACCGGCAGTGCCCATGAGAGAGCAGCCACCTCAGATGAATTAAATAAAGATCCTGTCTTAATCATTTAAGTAATTCATCTGAGGTGGCTGCTCTTTCATGCAACAACCGGCCTGCAAATTAAATGCCTTCCGCGTTGGTACCTAGCAAATCCGTCTATGGAATATCTTCCATTAGTTTTTTTGCCTTTAGTGGGGCATCCTAAGGCAGGGTTTGTGTTGGATCTTGAGGATCGATTTTGAGTCCAAAATTGAGTGTAACAATCAGTTTTGGACTCAAAATTGTTTCTCACAATCTAAAACAGAAGGACCTAATCAATTCTTACTAAACAAATAAAACAAAAGGGTTTTCTTCCTTTATAACTCATTAAACAAAAGCCATGTGCCGTTTTCCATTTAGCTTCAACCTGGTCACAAATATTGCCTATTGGGTGAGTACAAATGAGAGATATTGAAGAGCCTTTGATTAATATGTCAGATTTAAGGGGTGGGTTCTTGTTGGGGTTCCATGCAAAAGCAAAATAGTCCCACATCGGATAAGTGAAGTGGATGGGGATGAGTTATAAGGGTGAGTCTATACTCTGTAATTTCTCTATGATTAGTGAAGAAGAAGTCTCTGTCGTTGCATCGTGGTTGTAAGCCCACTACCGAACCATGTAAATCTCTATGTTTCTTCGTCTTTATCTTTTACTTTCTGTTATTGTTATGGATCTTGTAGCCGCGTTGTGTATTCCAAGGGGGTTATTTTGATCATTTTAGTATAACCCCACATTTGCACAATGTTTGGTGCTGCCTCTCAATGTTGTTTACAATCCCCTCTTCTTTAGCTTACTATTTCTCATGTACATAACTTTTGGTGCTCCCATGCAGAAAGTTAAATGAAATAGATACAGGTTCCTATATTCTTTTGTAACAGAAGATTGATATCTTAATACTCCTACTTCTAGATTTTGATAATGGCACTACTCACGTTATTTTACATTTTTATTGGATGTTAAACTGTTAATATCTTCTTAAGCACAGTTAGAGCCGTGAAAACCTAATCAATAAAACTGTAAAACAAAGCAACCATTATCAAATTATCAGATTATGAGTCTGAAACAAATTGAGTGCCATTATGAAAATATGACAACTGACACTCTCAACTTGTGAAACAAAAGACAAATGGGCTCTTGCCACGTGCATCCACATCAGCGTTAAGTCAGCCACTATAATGAATGAGTTGGAGAAATTTTAAGAGTTGATTGCAAAACTCCAACCACATCCACTGTCCATACCAACTTTGAGACAACACATATCCCTAATCCCCAATTACTTATAATTACACTAATTAAGGATTTGCTTGGCAATTTCTCGGAAACCCATTTCGCTGCTCACTTTTGCATAAGAGAACAGCCACGTAGCCTCACTTTTGCAACAGGGATCCTCAAAATAGCTTTCCGCCAAATTTCCTAGCAAATCCCCACTAATTAATATGATATGTTATGCGTTAACAAGAATTTTTTTAAGAATGAATCCCCTCTTTGGGCCCCATGTTTCCACATGGATGCAATCACATGCGTCCATCCAATCGGCGCCAGCTTGTTTGGATGATCCTACCCCTTGATTCATCAAGCCTTGTCAAGGTCAAGCTAGGAATTTTGATTTTGTAGGCTATTAATTTACGGATTGAATCCCCATTGGTCATGGGACTGGCCCAATGGGTTGAATGATGATGCATGTCAAGATTGACGGTCCAGATTATGCGTACACGGCCACATCAGATGCTTGACGATCGCGTCTACATGTAGGGCCAGTTTGATTTTGGGATAAGTTTTCCTGGACAAAACTAAAACCTTAAACCTGAATAATTACTTATTCAGCATTTGACAAGCAGTTATTTGGGACAAAAGTTGTCCCACTTTTAAGTTTAAAATTTTCAATCCTAAAAATTATTTTGCAACACAACAATGGGCCCACCAGACAAAAGGTTAGAATAACTGAAGAGCTGGGACCTATCAGCAGGTAGCTGGCCCGAGCAATGTACGGATTTCCTTATCCTGTCTCAAGTCTCATGTCCACTTGGCTACCGGGTATTCAATTGGAAAAAATTTCAGTTTTGACTGTAGTGCCCTCAAAAGATCATTCAAACCTGACTTTTAATTTAGGGCTGCAACTCGAGCCGGGTTTTACCCGACCCGCATCGACCCGACCAGAAAATAGCTTGGGTTGGGTTCAGGTTTCATTGGTTTCGGGTCGAGCCGGGTCGAGCCGGGTTTAAAGGGGCCCGACCCGACCCGAGTTACATAAGTTATAGTATGTACATTTTTTTCTATTGTTAGTTAAAAGTTAAAAGTGAAAACCCACGCACCCACTGTTATTGTATGTGAGTGTAATTTCTGCTTCTATGAGTTGAGTTGATTCAAGTGTTTGATTCAGCATTGTTTGATTGTAATTACAACATTGTTTGATTACATCATTGTTTGATTCAACTGTAATGTGAGTGTAAGTACATCATTGTTTGATTCAAGTGTAATGTGAGTGTAATTTCTGCTTCTATGAGTTGAGTTGCCTTGCCAAACAAGAATTTTCCTTAAAAAATTGCGTCAACGTGAAAAAATCCGACCCCACCCGAGATTTATCATAGGTAGGGTCGGGTTTCGAAATCGTGGGTTTTCTGAAGAAAAAACCCAACCCGACCCGAGATATTTCTCGGGTAGGGTTGGGTTCTCCAAAACCCGACTCGCCTGACCCGAGTTGCAGCCCTACTTTTAAAGAACTTTCCAATGTACCCTCGTCTATTTTAGGAGGGTAGTTTCGTCAAATTGAACCACGGCCCACAACTAATAAATTCGCACCTCCTGTGGGATGATTCACACCCCTCTTAACATGAATTGAGGCAGATTTTTACGCTTTTTAAGTTTTAACATCAATTGACGTTAAAAGTGGTACGAATAATGCTACAAGTAGGGCTGCAAATGAACCAAGCCGGATCACGAATATGTTTGGGTTCGGCTCATTAAAAGCTCGGCTCGGGCTCGTTCACTTACTAAACGAGCCGAACCCGAGCCCAAAAATTAGGCTCGTCAAATAAACGAACCGAACTTGAGCTTTGTATAGTTCGGCTCGAACAAGCTCATGAACTTTTTAGACTCGGTTCATAAAGCAGAGCCAAGCTTTAAAGCTCGGATTATGTTTGTTATATATATATATATTACTTAATGGTATTTATTTGATTTTTTTTCTCTGCTCATTAAAAGCTCGGCTCGGGCTCGTTCGTTTACTAAACGAGCCGAGCCAAGCCGAGCTCGAGCTTTGCTAAAATTTGAAGACACGAGCCAAAAAAAAAAAAAAAAAAGCTCGTCACGAACCGAGCCGAACCTCAAACTTAGCAAGCCGAGCATGAACACCCCAATGTTCGGCTCGGCTCGGCTCGTTTGCAGCCCTAGCTACAAGGGGTGCGAATATATCATAGCCCTATCTTTTTTGGGGTAATCTTTGCAGTTACAGGATGCATGTAACACGGACAATTAAATGATTAATAAAGGAGGGCCCACCTGAGTAGGCAGCAATCGACATATGGTGCATTCACCATGTGAGGGCCACGACGTTTAGTACTGATTGCCTCAAAGCAACCGCTGACAATGAGCTAAAGCCACGTGTACCTAATGTCAAGTATCCACGTGCCAACAGTACCTTAGCCTTTGGCCTCAATTTTCCAAGACTATGAAAATAATAACAAAAAATGCATGGAAAATCCTCTTCTTTTCTAATTTTTTCTCTATTTTCATCTCCACCGTTTCACTGCAACTCGGAATTGGAAGAGGAAGAGAACAGAAAAGGAAAAAGAAAAATCAACGAAGAAAAAAATAGAAGCCATCAAAAAAATGAAAAGGAAGCAATCGAAGCCAAATTAATGGAATATGTTGGAAACATGGAAAATAAGAGGAATAAGAAGGGAAAATTAAGGTTATGTAGGAAAACTTGGGGTCGTCACAATGAAACTCGTGGTCATCAAGCTGAAACTTTGGGTCCTCTCATTGTAACTTGGGGTCGTCTGGGAAAACTTGAGCTTGTCTCAGTTAAATTTGGGGTCTTTTTAGAAAATTGGGGTGGTTCCCAAACCTTGGGAGTTTAGCAAAACATCCCTAAGTTTTAGCAAAACAACCCCATAGTTTTTGTAAGATGACCCCAAGTTTTAGCAAAACAACCCAAGTTTTAGCAAGATTACCCAAAATCTCACCGAGACGACCTAATTTTTACCAAGCTTTCTACTTTTTCTGACGTCGATTCCTCCTTTTTCTCCTTCCTCTTCTTTTTTTATTTTTCTAGCTCCTTTTATTTTTTTGATATCAATTCTTCTTCTTTTTTTCCTCTTCTTTTTTCATTTTTCGGCACATTTTTTTTTTTTCAATACCTTCCATTTTTTTTCTAGCATTGATTCTCCTTTTTTTTCTTATTCCTCATTTTTTTTATTCTTCTTCTCTTCCCCTACTTCTTCCTACTCTTTTTCCGATGCTTTTTTTATTCTTCTTCTCTTCCCCTGCTTTTTCTTGCTCTTTTTCCAATGCAGGGTTGGTCATCTAGATGAAAAAAAAAAACTAGAAAAAAAAATCACGTTTTTCTATTCTTTACAACCACTCGAGGGTAAAAAAGTCTTTTTGACGTTTTTCTATTCTTTACAACCACTCGAGGGTAAAAAGGTCTTTTTGATTGTAGGACGCCATAAGTTAGGGAACCAAAATTCAACCACTAACGATTGACAAGTGAATTTGTTTGATGCAGTTTCTGGCATTCTGCACTATTTTACCAAAACTGAAAAAGGGTAGCCACCCGTATTCCCATTTTCAAGGCCAAAACAATGAAAAAGATAGAGAGTAAAGATGGGAACGTACGAGAGTGATTTACTGAACTGGTCACATGGGGGTGGTACCTGTAAAAATTCTCGGCCCCAAGTGGGGTCCCACTTCCTCAAAATTTAGAAAGTCTGCCATTAAATTTTGGCGGCTTTTCTGAGTACTCGGGGTGGGCCATTTACATTAACAAGAGATAGTACAGACAAACTTGTAAGTTGAGGAAGCTCATCACATGCGAGGGATCGAACTTTCGTAGTGGAGCTGTATTCACTTGGGCGCTCTTCAATTTAGTATTAGTCTTAGTTTTTATCAAACTTTCAAGCTCCACCCAACCTTTGGTTCGGCTGAGAAATTCTTGACCGAGCCGATCTCATATGGTCGTGCCGGATCGGCATCAGCTACTATAAGAGCATTTTGCTCATTTGGTGAGATGTTCGATTGGATTAAGACTCATTTGGTTTGCTTCCATCACATTTAGAGGTCAGCGGACGGAGAGGCTGATTGCCTTGACCAGAGTGGGAAGAGCGGTTTTAGAGTTTTTAGTTTATTTCCTCCTTTGAGTAGTTCTTTACCTTTATCATTTGCTTTCTTTGTTCTGTACTCATGTTTCCCATGATTACCTTCTTCATGGATCTCGTTCATTTTTAATACAATTCCCTCATTTAAAAAAAAAATTTGGCCATTTTTTAAGAAGCCACATTCAGGCCGCGGGTTCTTTATGTTGAAGTATAAAAGATTAAATAACATCATCTCTAACAGCTTAAGCTTTTGAAGTAGCTGGTTGTTTCACATGGTATCAGAGCAAAAGGTCATGGGTTCAAACCTCCCTCATATAAGGAAAACCACGTGTAATTGCTAACCCAAAATAGGAGTCGCATGTGCCATGTAGGCCAACACTAAAAAAAGAGGCCACGTGATAAACTCTCACCCGCTGTGGGATAATTTGCAACCCTTTAACATAAATTGACATTAAAAAGTGTTGTCTACTAGAATCCCTCCTTTGAAGGGGCAAATATCACACAGGGGGTGCGAATTTATCATCACCCTACGCAACAGACCATCTACGAAATGCCTTCCCCAATGGATGCTAGCAAATCCCATGATTAAATAACGTCATCTCTAACAGCTTAAGCTTTAGGAGTAAATTGTAGTTTCACACTTTACAATGGCATATACATAAGAACAGTTTCAAGCCAGCCAGCCAGGGCACTCATTTGTCCCTGTTCTTAACAAGGGATTTGCTAGCGTCCATCGCAGAAGGCATTTCGAGGATGGTCTGTTGCATCTGACAGCACCCACCTCGTGAATGAAGACAACTGAAAAGTGAGCCTTTGTGGCTGCTGTCAGATGCGACAGACCATCCGCGGAATGTCTTATGTGATGGACGCTAGCAAGTCCCCCTTAACAAAATAGGCATCAAAGTTTGAATAGTGATAGTAAGTGGCGATGACGGCATCATAATTTAACAGCTTCGTTTCTCATTCAATTGGATGTTTCAATCCCCCACGTAGAATAAGAGCTAGAAAAGAGTATATAAGACTGAAAAACAAATTAGAGCGGCTGTGAATATCAAAACAAGGGTTTGTAATTATCAAGGGAGCCTATCAAAACAATGGGGCCCTCTTATCGATTCACCCCTTATCCTAGACCAAGAGCCAGAGATAAATTTAGCACCAGGTTCTGACTCCTCATTAGTGCCACTGCTTAGGCAGTGCCTTAAAAGTCCCGCCCTTAATTTTAGTTAGTGGGTTCCTACTTTTGCCAGTAAAAAGTTAAAAAAATGACCTAGAGCATCCCCTCAAATTTAGCGTGTAGAGGGATTTAGGGAAGATTTGAATTCCTTGGGAAAAGAAAAAACAAAGGAATATACTAGTGGAAGAAAATGCCTTGTGACAGAAAATCTAGAAAAAATTTATCTGGGAATTATTCAAACGAAAAGCGACCTAACTTCGATCAAACGGAAACCTTAGCACAGAGAACGAAAAGGATTTTTGAGATTCACAAGTAAGGGATTCAAAGGAACCGAGCTGGATCACGAACTTAATGATATTTGTTTGATATCTTGTTCTTGGAACGTGTTTACTAAACGAGCCGAATCCAAGCCCAACCAAGCTCAAGTCTTTTCGGCTCGGTTCATTAAAAGTTTAACTCTGGCTTGTTCGTTTGCTAAACGAGCTAGGCTCGAGCTTGGTTGAGTTTTGGCTAGCCGAGCTCGAGCCCATACTATTAAGTTCGTTACGAACACGAGCTAATGCTCAAACTAAGCGAGCCGAGCCAGAATACGCCGGAGTTCAGCTCAGCTCGGCTCGTTTGCGGGCCTTAATCACAACCCCATTTCTCTCTAATTTAATACTTTCGAGTTTTGAAATGCAGAGAGGGTGTATTTGCCAAAACGGAGGCATGAGAGAAGCAATGGAAGAAATCAAGACAAGAAGTGAGGTGATGTAATTTTTGACATGAAAACAAAATCACTTTCAAAAGATTTTTGAGCGATTTTCATCATCCCAAGGAGCAAGTGTACGCTCTGGCTGCTTATCTCATTTCTGAAAAACCCTGCAGAGAATTCTATCTTTTCCCGGGAAATCCGAGCCTCCCTTTTAATTTCAAGGTAAATTACAAAACCACGCGCAGCTTTCACGATTTTGTGAAACTGACCATAGTCCCATACTCCCATAGTTTTTGCTAGAGCCGTAACTAAAGAATATTTTCGTTGCGAAAAATGATACTCCCACCCCTTTTCCAGATTTTCTACTGATGACTACATAAAGACAAAAAGAAAGATCTAGCAACAGTCATTTTTCAGGAAAAGACATAGGAAAGGTTGCATTACAGGACAAACGTCGTGTAAATATCATTTCCGTTTCGTCAATTACATCTGGGCTTCAATAAATTGCAATAAAACCTTTCTTACAACCCCTTATTAAAAACAAAGGGTTTTTCTCAAAGGGAAGAGTGCCAGGAATTAAGAGTTTTAGATGGTTTTTTACCATTTTTTCTCAAACAACGTGTAGATTTACATTTCCAATGCACACTCACTAACAAAACCATTATTAAAACAAATACAACATATTAGCAAAGTTTAATGGGAAAATTCTAAAAAAAAAGGAATTTTTAACTTAAAATCTCAAAAAAGAGTTGAGTTGGTTAAATTCTCAAAAAGGGGTGAAACTCATCCCAAGGCATGTTTTAAGACAAGAATGCCCTTGAGTTATTTTTCCCTCCACCTTTTTGAGAAACGGATCCCAATGCATTTCACAAACCCTATTCACATTTTTTAGCTTCTTCTTCCCACGCCAAGTGTTGAAAGTCCATTGTACAACCTCCTTCTAAGATGAATTCAGCCCATATTTTTTTCAAAATGGACTATACAGCCCATACCACAGGATGATCCAAACCACCCAATTGATGGGCCACAACGTAAATATGTTTTGCCCCAAAAATCATTTCCATAGGATGATTCTAACCATCTGATCTAAAGAGGGACTTAGATTATGAAAATTTCTATAGATTGGACGGTTGGGATCATCTATGGAAATAATTTTTTGGGGCAGAACCTATTTATGTTGTGGCCCATCAATTGGGCGGTTTGGATCATCCTATGGTGTGGGTTGTACAGTCCATTTTGAAAAATACGAGGTGAATTTATCACTGCCCTTCTATAAATTGTATTCAATTGCATAAATACGCTTGGCTTTTGACTTGGTGGTAGGGAAGACCTATTGTTTCTTCATGAGAAAGAGTTTTTATATGGTGTAAACCCATATACTCCAGCATTATTCAAAAAGTATTGTACGGGTCACACCATAGGATGATCCAAACCGTCCATTGGATGGACCACAATGCAAATAGGCTGTGCCTAAAAAATCATTTCCATAGGGTGATCCCAGCCCTCCAATCCATAGAGGAAATTCGGATTATGTAAACCTCTATAGATTGAAGGGCGAGGTTCAGCCTATAGAAAACATACTCAAAATTTCAAACAACATTTCATGTTCTCTATTTTTGTTTGGATAAAAATTGTCCATCCTCTCGAGTTTCTTTCCACTTTCTCTTCATCCCTAACTCTAAGCGCTAACTATGTACAATATAAGTAGGACTTACGACACTTTGATGGATGGTCCCACTCGACTCAAAATAGCTTGTGACCTGGAGTTAGAAATGAAGATCTGAAAAGCACTCCAAAAAGGATAATGGATCTAATGAAATACTATTAGAATGTATGAACCACTATTTATACCCCGGAACCACTATTTATACCTCGGAACCATTACATAGTGGTAAATAGTGGTTCCGACATATAAATAATGGTTCTCACTGTATAATTAGTGATTCTGAGTGTTTAAACCACCATATATATACTCATTCTCACTTTTTATAGTGGTTTTGACTGTAATTGTGGTTCCAGAGAATCTTGAAACCACGATTAGTGCTTAGAAAGATTTAATTGTTGTTCATTTTATCTAAATGTGGTTCTGAGTGTTTAAACCACTGTTTATAAATTCATGACAACTTTGCGACCCAATGAAATACTATTAGAATGTATGAACCAATATTTATACCCGGGAACTACTACATAGTGGTAAATAGTGGTTCCTAGGTATAATTAGTGGTTCTGAGTGTTTAAAACCATATAAATACATTCATTCTCACTTTTTATAGTGGTTTTGAGTGCATAAAATTTTCAATCTCACAATTTAAACTCTCGGACCAAGTATTAGGCCATCTAAACTATCAACCACCATAAGATCTGAGTGTTTAGACAAATATTTAACACATTGTTCATAAATTCATGACAACTTTGACACCTAATGAATACCAGTAGAATGTATGAACCTTTATTTATACCTCAGAACCACTATTTATACCTCGAAACCACTATATATTGATAAATAGTGGTTCCTAGGAATAATTAGTGGTTCTGAGTGTTTAATCCCCTATTTATACACTTATTCTCACTTTTTATACTGGTTTTGGTTGCATAACCTTTTATTCTCATTATTTATACTCACAGAACCACTATATAATAGTTCAGAAGTCTACATGGTGGTTAGGATGGTATAAATAGATTACCTAAGTGTTTAAATAGTGGTTATGATCTTCTACATAGGGTCCTCATTGTATTTCCACATTCAGAACCACTATTAAAACCATTGGAACCACTACTTAGTGGTTGAGAGGACTAAATATGGTTTCCACATATCAACAGTGGTTCCTAGAACAAAATATTGTTTCTACACATTTAAATAGTGGTTTTAATTGTATAGACATGAGTTTCTTCTAAATAGAAACATAGAGGGTAATAGAGAGATGGTGACAATACACCATAGCATTGTAAAGATGATGATGACAATAACAAATGCCTAACAAAACCATACCAAATCCCTAACAAATAAACAAGATGATGACAATACATCATAGCAATGTAAGGAACATGTTAAACCTAAGAATATGTATGATAATGGACCTACCAGATAACCTTAGGTTTCATAGCAAAAGAAAATAAAAGGATATATCTAATAAAATCTAGATGTTCTCAAGGGGAGTTTCACCTGTCTACAATGGAATTTCAATAGAGTTTTACAACAGTCAATGGAGTTTCAATAGTTAGCTTGGGGAAGAAGAGGTTAAAAGGTAGAATGGGTAGGTGAAATGCATTGGGATCCATTTCTTACCTTCTTAGAGGGAAAAGCAACTCAAGGGCATTTTTGTCTTAAAACATGCCCTGGGATGCATTTCACCCCTTTTTCAGAATTTAGCCAAACTCAACCCTTTTTTTAGATTTTAAGTTAAAAATCACATTTTTTGAGAATTTTCCCAAGTTTAATCATTTTAAGTTTTTCTAATGGGAAGTAATTTATTCGCCGCATTTCTTTTTTACATCTGACAGCCACCTCTAGTCTCTTTTTTTTTCTTTTACTTGGGACCTCTAGTGGATAGTACACTAGAGGAGGCTGTCCCAAGTTAAAATAAGGGGAGACTATATATCATTTCTCTTTATCTATTTTCCTATAATAAAAATAGTTTCTAAAATAAGAAATTCACCGAACAAACAGCCTACTTGATTTCATTTCACCACTGCCACTAAACTAATAAAGAGAATAAAATGGAAATTTAAAATTATAATATAATAATAATAATAATAATAATAAAAGTACACTCATTATTCCACAGTTCTATCCGTACATTTATACCAATAGAAAGAAATACATGTACGCATATAGGACAGAGAGAAGTAGATGAGAAAAGGAATTTACATATTTGCCCAATTCTCTTTTTTTTATTCCATAAGTTTGTCTTATTCATGTGTTTTACATGACCGAACATGCGTTCGGATTCTCGTCACTGAAAATCTGAGGAGCATATACGTTGTGAGGATATATATTCTGAGGATATACGTTTTGAGGATAAACGTTTTGAGGATATACGTATTCCATATCGTATTTAGGATAGTAGTAGAACTCGTTCTTCTTCAACTCCGTACCTTTTGTTTCCTCTTCCCCTCCTTTTACCTCTTCTCCTCCTTCCTTTTTCTCTTCTTTTTTCTCCTCCTCTTCCTTCTTCTCTTCTTTTTTCTCCTCCTTTTCTTCCTTCACTTTCTCTTCCTCTTTTTTCTCCGTCTCCTGTTTCAAAATCACTGCCTGTTTTCCAGTCCTCTTGTACACGTACTCCACCAAATTCGTAGGATCCATTGTTCCTTTTACCGTTACCAGAGAGCTTTTCAGATCTGGATCTGCCGAAATTACCCCTAACAAAAAGGAATAATAATAATAATAATAATCAATTAAAATATCAATTTTGAAGAGATCTGAGAGAAATTGATCTATGATTCAACTAAATTCCCTTCGATTCTGACATAAAGGTTTTAAAAAACGAAGAAATAGTAATAAATAATCAATTAAAAAATCGATTTTGAAGAAATATGTTTCAAATTCTAGAGAAATTTAGCTCTGATTGAACTGTATTTCGTTTGATTATGACAGAAAGAGATTTATGAATGAACGGAGAATGAATTTACCTTTCATTTTCTGTATCCTTTTCTTGATTTCCTGAGCGCAAGCTTCGCAATGCATGTAGACTTTCAATACCACAATAATTACAGGAGGCTGAGAAACAGAGAGAAATTTAGAAATGAAGAGAAGGAAGTATACAGAATAAGAGATCTGATGGAAAAAAAAACCTCTTTTTTCTCTTCAGGTTTTGGTTTCTCTTTCTCTTCCTCGACCTTCTTCACATCCTCAGGTTTAGGAATCGGCGAGAGGAGCTCAACCTTCCTATGGCTTTTTCTCTGAACTCTCTCTTGAACTTTCAACGGATCTGCGCTTTTCCCCTTCACAACAACCTTATGCGTCTTACAATCAGTCTCCACGCTTTCCACACCTGTAAAAGAATGAGATTTAGAAGAAAAAAAAATTGATCTTTTTTTTTTTGTTTCGAAACCCTAACCTTCAAATCCTTTTAAGCTTCTCTTCACTTTCTTTGCACATCCCTCACAATGCATGTAAACTCTGAGCACGATCTCCTCCGGCGGAGATTCCTTCACTTCCTCTGCTTTCTCCTCTTTCTTCTCCTTCTCTTCTTCTGGTTTTTTCACCTCTTCTTCCTTCTTCTCTTCTACTTTCTTCTCCTCTACCTTCTTTTCTTCTGGTTTTTTCTCCTCCTAAACTCATCAGAACACATAAATACGAAAAAAAATACAAAAAAATCATTCCATCTATATAGAAAAGAAGTAAGATGAAGAGATTAGAGAGAGATTAGAGAGATCTTTATCATCTACCTCTCCCATTTTCTTATGGATTGAGTTGCAGACGAGATAATGTTTTCTCCCGCACTCTGTTTTTTTTTTTTTCCTTCTTACTTTCACTGCCTCGTCTCTCTTCCTTTCTGGGCCATTGAGATCTAAGGTCATTTTTCCGCCTCATCATCATGACGTGGAATTTTATTCTTGGCACGCGCGAGTGAGGTTGGTTACTTGGCACGTGCGAGTGAGGTTGGTGGTTGCGCCGCAAGCTAAGCATGGCGGTTTTCAGGTTTTTGGATTTTTCCTTCCTTTGGGAAGTGATTTATATTTGCCCTCTTTGCTTCCGGTACCACCCCTCTCTAGTGTATTTGTGTCTGTTGGTTTTACTTTTACACTAGAACAAAAGGAGTGGCTGGAAGAAATTGGGGAAGATATATATCATTTCACTTTTATTTCTCTACCAAAGGGCTACCGGTAATTTATGATTTCACATCACATATTCACATGCTGTACAGGGGTAAAAATTTCTTGATATGAGAACCGCACGATAAATTCATCCGGGCCCAATAAAATGACTTGGCAAGATCTTCATCCTTCATTACAAGTGTCCCACATGCAGGAGCGCATCTGAGGACGTCTAAGCCTGGTGTCCCTCGCCCCGCGTACTACTAACTCGGAGTGCAACTCGGGTCGGGTTCAACCCAAACCCGTCGGATTCAACCTGAAAAGAAGTCGGGTCGGGTCAGTTGAGTTCGGGCTTGGGTTGTCCAACCCGAGTCGAATTCGGGTCAGGTTCGGGTTGAGGCAATCGGGAAATCCGACATTTTTTATCAAATTTTTTTTGTTAGCTTTAAAACTCTTCCCTTCATAAAATTGTTAACCAATTGCTGGGTTTTTTTTTCCTAGGATTTATGTGGGAGAATATTTAGTGGTCACATCAGCTTTTTCTTGGTGATGGTCACATCAGCTTTTTCTTGGTGACATCAACAAAATCTTGTCTTGAAAATGGTGGTCTCTCTTTCTCTTTCTACCTTCTCTCTCCACTCATCATAATATATTTCTCTAATTAATGCTTGTCCCCTCTTTTGTCTCCTACATTTACCCACATAAATCCTAGGAAAAAAAAAAAAAACCCAGCAACCAAACGGAGCTGGGGTGCAAATTATATCAGATCAAGTTGGGTTATGCGATTAGGTTGCACCCTTGATAACTTTTGAGAAAAAAATATTAATGAAATTTTTTTTCCAAAGGCTCCGTTTCTTTCGACATAAAAATGGGCGTAAAATTTGTTTTGTGTTATAAAAATGAACATACAAATAAATTTTACGTCGAAAGAAAGATTTTCCATGGCGGCCGAGTATCATAATTTGGGATTTGCTAGGGACCATCGCAGAAAGGCATTTCACGGCTGGCTGTTGCATCTGAGAGCAGCCACACACATGCTCACTTTTCTACAGATTTTTTTCTTATTCATTCAATTCATTTGAGGTGGCTGCTCACACACACACACACACTTGAAATGGCTTTCTATGGTGTTGACACTTTTCTTCCCTCTTAAATGTAAATTAAAGGCAGGGACTCCACCATGCTCAAACATACACTAACGAGCACACATAATAAAGATAGGATACGTGGACTCATTATTAACCTTTAAACTGCTAGAATGAATCCCTTCTTTAACAAATTTGGGTCCCTTCTACTAGAGAAAACATCCTAGCCATCCCCCTCTCAATCTATCCTAGACTAATATGAACACTCGATAGTTCTCAATCAATCTGCATATTGTTATTATCATATGCACCCAGTCGTGCACGACAAGGGATACCTCATCGGTGGACAAAATAAGAAACCAGTCGTGCACGACAAGAGATACCTCATTCTAGGCTCTACACAATGGTTAGACACTTCATTATTCTATGGTTTGAACATTCCATTAGTGGGCCCCTGCAACAAATGACAAATCAGATGACCTTAACAAACAGTGCTTGGATCGTGGGCCCATTGAAAAGGGGCCCACTTTTTTAGTTTTTCAAACAAGTAGACTACTGAACTCGCAAAACAGCTTTTGTTTGGGACTGATGATAAGTATGTTTGTAAAGATAAATGATAGATTGGTCCCGTAGATTAATCAAGATTGCTAATGGCTGCAAATGAGCCGAGCAGAGCCGAGCTTTGGGGCGTTCGAGCTCGGTTCGCTTAGTTTGAACAAAGGTTTGAGTTCGGCTCGGCTCGGGTACGTGACGAGCTTAATACTATAGGGCTCGAACTCGGCTCATAAAATATTCAACCAAGCTCGAGCCAGGCTTGGCGTGGCTCATCAAATGGAACGAACCGAGCTTAAGCTCGTTATCAAGTTCAGGCTTGAGAATTTACAACTCCAAACACATTCCAGTAACATGATATCAAACAAATACCATTAACATTAATTAATTGAAAATTGCAACTTGCAAGTCAAAAGGATAATATATTAATAACGCCCAAAATATCACTTTTCAATAATTACATTTGAAGTATATCCAATCTCCGTAGTATCATCAAAGCAAAAAAGCCATGTCATTCAACGAACATAATCCGAGCTTTAAAGCTCGGCTTGGCTCGGCTTATTTATGAACTAAGCCTAAAAAGATCACGAGCTTGTCCAAGCCGAGCTATACAAAGCTCGAGTTCTGCTCTCTTTTTTTACGAGCCTAATTTTTGGGCTCAGATTCAGTTCATTTAGTAAACGAATGAGCCTGAACCGAGCTTTTAATGAGCCGATCTCAAACACGGTCGTGATCCAGTTCGTTTGCAGCCCTAATTGCTATTGATAAGTACATGAGAGCATGATAGGACCGACCTAATAACACAAATATCTTAAACATCCTCCGTGGATTGCATGAATAAGGGTCTAAGTATTTTTCCATTTTCTTTTTATTTACCTAATTTCTTTAATTGGTTATCCCAAATTTGAGATATATAGTGAGAGCTACTGCTCAACTATTCCCACCTGTGACTTCTCCAAAACAGTTTAAGAAATGGAATACACTTCTAAAACGGGATCCACCACTTTAGAGAATAAAGAAGGTGGTGAAATTGACCATTTCAAAGTGATTTTTAGCTTTTGTGGGGGAGGTTTCATGCCTTCTTTGTCTTCTTGTGCACGTGTCACAAGAGAAGCAAATTAAATCTACTCGGCTAAATTTGGCATGCAATGAAAAATACGTAAGATGGGGGAGGTAAGGTGACCAAATGGATGCTAAAGAAGAAGAAAAAACTGATCATTAACCAGCTCTAGCATACAACAACAACATAGGTGATCAAGAAAAGGAGAAAGGCAGATTAGTTTTTGAGGAATGCCATTTAGTAGGTCATGGGGAGAAGGGTAAAGCTAAGAGAAGAGAGTCATTATTGAAAGAATGGAGTGCCTTGGTGCGTCCTACCTGACTTCCACATCGCAAAACTATATAAACGTAAGAAGACACAAACTAAAGAGTGCACGGACAAGACACCACTGATAGACTTGGAAATAGGACAATTCACATACGGAGTCTAATTAGAAATAGGAGAGACAGCAGTAGTAGTAGTAGTAGTAGTAGTAGAAGTTGCAATAGCGTAGTCAAGGCAAATATTCTCAAATAAGTCAACAACTTTTTTTTTTTGGTCGGTCATATGTCAAGAACTTGTCCCTTGATGGAAAAAAGGAGATTTTATATATGGTTTGTGGGCGTGTACTACAGTATTTTTTCGAAAAGTAGAATGGGACCCACTTCCAAAAATAATCCAGACTGTTCATTTATTGGGCACAGGATAAATAGGCTGGACACCGTAGATAGAGGGCCCCTCTATATATGGGAGGGTTAGGATCATTCTATGGAGATGATCTATGGGGTGCAACCTAATTATCTTGTGGCCCAAAAAATGAACGGTTTGTGTTAACTAACCAACTTCTCCAAAAGCTTAAGCTGTTGGAGAAAGGCGTTATTTATCTTTGATACTTTAACACTCCCCCGCGCGCATGAGGCCCACTTGGCAAACACGTGGCACATGAAGTCCCTCTTTGGGCCGACCACCGCATGTGGATTTTTGCTATGAAATCGAAACCTTTGGCTCTGATACCCTACTAAATCTGGATTTTCACTATTCTCAGATACTTTCATTCGCAAGCAAAAGTGCTTAAATAAGCACATACAGATTAACACAAGGAGATAATTAAAGATAAGATTTGGAGAATGGTTATCCTAATCACCTCATCTAACAAACTACCACCTAATCTAATCCTCCCGTGATTCAACGGTCAGATTTATAATATGATACTCTAATAGTTTGGATCTTCCTTTAAAGTGAGCCCTACTATACTTTTTTTGTAAAATACAGGACCTCACACGCATTCATGATATGAAAACCCCATGATAAAGAGAGTAATAATAGAGATTTTACAGGGTGAATGCCCGTGAAGTCCAATAATTTTCGAAAAGTAAAGTAGGGCCCACTTTGAAGGGTGATCCTGACTGTTCATTTGTTGGGCCACAACATATATAGGCCGTACCCATAGATAATCTCCATGGAATGATCCTAACCCTGTGATCTGTAGACATTCAATAGTGTGCAGCTTCTTTTCAGGAGATAATTTATGTGTATGCCTTATTTACATTGTAGCCCATCAAATGAGCAATTTGGATCATCCTAAGAAGTCGGTCCCACTGTACTTAGTGAAAAATTTTGAACTTCATTCACACACACACACACATCACATAAAATCTAAAGCTCAGAAAGAGATTTTATATGGGGAGTGCGGTGCGATCAAATGTTTTTCTGAAAGTACAGCGGGGGCCACTTTCAAGGATAATCCAAACCACTCATTTCATGGGCCACATGGTGAATAGGCTGTGCGACGTAGATCACCTCCACAGGATGAACCTAACCCCTCCCATCTGCGGAGGGACTGCACATAATTGGAACCTCTACAGATCCGAGGGTTAAGATAAACCAATATTCCATGGAAAAAACTTTCATGGCCTTAGGGACCCATTTGGATCTAGGGAAAAATGATGGAAATTTTCCCATGGAAAAACATTCAATATAAAACTCAACTTCCATGGTAAAAATTTCTCTACATCCAAACAGCCCCTTAGCAACAGCAAGGGCTGTCTGGTTAGTGGAATTTCATCACCATGGGAGGGTGGGGTCTACTAGATAGGGAGTCTGGGCTGTATCTATGAATGTGGGGCCCAGGTATGAATGGTTGGCATACACATATATAAGTGAGAGGCTAGTGTTTCCTCTTATTCGTAGATACGAAGTTGATGGGTTACAAACTGTTACGAGTACAAACAACCATCTTGAATTCAAATCACCCATCCATGAAACATAGAAAGATTCTCAGCACTCAGCTGACTCAGCACCACACAAGCAGATTGCCATTGTTGCACAAAAAAAGCTCCTTTAATACCCCTCAATCATAGTCATAGGCCATAGCCAAAAAGAAATATATCTATTAGCCTAAAAAGTCGTATTAAGATCAATTATCAGGGAAAGTTTTGTAGAATCATGACCCAACAAAACCTAAAATCTTCTGCCCTGCCATTATTTCACCACCACCACCACGTGAAGATGTCTGAACTCTGAACATCACCTAAACCAATCAAAAGAGAAGTGACAATAAACCCATATTGCCCATTTATAGTGTATTTCCTTGCATGAACAAAAACCACCCATGAAGGAGTGTTCAGAAACCAAGTACTTTTATGGGCCCAAGGCAACAGTCATGTTCAGCCAATAAATGACAAATTGACGAATAATAGGGAATGATTTTGGCCCACATGAAGAGGCAGATGGAGATGGAGACGTGACAGTGGCAATAGGACAGGATCCCTGCCAAGGGCAATAGAGTTTGGGTGGGGATACACAGATAAGGCTTGGTAGAGGTTAGAACTCATAGTAAAGTCACGAATTTTGTCAATTTGCTGAAAAGTGATACAAATAGAAACCCAATTAACCCAAATTTATTATTAGAACAAATTCTTAGGAATAGATTTACTTAGGAATTTTTAAGTTAGCCCATTTCAGAAAGAAAGCATATGTTGTTGAGATGGGCTCTCTTAGTCTTGTGGCTTGTTTGGTCATTTGTTAAATTATAGTGTAAGATGATACAAGATGAAAATAGATTTCCGTCAAAATCATCTTATTCAAAATAATTTTTAAATCGACACTTATAAGCCAGATTTCCTATTTGCGACAATCCATTTGTAAACCTGAACGAGGGATCCAATTGCAAGGAGAGGGACAAGTCAGGTCAAGTCAGATTGAGCTTTTGCTAAAAATGAATAGGATTCAGAGTAACAAAACCTAAATTCAAGGTCCTAAATTTTATCAGCCATCTTCTCACAAATAGGGTATTAAAAATAGTTTGTGTTAGAGAGTATTTTTTTCTCAATAGAGTTTTAGGTAAAGAGTAGATGAGATTACACAGAGATTAAATCACCTTTCAATTGAAAAAGAAAATGAGATTACAGCTATCTTTAGGTCAATATACAAGGCTTACACTCATTTTTTGTCCACACTAATCCAGTTTATGTGCCACGACGTGTACAAGATCAAGAGTCTCCATTATGGTACGCCTGAACCATAGTCTCATCGGACAATCATAACCGTCCAAACTGACTGTTAGTTTTAGTTTTCAATCATCCATTTGTAGTAGTCAAAAGTTCTCCATTAAGGGATTTAAGAACCTCCAGACAATATGAATTTTCAGCTATCCGATATTATATTAGATGAAAGGTCCAGATCTTGCAGAAATTTACCACATTGTACCAGATTAGAATCAACTATATGAGGGAAGGTAAAAAAGAAAAAAGTGTAAAAAGACAAGGAAATTACAAAGTGTGGTCATAGAGAGGAAGATATGAGAAGAAAAACAAGATAAATAAAATGGGTAAATTCCCTGAATTAGTAAGTGTTGCACTAAACATACCAATGAACACTAATTACTGATGAAGTGTTGAATGTACTAGTAAGAGTTTTGCTATATGAAGTAACCTGTATATGAGTTATGCTCCATCAATGACTTTTTCTACAATTTTTCTGAGGTAGACAGCTCTGAGTTAGAGAATTTTCATAAATATAAGAGTATATTCGCCTCTGTAATACCAGTCAAAGGGCTGGAGATCTAAAGCAGCACCCTCAATACAGAATAATGGGAGTATTTTCATAAATATAAAAATCACAAATTTTTGTGTTTGGGTGAATTTTTTTTACTGTAATTAGGGTTTGGATATCATATATGTTCTTGGTTATAGACCATAGTACAAGGACCGTTTTCACCTATTAATATAGTCACAAAATGTGACGAACCGTATAAATCTCTAATCTTCTGGATCCATGTGCTTGTTTGGTTCCTCTGGTATTTTGTGTTTCCATCCAACCTTAGATCAAAGTTTTCACAAAAATATTTACTTCCTGTAAAAATTGATCACCTGTAAATTGTCTAGGACAATTTCTTAGACTTGCATAAATGTGTGCGGTCATACGCAGTAGAGCCTCACAAGACCTATATGTACACCTAAAAATCTGTCACAAATATCTCCAATATTTTTCAAAATATCACAATTTAATGGCGACATTTTGATAAAATTGACAAAATCCCGAAACAAACTTTGAGATTTTAAAAAATATAGCAATTTTTTCATTACTATCAAAATATTTTTAGGGTATTTTTTTTTTTCTTAAATTATATATTTTTAAATAGTTATATTTTATCTTTTTCCCAGATATAAACCCGAAAAAAAAAATCCCGAGATTGTCATTTGCCAAGAAATTCCCAAGAACAATATTTGTGACTTTGCTACAACTATCAAAGTCCCTAACTGAAGTAGAAGGAAAAGTATCCTAATGCAATCTGTCACAAGCTTTTCCCCACCAGGAGGACAGCCAAATTCATCATGAACTTAAGCCTTCCCTCATAAATATAAAGTCAAGCCCCCTGTTGTGGTGTCTCCTCACTTGGAGTTCAGGCTGTGGGTCATCTCTTAAACCTTCATTTTCTATGCTTAGACTCCTCTGGGCTATTTGATCAGAAATGAAATAACACCTAACCACCCAAACAATGCAAATACCCTTTTTTTGTAAACCCTAACTTTCACAGGCTATGTTTCAGTTAAAACAAAGCAGACAGTGAACGAGAGTCACGGTAACACCTAGTACCATTCCTTGATAAACCAAGAAACTGATGGTTGGACCTTCATTTGCTATAGATACCTCACGATTTCAAAGTTCAACTTCCATACAGCTTGTTTGGAATTTCAACATTCAATTGGAGAAGTTTAAAATAAAGATAGGGGTGAAAATATCAGCTATTGAGCGACAGTTTCGCATAATATTGGACATGTTAAAGCTTTGACAGATCCTTGAGCAAGGATGGAAGAAAATATAATGCACAGAGATACAGCAGCTGAAATAGTATGGTATTCACTGATTTACATGCTCATAATAACATCAAAGGAAGTAGTGATACCTTTGCGAATTAAATTTGTTAATATAATTTATCAGCACATCGGATTCCCTTCAGAGACTACCTCAGCTGAAGCCAACACCAGTTGGGGAGAGACGAGCCCTTCCTTTCTTGCTTTTCGGCGTTCACGCTGTAGCCTGAAGTTCTCTCTCTTCCTCGCCCTGTAACTATTGGGGTTCTCGGGCTGTTCAACACGTGGGTAAACACTTATCTGTTGTGCCACACCAAAGTTGCAGACCACACTTTGTGAGCATATAAAGCCCTTGCCACGTAAAAGTAAATTCTATATTATCCACAATTCTAGAGCCTCACCTTTTTCCTGTCTGGTCCATATTTCTCAAATTTGACCAAACCATCGATCAAGGAGAAGATTGTATGGTCCTTGCCAAGTCCAACATTGTTCCCCGGATGGAACTGAAATGTCATCACAAATTTAAAAAGTTGCAACACTGGATGCTAAAAGATATGAATAATACAAGTATGTGTGCATATTGTGTACATTATGTAGAATGTGACAATGCACCATTTGAGATTATGAAGTTGGAGCACCCTGAATATTTTGGAACTGAAACTAAGTGTGAGGCAAGAAAATTAACCCTACAGTTTGTCATGGTCGACTCAAGAAACCTGTCTACAACAAGCGGCTTTACACAAGCCCATAGGACCGTCTCTAAACAAACAGAATAAAAGGTACCAACACAGTAGTAACAAAAATGTATCCCAGAACAAGATCGAGTGGAGACCGAGATAGATACTGGCGGTAATTGCAGCAGCCCTCTTTGAACTACCATGGATCACTGGATAAATGTAATAATATCTAGTAGGCATCTCATCCACGATATATTAAAATGAAAATTATAAGCAAAAACATAATAAAAAAGCATCACGAATAACAAACAAAAGCAAGCATCAAGCATAACTAATAAAAGAAAGCATCAAGAATTATTAATTATTAAAGAAAAAGAAACTAAAAGTAAGATCCATTCATAAAAGAAAAAAGAAAAGAAACTAAAAATACGGACCGACGGTCCTTCGCCTACTTTTCTGGAGTCAACGATGCCGCTTTTCCGTCACTGAGACTGCCGGCCCTTGGGATGGACCGGCTTATTGGCTTAATGCTCTCATTCGTTCTCTCAGGCGCCCAATAAAGCGAAGGATAGGGATCGCCACTCGGGTCTTACTGAAGATATCGTTTCGTAGCCCACTTTTGTTAAGACAAAAGAGTGGTTTGCTATGTCTTGTAAGTGAACAAGTATTTGTCAATAAACAAAAGATCAATAACAAGAAACAGAAGTAAAGGAAAGAAAATAGGAACAAGTAACATAGTTACAAGATTATTAGACTTTTTGTACACAGACTATAGTATAAAATATACATAAACTAGAGGTTTGATTACCTAGAGCTACTGTTTCTAACCGTCTTTCGTTTACCACTGATGCTGATGCATGCTTCTAAATGAGAAACTAGACATATCATAGAACAGTCTTTCTTCTGGCCAATTAATTAACTAGTGGAGCTAGTTTCTGTCC
Source organism: Tasmannia lanceolata (assembly GCF_043159265.1). Classification (NCBI taxonomy): domain Eukaryota; kingdom Viridiplantae; phylum Streptophyta; class Magnoliopsida; order Canellales; family Winteraceae; genus Tasmannia; species Tasmannia lanceolata. Next base: position 57,815,284 of record NW_027518714.1, read on the forward strand.
TCAATGCCCTTCCACCATGCCATCCAAGACCTTTCGAGAAGGAAGAAAAAGAGAGTGGTTTTTTTTTTTTTTTTTCTGTTTTGTTTATTGAACAGTGAATATTAATAAGAGGGCAAAGCCCCTCAAGCAAGATGGTCAAGAACTACTCCCAGACGAAAATGGAAAATACATCAGAAAGCCCCTCATGGGGAGAGATGGTAGAACACCTCTAATGCAACTCTATCAACACCTGAACGGGCCAACAGATCTGCCTCACTATTAGCCAACCACAAGACATGCCGAAAAACATTGCATACACCTTGACCGTATCCAAAATCTCCTCAATAGAATCGGCGAATCTCCAAGGAGAACTGGGTCCTTTTCTCACCCAATGGATTGTGTTGAGTCTCCCTCCACAATGAGTCAAGAAGAGATGGGTCCAAAACGCAAAACCCATTCAAAAGCACATGAACTTCTGCCTTTCAAATCTGTCTCACCAATTGGACTAGAGAAAACCCACCTAACCACATTCTCCACACCACGAAAAAGAGCCCAGTGCTAACCGGACACAAATTCCCCAAGCTGTAAGCATCGAGGTTCTGCTTCAAAACGCCAAGGGGAGGATGAGACCACCTAGGAGATGGATGATCTTCCCTGATCATGCTCTGCCTAATCTCTTCCCAAAAGCGTCCAAAAGAAGACTCAAAATGTCTCTGAATATTGGGAGATTTACCGTCCAAGGACAATGGCTGAAAAGATCTACAGTCGAATGCTACAAACAACTGTAGAAGAACCCTTGAAAATAGTCATGCTCCTTTCATTCCAAATATACCATGGTGAGACAAAAAGAGACAAACTCCCAAGAGTTCTTTCTTTGAGAAGCCATGGGGCTAAAGCCCACCACTAAAAAGGTTGGCTGCATTGTCTAGAAGAGCCCAACTCACTCTGAAAACCCCCAAGATGAAGGACCAAACTAAAGTGGATGAACAAGTTATCCACGGTCTCCACAGCAGGGAGGCATATTGAGCAACAAGTAATGATGATCCTCTCACAATTGCAAAGATGGTCAATTTTCTCCAAGAAGGCTGCCCAACGGAAGGCACTCAACGATATGGTGCATGCACACTCCAAACCGTGCTAGCATGAGGGGGAAGAAGGTTTTCTAATGAAAATGGAAAGATAGAACCAAAGACTTCCCACCTGAGGTCCAAGTCCAAACATGACTATCATCACCTGTCTTCTAATGGAAATGGAATCCAGACTCGTCATAAAAGCAGCAATTTTGACCAACTCTTTATCAATGAAATGCCTATGGAACTTAACCTTCCAAACCACCTTACAGTCTTGTTAATTGTACAAATCACCCATGTTGATCCATCTCTCTATAGCCAGTATCTAGAACCCTAGATAGTCAGCTTTCATAGAGTTGGACCCACAACAATGTCATGCGAATCTGCATTTCAATATTGACACAGAAGCGAACACCTTTCTAAAACTGCTAAGAGAACACATAATGTCACTCCAAACCATGATACCCTAAAACCTATACTCTCCCAAGGAGGTTCATCACCGAAAGCTAGAACCACACTTCTCTTCAATCACTAATCTCAAAGATGGCCCCTCCGACCCAACTGACACAACCACTTCCCAGGCAAAGTACTATCCATCATTGTAAGGTTATGAATGCCAAGGCCACCTCCAACTTAGCATGACAAAGCTCCTCCCAACTAACCGGATGGCATTTCTTGCACTCCCCTTTGTCGTTCCAAAAGAAAATACTTTGGGGCTAATCAAGCTTGGCAATCACTCCAAAAGGACATCGAAAAAGTGACAAAGGAATTGATCAGGGTGATCCTATCCCCTAAGATAAGAAGATTCTTCTTCTAGGGGAAAGTTTCCTCTCCATTCTTTGGTCACCGGGCCCCACAGACACTTAGGACGACTACCAACAAACAACAACAACTCCATATTGGAGTTCGAAATAGAGCCCCTGCCCTATACAATCCTCATGCCCTGTAGAAGCACTCTAACCTCAGCCTCGTTTAAATCTGTGATTCTAATTGGACCCGAGAAGGCTCATTTACTCTGACCCCTCTCATTCCTAAGAACAGCACCAAACCCCAGCTGGCCCTGGATTGCCAATGCTCGATCTGTCAAAAATGAGCTTTATCATACCTTGGCCCGGAGGTTCCCAAGATGGATTGTGGACGATAACTGCTCTCTACGGGCACATATCTCTCTCCACCCCTTCCATAAATCGTGGAATGAAATGAATCTAAAGCTAGGAAGTATCTTAATCTGAAATATGGTTAGTGCTATCACCTTTGTGTACATAAACCTCGAGCATTTTCTTAATCCCCTAAAGGCTCTGGCATTTCATTCCTTCCGTATCACCCAAAAGGTAGCCAGCAGCACTACTCTCCATAGAATCCTTCCTTTTTGGCCAATGAGTTGAGAACCATGCCTCTAGTAGCCCAAGCAACCATTGCGGGGAAACCTCATGTCATCCCAAATCTCCTTAGAATCCAGCCCAAGGTCTATGTCGCTTCCCTGCAATGGATAAAGATGTGATCCACAGTTTCTCATGCTTCGACAGATAGGCACAATGATCAATAATGATCATTTCACGAATTCTAAGATGATCCATCAGGAGAATCTTATTAAGGAGGGTAGTCCAGCTAAACGCATAATGATTACTCCCCTAGGAGGAGCAATTATACTTCAACCTTTTGCTGATTGCGAGGTTAGGGGCCAGGTGTAATATGGTGGTGAAATGACTTGACGCTGAAAGACCCAGACGAGCTCCAGATCCAAACCCTTTTATCATTTCCAGTCTTTTTTATATAGCAAGCCTCCAATATCTCCATTAATCGGCTATCCTTTTGATCTCCCTTTCAAAAAAGTTACATCTAAAATGTATTTTCCACAATATTTTCCTACCTACTCGATCAAAGCAGTCATTTACAACCTTGATTTAAATAATTAGGTAAAGGTTGGCTATATCCACTATTAATGATTACTGCATTTGGTAAGATCTAGTCTCATTTTTCCATTTGTTCCTTTTGGATGTCCAGGAAATAATTCCGTGTCTACTTTTCAACTCAAAAAACAAAGCAAACATGCATATCATATGATAAAAACTAGTTTTCTAGAACCTTTTCCTTCTCTCTTTCCTTTGTTTTATTTTAATCTTTTCTTCTAATTATTTATGGATTGAGGCTCACAAAAAGGCTTTTCAGGAATTTATCAGCAGCATGTTATGTCAATATAAACTAAGCCATCCTCTATGAATAGGCAATGCATAGATAACGTATCAAATGCTAGTATTTAAGAATTTATAAATGCATAACACAATAACATACCCAAAAATAACAAAATAATACATAGATAATGTATCGACTGCTGGTATTTAAGAATTAATAAAAACATAACACAAAAACATACCAAAAAATAAAAAAATACTAGTAAAATAAAAGATCATTAATGCTTGTAGAATAAAAGATCACTTGAAATTGGAGAGAGAGAGAGAGAGAGAGAGAGAGAGAGAGAGAGTGCTAGAGAAGGCTTTTAGATATCAATTTCAAGGAATGTAACCATTTTTTTTTTTAAATGGTTCAAGGAATGTAACCATAAAATGCCAGAAACGGTATGTATCCTTTTTAAGTCACCAAATTACCAAAAGGGAACTGCATACTATGTTGCATGCATAGGTACAAGTGTTAAAACCCAACACAAGTATGGACTGTCAAAATCAGCAAACCCCAAAAATAAGATTCGTGGATTTGACAGCATATTTTAATTACTTATGGGAGCTGATATTAGCAGTGCCTTGCTTTGATATTGACCCATAAATACAACCTGATTTTTTTTTGGTAGGTAAGCTGGGATTGAACCTCCAACCACAAGGTTGAAGAACAAAGCCTTGACCAATCGAGTTTGAGCTAGAGGCTCAATCCTCATACAACCCGATTTTGATCGTCCCTATTCTAACAATCTACAGAGCATGTTATTTTCTATCAAGATAGCACCGCCATTCATAGGTGATGAACTGGTCCCTATGGGACATGAAATAAGAGCAACTGAAGGAAGAATCCACTCATACTGAGAACGATCACCACTCGTGGACATAGAAAGGACCACTTCAACATCACCAAAATTATCCTCTGCAGCTGCAGTAGATACATCAAAGGATATAGTTTTTTTTTAATGGCATCAGAGGATTTAGTATTCTTTTCCTTTTCTACTTTTTCTTAGTCTTCACAACAATTCCTTTTAATGTACTGCTTTTTATGACAGTAAAAACAGTTCATGTTCTTCATATAGGATCTAGACTTCGATATGAATCATTTGCTACTCCTAGATCCCTTTTCTTTTTTCTTACCTCGATCAACATGACCTTTTGCCTGGACATCAGTATCAAGAATCATTTTCTTCATCTTGTTTTTAAGAGAAGGGTCGTTGTAACGTCATCTATACCTATATTCTCCCTGCCATAGAGTAGAGAAGTAATGAAATGCTTATATGACGAAAGAAGAGAAGACAGGACGACAGCAATAATAGGGTTTTATTCTCATCTTTAAACCGAACTTCAATACTTGCAAATTGACATTTATTCTTATTATACTCATTCAGATAATCAGAGGTTGGCATACCTTCTTTTATCTACAGTGTTTAATCATTGCTTGAGATATAGTCGGTTTGTGAGTGATTTCTTACAAGGAGGCCTTCAAGATTCTTCTAGAGTTTCTCTGAAAACTCTTCGTTTATGACATTATACAGCAGATCATCTGCAAGACATAAGCAGATCACACTCATTGAAATCATTCAATCAAGATCCTTGATAATATCATGCTTTTTCGACTTCCCTTTCAGTGCCTTGTGCAATCCCTATTGTATTAGTAGACCCCGAACCTTGACTTTTCATAAGCTAGAGTTATTTTCCACATTGAACTTCTCTACCATGAACCTCGCATCTGAACCTTTTACGGCCATCGCAAACATCAATCTAGCTCTGATATCAAATTGTTGATAAAATGACAATCTAGGGTTAATTGGAAATGCAAATTAAGCGGAGGAATCAAACAAGAACACATGAGAACACAGAATTTTCATGTGGTTCGCCAATGGTGCATACCCCCACGAATGAAAATGATCAAAGAGCTTCCACTATGAGAAGATTATATGATCACATCATAGGTCTACAACCAAGACTTTATATTCACCCCTAATACTAAAATAGAAGTTTCGCCCAAACAAGAAACTATGCTATTTCCATCTTACGGAAATACCACCACTTTATGCTTTGGGTGTCTGCACCCAATCCCCCTCCTCCCTGCAGCCCTCACAGATATAGGCCCTCCGAACCTATATTGTAATCGCAGGGAGGCATATGAGTATACATGGGATAGTATTCGAGACAAAAATATAATAAGAACTGAATTAAGCATGCATTTGTACCTAAATGAGGTGTTTTTCTACCATGATAAAAAAGCATTCAGCTAGAACAATGAGAATAATAACCTGGAACAGATTTATCAAACAGACTGTTCCAATGCTGACATTCAGATTCTAGGAACATATTAAACTATGACTCCATGACATCAAATCAGAAAAGAACAAAACATACCAACCAATCCAAATTACAAAAAGTAACCCATCATTGAACAGGGAATCCAGTAATTTAAAACAATCCAATTGAAAAACCTAAAATTCAAATGAATCTCCAAAACAAAAGAAACGGCAACCACACTACGCAAATTTCAACATTCTAATGAAAACTCCAGACAATTTTCTCAAACTTCAAGCTCCATATCCAATTTCCAAAACTTAATCCCGTCCCCAAAACAATTCCACCGCCTACAAAGTAAGTTAGGTTTCCAAAAAACCCTCACCTTATCTAATTTCAAAAACTTAATCCCATTCCCAAAACAATTCCCTCGCTTACAAAGTAAATTAGGGTTCCAAAAAGCCCTCTAACTTAATCCAATTTCCAAAACTTAATCCTGTTCCCAAGACAATTCCACCGCCTACAAAGTAAATTAGGTTTCCAAAAAACAACCACCTTTTCCAATTTCAAAAACTTAATCCCATTACCAAAATAATTCCCCCTCCTACAAAGTAAATTAGGGTTCCAAAAAGCCCTCTAACTTAATCCAACTTCAAAAACTTAATACCGTTCCCAAAATAATCCCACCGCCTACACAGTAAATTAGGGTTCCCAAAAACTCTCACCTTATCCAATTTCCAAAACTTAATCTCATTCCCAAAATAATTCCACCACCTACATAGTAAATTAGGGCTCCGAAAATCCCTCACCTAATCCAATTTCAAAAACTTCATCCCGTTCCCAAAATAATTCCTCCACCTACAAACTAAATTAGGGGTCCAAAAAGCCCTCACCTTATCCAATTTCAAAAACTTAATCCCTTTCCCAAAATAATTCACCACCTGAATAGTAAATTAGGGTTCCAAAAAAACCCTCACCTTCTAAAAAAAAAATTTAGGGTTCCAATTTCCAAAATTTTATCCCGTTCCTAAAATAATCCCACCGCCTACAAAGTAAATTAGGGTTCCAAGAATCCCTCACATTATCCAATTCCAAAAACTTATTCCCGTTCCCAAAATAATTCCAACGCATACAAAGTACATTAGGGTTCCAAAAACCCTCACCTTATCCAATTTCCAAAATTAGGGTTCCAAAAAGCACCTTGGTACCACGTTGCCGTACGATTATCGCCCCAGGCTTAGCGAGCTGATCACCGTAGATCTTGACACCAAGCCTCTTCCCTTTCGAATCTCGACCGTTCTTCGTGCTTCCTGCTCCTTTCTTATGTGCCGATTCAATCGTAAGAGGAAATTTCAGAGGAAACGAAACCCCAATTTTGGGACCCACATTGATCGATCCAAAATCTCCTTTGAAATAAGACGAAGAAGAAGAAGAGGTCGAAATCAGAGAGAGTCCTTTGAAAGCCCCAACTAGGTTGAAGCTCAGAGTCATTGCTCCCTTTATTTTTCCCTCTTTCTTTTTCCTTTTCAAGGGTTTAATAAAGTTCGAGCTTGTGAGGTTTTGGAGGGAGAGTAAGTGTTGCCTTATCTTGTGTGATGTGACGAAGACGCTTTCATAGTTCTAGAGATATTTTGGATGATCGTAACCGTTGATTGATTTGAACGACCAATTGAACCCATTGAGACACTTTGGCTCTGTTCACTTCCGTTCCCGGGAAAGCAAATCCCTTGAAAGCAGCCTCTGTTTTCCTTGAGAAGACAGAATTGGTGTTCACTTGCTTTCCTGAGAAAGTAACAAGCCTAGGTAGAAAATGTCAAATGCTGACATGGAAATTGCTAAATATGATGTGGAAATGTCTCTTTTCTCACAAGTGTGAGAAACAAAATCCCACTATTTTGGTCGGATTTGCTTTCCCGGGAAAACTAGTGAAAAAGGTGGGCAAGCAGTTTCTCCGGAAACCTTTTCCTGCACAGTTCATGTGCATGTGAACAGGCGCGGGAAACCTACTGGATTTCTTTTCCTAATGCCACGTCAGATTCCTAATAGCCGAGGGATGCCTTCTAAGAGGAGTTGAGGAGGGTAAGTCCCCTGATAGCCTAGGGATGCCTTCTAAGAGGACCTGAGGAGGGTAAGTCCGGAGATCGAATGGCGTAAAAGGGTGAAAGATATGCGGTTAAAGAAAGGTGATAAAAACACCTTCTTTTGTAATATTGTGATATAACCCAAGGATCATTGCAACTCTCTCCTTCCACGAAGGATGACCGAATCTGGTCACTATCCCATCATGCTTGAGTCGGCAAGGGGTTCGCGGGACCTAGTTCTTTTCCATTTTAAGTGGGAGTGGCTGAAGGAACATGAGATAAAGGAGTTACCTCTCAAGTGGTGGTGAGACGACAGGGGGAATGCTAGCACCCTCTTTTCCAAAAAGCTATTATTCATCAAAAGAGACCTTAAGGAATGTAATAAAGGCCGGCGTCTAAATATGAAAAGAGAAGTCCATAAACCCATTGAGGCTTTGGATACGAAGGAGGGATCCTCCCGTTGTCAGAGGACGATAGCCGAGGGATTCCTTCTAAGAGGAGCTGATGAGGCTAAGTCCCCTGAAAGCCGAGGGATGCCTTCTAAGAGGAACTGAGGTGGCTAAGTCAGCCATTCAGGAGATCAAATGACGGCAAAGGTCGAGAGATGTGGTTAAAGAAAGGTGATTAAAACACCACCTTTTGTAGTATTGCGAACTGTTGGAAAATTTGTTGAGGGTACTGTTGATGATAGAAAACAGAAACTTGTTGCTTCAAGGCGTGATATCACTTTCCTTAAGACAAGATTCGCCCCCACTAGTAGTGTGCAAAGGGGATCCGCGAATTGCCTCCAAGATACAATGAAGCCTAGTAGGGAAGCCCTACTAATGTTTGATGACGCGTAGCACTAGCGGAATCAAACCCGAAATGCCCTTCCGAAATTTCAAGCCTTAGAGAAATCTCTAGATTCTGTTTCTGCAGAAAAACAGTATCTAGAACAGTAAACAAAAGAAAAACAGTATGTAGAAATACTTGGGGATTTTAGTAGGAGTGTAGAAGAGAGTGTAAAGTCAGTCAGAATTGCCAATTCGATTTCTATTTGAAATGACTGAAGTTTGCACATTTTTATAGACCATCTGGTGTCTTTTCAGTGTGAAAAACACCTCTACAGGGCACCTTTCCAGAATGTTTGAAATCTGACCGTTAGATCGCACCCATTGATATTGAACGGTCCTGATCGATCCTAGATGTGACTGTTGGCTTGAGTAAAATCCTCTTTCCAACCCAGTCATCGTTAGATCAATCATCTATGGTGTGGATCGCACCCCCTTGGCACATGACCGTTGGGGAAAGGGACACAACCCATTTGATCACACCCTTTGACCGTTGGAGTCATGGACCCGTTGGGCCGACCGTTAGGCCCGAACCGAAACGGGCCCACCGTTAGGCCCGAACCGAAGCCCAACCCAACTGAACCATTCGGCTTGATGGGCCTGCGAACCATTTGACCCACCCATCCGACCGGTCCATCTTCATCTTGATCCAACGGTGCAGATCAAATCTGGAAAAATTAAAGGCTCCAATCGCTCCTCGCGACGTTGCGTACGTGCGAAGTGCAAAGTGCGCCTAAAAAAGCGCCAATAAAGCGCCACTATGCGCCCTATAGCCCATTGCCCACGCCGCGCGCGCGCGTGCGCGTGTGCGAACGGTGCGTTGCACCGTCCCGCGGGTCCAACCATGGGTTCAACCCAATGTGCAATCAACAAGAGTTAGAAAAGGTAGTGCTTTATAAGCCCTTCTCTTTCTTTTCTCTCATCCGATGTGGAACTATCTTTTTCAACTACACTTCTACATCCTTTTGTAAAAGCAAATATTTCCAAGAAAACTTTTTCTTTTTCCCAAACGCTTTTGATAAAACATTTTCCAAAACACTAAAACATGTAATATACATGATTTTGAAAATGCAAAATCATTAACAATCCCCCACCATTTTCAAAATCAAAGAAAATTTTCTCATCAGGCTTGGAAATCTTATGCATAGATGAAGGTATCTCTCGATTTGAACCTTCACTTAGTGAGGACATATCAAAGTTAACCAGAATTGCATAGTAGACGTATCTTTGAACTAGCTATTCTATTTGGTTAACCGGATACGTCTCACACACAAGATTTCACCTCTTTAGGCAATTTCTAAAACCGACACATGTACTGGCCTTGTGTCTATATCTTGGTTTCATGAGCGCTCTAGAGACTAGCCAGGTCTCATAGGAAGCGGCACCACTTCCACACTCACATAGGTAGGCTTATCAAGAGTGCCCCTGTAACTAAAACACTCCAACACTATGTTATAAGCCTATTAAGAGTTTAAATACTCAGCCTTCTCCTTTTAAACATTACAGGTACCAAGCACTTTACCTTGGGATGGCAAATAATACAGATTATAGTGCTTGCAGTCACTCCATATGATGTACTTGGACTCATTGAACTCAAGACTTGATGTTTATTCAAGTGTTGAGTTGATGTTCCATCATTGGTGACTATTGGTTAATGGCTTTAACCCCATCCCTAATGATGTTTTACACACCAGATCTCTTGCAAGAGCTTTAGTGAATGGATCGGCCAAGTTTTGGCTCGATCTCACAAAATCAATAGTTACTACTCCATTAGTAAGTAACTCTCTTATAGCACTATGTCTAAGTCCTATATGTCTGGACTTACCATTATAAACATGATTATATGCCCTTGATAGTGTGGCCTGACTATCACAATGGACATAAATCGATGGCATTGGTTTAGACCATAACGGAATTTCCAATAACAAATTCCGAAGCCATTCCGCCTCTTTACAGCATGCTGCCAGAGCTATAAACTCTGCTTCCATAGTTGAAGTTGTTATGCATGTCTGTTTCTTAGAGGCCCAGGAGACTGCTCCCCCACCAAGGGTGAAAATCCACCCACTGGTTGATAAATGGTCTATACGCTCAGTTATCCAACTAGCATCAGAGTATCCTTCTATTACAGTTGGATACCCACTATAACATAAACCATAGTCTATAGTTTTCTTTAAATATTTTAAAACTCTATAGACTGCATTCCAATGAGAAAAACTAGGATTACTGGTAAACCTACTAAGTTTACCTACAGCATATGCTATGTCTGGCCTAGTACAAGTCATAGCATACATAAGACTACCAATTACACTAGCATACCCTAGTTGAGAGATAGTCCTACCAGTATTAAGATACAACTTTATATTTGGGTCAAAAGGTGTTGAAATGGGTGAACATTCAAAATGGTTAAACTTTTTGAGAACTTTCTCAATATAATGTGATTGTGTTAGAATAAGACCATTATTCTGTCTTATGATTCTAATACCCAAAATCACATCAGCTTCACCCATATCTTTCATATCAAAGTTTTGAGAAAGATATGATTTAGTACTTTGAATGCTTTCAATATCGGTACTAAAAATTAATATGTCATCAACATATAAACAAATAACAACACCTTTGCCACCCTTAAATTTACTGTATATACATTTATCTGACTCATGTATCTTATAACCATTTGACACTAAGACTTTATCAAATCTTTCATGCCATTGTTTAGGGGCTTGCTTAAGCCCATACAAAGATTTGATAAGCTTACATACTTTATGCTCTTGGCCTGGCAGAATAAATCCCTCAGGTTGTTCCATATACACTTCTTCATCAAGTTCACCATTTAAGAATGCGGTTTTAACATCCATCTGGTGAATGTGAAGTTTGTATATGGAAGCAAGGGCAATCAACACTCTAATGGTAGAAATCCTAGCAACAGGTGCATATGTGTCAAAGAAATCAATACCGGGTTTTTGAGTAAACCCTTTGGCAACTAACCTTGCCTTAAACTTTTCTATGGTCCCATCTACTTTGATCTTCTTCTTGAAGATCCATTTACATCCTATAGGTTTAGACCCAGGTGGTAGATCAACCAAAATCCAAGTTTTATTACCCATGATAGAATCCATTTCGTCATTAATTGCTTCTTTCCAAAAAGCAGCATCTTGTGACTTTATGGCTTCTCCATAGGTTTGAGGGTCACTTTCTATGCTAAAGTTTAACAAGATAGAACCTTGGAGTTTTTCCCTTGTCCCTTCTACCAGGTAGGTTACAAAGTCAGGGCCAAAACTCCTATCCCTTCTATCTCTTGAGCTTCTTCTTATTTTACTAGGTTGTACACTAGGTTCACCAACTTCTGTTTGTGATTCTAAATGATGATCTACAGAAGTTGTAGGTTCAATTTCTTTAGGAATTGAAGTAAACCTATTTTCATAGAAAAAGGCATCTCTAGATTCAATTATGGTATTGACATCTATAAAATCATTGGGTTCTATAACTAAGAACCTATAGGCCTTACTGTGACTAGCATATCCCAAAAAGATACACTCAATACCCTTTTCACCTAATTTCCTTAACTTAGGTTTAGGGACTTTAACTATAGATCTACAACCCCAAACTTTAAGGTAACTTAAGTTTGGTTTCCTTTTCTTCCACAATTCATAAGGGGTTATATCAGATTTCTTACTTGGTACCCTATTCAAAATGTGACAAGCTGTAAGTAAGGCTTCACCCCAAAAACTTTTATTTAAACCAGAATTAACAAGCATAGCATTAATCATTTCAGTAAGTGTCCTATTCTTCCTTTCTGCTACACCATTTTGTTGTGGTGTATAAGGGGCAGAAGTTTCATGGACTATGCCTACTGATTCACAGAAATGAGGAAAGTGATATTCACCACCTCTATCTGATCTGAGACATTTAATGCTTGTTATACATTGGTTTTCTACTTCAGTTTTATAAATCTTAAATTTTTCTAAAACCTCATCTTTATGACTAAGTAGATAAACATAACAGTACTTAGAATAATCATCAATAAATGTAACAAAGTACTTTTTACCTCCCTTTGTGGGAACACTATGAATGTCACATACATCACTATGAATTAAATCTAACAAGTTAGAAGTTCTATCTACTTTAGGAAATGACTTAGTAATTATCTTGGTTTGCATGCATGTTTTACATCTATCTACTAAGTCATTTTCATATTTAGGAATTAAGGTTAACTTAACCATATCATTCATTTTCCTAGTATTTACATGTCCTAAACGATTATGCCATAAAGATAAAGAAGAATCCAAAACATAAGCAAAGACATTCACTTTATTGATATTAAGTTTGAACATCCCTTCATACATATATCCCTTCCCAACAAAAGTACCCCCCTTAGAAAGAATGAACTTGTCAGATTCAAATACAAGTTTGAAGCCATTCTTGTTGAGAATGCTTCCAGACACTAAGTTCTTTCTAACTTCTGGTACATGGTAGACACCGGTTAGAGTGAGTCGCTTGCCGGATGTGAACTCAAGTTCCACCTTGCCCTTCCCTTTGACTTCTGCTGTCGACGAATTTCCCATGTATAACACGCTTCCATCTTCAACTGTTTCATAAGTTGAAAACAGGTTCCTGTCTTTACAGACATGCATCGTCGCACCAGAGTCAATCCACCAATCATTGCCATCTTCAAGCATATTTGCCTCTGAAATCATGGCGACAAACTTTTCTTTGTCTGTTGGTGCACCCGACTTCTTATCCTTAAGAAGTCGGCACTCACTCTTGTAATGGCCTGGTTTGCCACAGTTGAAACAAGCACCCTTTCTTTTCTTATTCTTATTAGTATTCTTTTCAGGGTGTTTGTTTCTCTTCCAATTGCCTTTTCTTTGTTGGTTCGAATTCTTGACATTTTCCACCAAATGGATCTTAGAGGATACAGTTTCATTTTCTTTCTTGTCTCTGATTCTTGACTCTTCCTCAATCCTGAGGCATTGAGCCAAGTCTTCAATAGACATTTCCTCTTTCTTGTGTTTTAGACTCTTTCTAAAGTCTTTCCAATTTGGTGGAAGTTTGTCAATAATTGACGGGACAATGAAGGAATCATCAAGAAGGATGCCTTGCAAATGAATTTGATTAATTACATGTTGTATTTCATGTAATTGATCAATAACAGACTTATCATCTACCATTTTAAAATTTAAAAATTGACTCACAGTGAATTTCTTGCTACTAGCGTCTTCCGCCAAGTATTTGGCTTCAAGTGCATTCCAGATTTCACTTGCTGATCCCATGCCTTGATATATGTCAAATAGTGTATCTGACATAGCATTTAGGATGTGCCCTTTGCAGATGTAGTCATCCTGTTCCCACTTCATCCTTGCACGAGCCTCCGCCAAAGTTTCATTTTCATTTGCTGACGGCTTTAGAGTTGTGAGAACATGGACCACTTTGAGTGATGTCAAAATGAAGTGCAGCTTCTTCTGCCAGCGCTTGAAATTTCCTTTGTCGAAACGTTCGAGTTTGACAAAGTCTTGGGTCATTTGACGAACTGAATAAAGTGCCATTGAAACAACAGTAGAAAATCTTGTCTTAAGATTGTTGGAAAATTTGTTGAGGGTACTGTTGATGATAGAAAACAGAAACTTGTTGCTTCAAGGCGTGATATCACTTTCCTTAAGACAAGATTCGCCCCCACTAGTAGTGTGCAAAGGGGATCCGCGAATTGCCTCCAAGATACAATGAAGCCTAGTAGGGAAGCCCTACTAATGTTTGATGACGCGTAGCACTAGCGGAATCAAACCCGAAATGCCCTTCCGAAATTTCAAGCCTTAGAGAAATCTCTAGATTCTGTTTCTGCAGAAAAACAGTATCTAGAACAGTAAACAAAAGAAAAACAGTATGTAGAAATACTTGGGGATTTTAGTAGGAGTGTAGAAGAGAGTGTAAAGTCAGTCAGAATTGCCAATTCGATTTCTATTTGAAATGACTGAAGTTTGCACATTTTTATAGACCATCTGGTGTCTTTTCAGTGTGAAAAACACCTCTACAGGGCACTTTTCCAGAATGTTTGAAATCTGACCGTTAGATCGCACCCATTGATATTGAACGGTCCTGATCGATCCTAGATGTGACTGTTGGCTTGAGTAAAATCCTCTTTCCAACCCAGTCATCGTTAGATCAATCATCTATGGTGTGGATCGCACCCCCTTGGCACATGACCGTTGGGGAAAGGGACACAACCCATTTGATCACACCCTTTGACCGTTGGAGTCATGGGCCCGTTGGGCCGACCGTTAGGACCGAACCGAAACGGGCCCACCGTTAGGCCCGAACCGAAGTCCAACCCAACTGAACCATTCGGCTTGATGGGCCTGCGAACCTGTAGACACCCCATTTTGACTGGACCCAGGTTCGTAGTGCCTGTGCGAAACCTTGTCAAATTGGTGAGTCGGGGTCCCGAATTGAGCCCGGAAGCAGCTTATGGTCCCCCTGAGATCCCCGTAAAATTTCATCAATTTCCGAGCCGATTTGTCAAATAAGACGAGCCGAGAGAAGGTGCGCAGCATAAATCAAAAGGAGGGTGATTAATCTGAAAAGGGGGCTGTCCAGGGAAGAAAAGGAGGTAAATATATCTTTTTCGTGTATAAGAGGGGTGAATTATCCTGCGATGGTCGCGCCCAGGCCAAATAAGACAAAAATGGCGGGCGCGACTCATCCAGATTTGTGCGCCCATCAAGTGGGAGTGCGGTTATCAACACAGTAGTTTTTAATATAAAAAAAAAATCAACAGAGAGAAGGGGACTGTTCATCTCTCGTTTTTTTTTTTAAACAGAGAAAAGAGAGAGCGAGAGAGAAAGAGAGATTTGGGGGTTTTGCTTTCCGCCGATCGTCTTCTCCATCATACCTCCGGTAAAACTCCGGTCAAGCTCCGATTTCATCCTTTTTGTTTTCTTCTCCTTCTTCTTCCACCTCCGGCAACCTCTGTAAATCTCTCCGGCAACCTCTGTAGATCTCTCCGGCACCTCCTCTCCGGCACCTCCTCTCTGCAACTTTCTATTTCCGCCACCTACACTTCTTCTCCTTCTTCTATTTCCTCCACCGCTACCTCTCTTGTCTCCGAGCCGGCCATTCGTTGTTAGATTCTCAGATCTGAGATCTGAAATCTCAGATCTGAGATTGCAAAGAGAGAGATATTTTCATTCGTTTCAGCAGAGAGATTTTACTCTTCCCAAATTTCCTTCGATTGTTTCCTCCGGTCGGATCTGATCAGATTCCGATCAATTTCCGGTGGAATTCCGATCATCTGGTTTTTCTTCTCCGATTGATCTCGTCTGAGATCTGATCTAATTTCGAATTTCTTCTCCTCTAGTCCTCAGATCTGGTAATTTACCTCTTCAATCTGGTCATTTACCTCACAGATCTATCTTTATAAGTTCTGAAATTAGGTTTCAAGAGGGATTTTTCATCTTCTCTTCAAAAATCTGAAAAAAAAGAGAGATATAAGATAGGAAGAAGAAGGAAAAGAAGAAAAAGAAGGAGAGTTGGGATCCAGCTTCATTTCAACTTTTTTTTATTCTCATTTTTTTCACATTCAAGGTATTTTTCTTTTCTTACCATGTTGATTTTCGTTTTTCTTAATATCTGTGTATGTAATCTGGATTCTTAATATCTGTGTATGTGGTCTTCATTTTCAAACCGTTCATTTCAAGATTATTATTATTTTTTTATTAAGGTATATTACCTGTTTTACCTCTTTAATAATGCTCGTTTGACAACATGGGGATTTTAATCTTGTTTATGAATGGACGAAAGTTTTATAAGATTTGTGTGATTTCTTCTTTGAGAATATCTGCCGAATGATGTATTATTATAAACTTCCATTTTTATAGATTATAAGTATGTGGTTTTGAAATATGAAACTAATTTTGATTTTCTACAGTTTCTTCATTCATAAATTCTAGGCATTATATTAGTCTGTCTGTGATTGGTTTGTTTTGATTTTGGCAGCCTTTGACACTCTAGAGCCATAAATTGTATTTTACTTAGAATCGTATAGCTACTCCTCTTGATGCAAGAGTGCTAGCATAATTAGGCCTTGCTGATTTTGTTCTTAATAAAGATACTTTTGTTCAAATCTTAGTGTTATTTGGTAGCAAAGTAGAGCTGCATATGCATTGGGGATATACGCTAACTTCATTCAATTGATTACTTCTGGAAGTTTTTTGTACTGTCCATTAAATGTATGGCTATAGTACATGATGATAGTGGTTTTTTATTTGTTCCGGTAGTGTAAATGATGGTTACTGTTTATTTGTTCCCTTTTCATTTCTTTGAACAGCTTGAAGAATGATATATGTTCTTATTTACTATCATTTTTTTTTAATTCTAGCAATGTTCTGACAAGTTATATGATGTAGCAAAAATAATTTGACCTAAGAAATTTGCTTCCTTACTTGATGTGATAGAAAGTTTAAGGCTCCAAAGTGCTCAAGTTTATATCAGAGTATACTTTGATTAGACAGGTTAGCGGTTGTAAATGGTACTCAATCTATCCTATTTGGTATGTGTCTTTTGTTTATGCCAGGTTAAAATCAAAGAAGAAAGGGGGCTATGATGGCGATAGTCGGAGCCTCCCCTTTAGAGAGACAATTTAGGTCTCTATAGAGCTAACCCAGCTTCTTAGGACTTGCTCAGTCCTAGTAACGCCCCCCTCTTTTATTTAGGAGACTTTCTAAGTCTCTTAGATATCTTTTAGATAGAGGAACCTTTTGTTTAGGAGATCACTGTGGTCTCGATAATGAGTTGCACTAGGAGACATGCCTTGTCTCATTAAGGTGTTTCTCCCTCGGAGACAAGCCTTGTTACTTAGAGCCTCCCTTCTAAGAGACCTTTTTAGTTTGGTAGAGAGTTTGTCCATAGGAGGCAGGCTTTGCCTCATTTACCGAGTCCCTGTTTGGAGACAAGCCTGGTCTCATTTAGAGAGTTCCCCCTTTAGGAGGCTTACTTAGCCTCATATTGGACCCGTCTTTGTGTTTTGGGGCTCACCGTTCTTTTTGCACTTGAATCTGCACAAGTTTATGCCACCCTGTTATGCATCAAAATTTATAAAAATCAGAAATATCATTGCATGCATTTGTATAATCTATTAATTTTTTTTTAAAAAATATTCTTCTCTTGTACTAAACTTTGAGTTAGGTTCTGAAGATGAATTGACTGCCCAGGTGAGACTATTTTGAAAGCTTATTTTACTTAGGCCACCCAGCGGCTGGTCTGGGCTAATTAATTTTATTTCAATAAATTGTTTAATTAAAGGAGGAAATCAGATGACTACTCTATTCGATATTATCGACATGAGTACTGTCTGATTTCAAGGCGGTTTGTAGGAATATTATCCTGTGTATTTGTGATATCAGATGATTACTTTAGCATCATCTGATTTCACCCCCATATCGGGGCAGTGGTACTTGTGGTTGGGCATAGAAGTGTTTAATGTTGTTTCTTGCTTTATTAGGCTATCCAGCGGCTGGTCTGGACTAATTAATATTGTTTATCATTGTATGATTGCTATTATTACAGATTGTGCACTCTTTAGTTGTAGATCATATTTTGCTGATATTTGACTTGTTTTTTATAATAATTGATTGGAATTTGCGATTATCTGGTAGTATTTTCCTCTCTCTTTGATTAGACTAGCACAGTCTTTTAGATTTCTGTTAGATTTCTTTAGATACTATAACCTGTGCTAGGAGACATACTCTGTCTCGTTAGGCAATCCTCCTTTGGAGGCAAGCCTCATTTGTAGAATCCTCTCTGAGATTACACCTCAGTTTGTTCATTTGTTAATTAGAGATCAATTTGGTCAATTGGTTGTCTTAGCCTTGCTTCCCCCTTTGCAAGGGCAATGATAAGGTTGCTTAGAGCCCATCTTTGTGTGTTTAGGAGACCCGTCCGGTCTCATTCTCTCGTTAATCCTCTTTGTGCGCTTTTTTTGGTTTTGGAAGAACACCCTACTCGGCTTGGCTTCATACCCCTACCTTTATGGGTATTGGGTTGCACATTTGTTGCACCCTGAGGGCTAGGTAGCTGTCCGGCCCGGTTAAGTGTTTTACCTTTGCCAAATATACACAAAGTCTCTTATTTCCTTTTAGACTCGCACGGTCTCATTCCCTTGCTAAACCTCCTCTTAGTGCGCCGTTTGGTTTTGGAAGAACACCCTACTCGGCTTGGCTTCATACCCCTACCCTTATGGGTATTGGGTTGCACATTTGTTGCACCCTGAGGGCTAGGTAGCTGTCCGGCCCGGCTGGATGTTTTTACCTTTGCCAAATGTGCATAAGGTCTCTTATTCCTTTTGCTTGTAAGCCTCTCCTTAGTCGATAGTCCATTCGCATAGGAGTCAGCCTTGATTAGAGAGTCTTTGACTCATTCATCCTTTAGATGGTGTTATTAGAGTGCGCCGTTTGGTTTTGGAAGAACATCCTACTCGGCTTGGCTTCATACCCCTACCTTTATGGGTATTGGGTTGCACATTTGTTGCACCCTGAGGGCTAGGTAGCTGTCCGGCCCGGTTAAGTGTTTTACCTTTGCCAAATATACACAAAGTCTCTTATTTCCTTTTAGACTCGCACGGTCTCATTCCCTTGCTAAACCTCCTCTTAGTGCGCCGTTTGGTTTTGGAAGAACACCCTACTCGGCTTGGCTTCATACCCCTACCCTTATGGGTATTGGGTTGCACATTTGTTGCACCCTGAGGGCTAGGTAGCTGTCCGGCCTGGCTGGATGTTTTTACCTTGGCCAAATGTGCACAAGGTCTCTTATTCTTTTTGCTTGTGAGTCTCTCCTTATTCGGTAGTCCTTTCGCATAGGAGTCAGCCTTTGATTAGAGAGTCTTTGACTCATTCGCCTTTTAGGTGGTGTTATTAGGAGAGTCTTTGACTCATTTGTCTTTAATGTAGTGTTATTAGAGAGTCTTTGACTCATTTATCCTTTAATTAGCAATAGTGGAGTCTTTGACTCGTGTTCTTTCTCTTTTAGAGAGTCTTTGACTCATTTGTTTGTGTGATGCTATCAATGGAGTCTTTGATTTGTATTGTTATCAATGGAGTCTTTGACTCGTGTTTCCATCTCTTTTGAAGAGTCTTTGACTCTTGTATCCCTCATTTGCTATCTTTTGAAGAGTCTTTGACTCTAGTATCTCTCAGTTACTCTGTTTGAAGAGCCTTTGACTCTTGTATCTCTCAGTTGCTCCTTTTGAAGAGTCTTTGACTCTTATATCTCTCAGTTACTCTGTTTGAAGAGTCTTTGACTCTTGTATCTCTCAGTTACTCTGTTTGAAGAGTCTTTGACTCTTGTATCTTTCGGTTGCTCTTTTTGGAAGTCTTTAGCTCTTTTATCCTTCAGTTGCTTTTATTAGAGAGTCTTTGACTCGTTTGTTCTTGTTAAGGAGTCTTTGACTCATTTGTTCTTGTTAGGGAGTCTTTAACTCATTTGTCTTCTTCGGAGAGCTGTGCTCGCTTGTGATCTTAGATCATTCCTTCGCCTTTGGTGTTAGTTTACTTGGTTTAGGGGTTTCCCCTGTTGGCTCTAGGGTTTGGCCCTAGGTTTTTTTTTTCTTTGTATTTTCCCTTAGGTCTTTGACCAAAAGGGTGAAAAAACACTTTAAAACTTCAAAAGTACTGGAAAAGAGTTTTAAAATCCAAAAACATTAAATATTTTAAAACTCAAAAACATTAGAAATTAAATCAAAAACACTTGAAAAACCTTAAAAAGCCTAGAGTGTTAAATGTTTTAGAAATAGTCATTAGAAGAGTTCGTTTCGAACTACGTTGGCTTGATCCTCTTCCACGAGGTACGTAGCGCAGCTTGGGATTCATGTCCCAAGTCCAGCCAAATTTTTTTGTAAATAATAGTTTAAACTTTCTTCCAAAACCTTTAAAATCTTGTTTTCAAAAGATCTTCCTCTAGAGTTAGGAGTTTCTCCTAGATAGAGAGTTTTAGAGTTAGGGTTTTTCTTTTGATAGGTTGTTTGATTGTTTGTTTGCTGTGTGTTTGTTTTAGAGTTAGGGGTCTGTCCTAGAGTTATAGGAGCGCCTCCGTCCGGTCAGTTGGCAATTCACATCGCCGACTGATGACTAGGTCTTGGATACGTTAGCGATCCCTTGGTTTTCCTTAGGACACACAGCCTAGTTACACATAGGTTGTAGGAACCACCTGCATTAGCTTAGGGCTAACCTGCATTTAGTTAGGGCTAACCTGCATTTAGTTAGGGCATATAGGGTGTCCTAAAATTCACAATTCACTGAAATTTAAATAATCGTACAATAAACTTTAATAATTAGTCTGGTCTTTTAGATCATGTCTAGGATAGAGGTCTAGGTGTCTTAGGCATCCTAGCTTAGAATAGGTGCGAAGAACTACGTTGCCTTGATTCTCGTGGAGGCGGGGATACGTAGGCTTCTTTGGATGAATACCAGACCATCCGAAGACTCGGGCTAATAATTTAGAGTCTTAGGATTTATTATGTTGTTATTATATGTTTTGATGTGTTTTCTTACTTTCTCGTACTGATCCTATACCTTTTGCTGTGGCTTGCATGTGTTTGCACATCAGAACTTAGACACCCTTTAGGTTTGTCACTCATAACCTAGTTGTGCTTAGGTGGCACATTTTTCATTTTATTTTATTTTATGTGTTTGTTATCTTTATCCTTAGGAAATGCATGCTTAGGTAGACGATTCTTGAGGATTGTTCCCATTTCAGATGATTTTTATCTAAACTTCTTTGGAGTTAATAATAAATGGCATAAGAGACTAAGTGCTTGCACTCGGACGAATCGGGGGTGCTCTCAGACCTTCCCCATTCGTAACCAGGCACGAACCCATATATATTTCTGGTTATCCATTGCACAGAGGATTTGATTTTAGGGTTCCATGGCATATCCATGGATGGCGACTCTGAGTTTATTTTAGGTATGTCTCGGTTTCGAACCTCGGTTCCGGATTGAGACATATCTCTTTCTTTTATATCGCCACTCGTGCTATGAGGGTGGCATCCGTTTCGAGAGTTCCTTGGCAGAGCTCTCCATTCACGTGGATGATCCAGAGGATGGTGTCGGGACTATGCGCAAAGTGCAAAGTGCGCCTAAAAAAGCGCCACTATGCGCCCTATAGCCCATTGCCCACGCCGCGCGCGCGCGTGCGCGTGTGCGAACGGTGCGTTGCACCGTCCCGCGGGTCCAACCATGGGTTCAACCCAATGTGCAATCAACAAGAGTTAGAAAAGGTAGTGCTTTATAAGCCCTTCTCTTTCTTTTCTCTCATCCGATGTGGAACTATCTTTTTCAACTACACTTCTACATCCTTTTGTAAAAGCAAATATTTCCAAGAAAACTTTTTCTTTTTCCCAAACGCTTTTGATAAAACATTTTCCAAAACACTAAAACATGTAATATACATGATTTTGAAAATGCAAAATCATTAACACGAACAACCCAAAAAAAAAAAAATACCAATTTGATGTAGGAAAAACCCAAAGAGTATGAATCAAGAACCTTAACCGAGGGTCCTTAGTTGGGAAATTGAAACGGAAAATGAAGAACTAATTCTTACAGGAAACATAGAATGTGAAAGAGAAGGGACTGCATTTTGCTCCTTAGGTCCTTAGTGGGAGACAAATGTTGCCACATGTGTTGTGTTGTTGAGGAGACAATTCGCCACTTGTTTATTCGGTGTGTTGTCTCTTCTTGGTTGTGAAGGTTCACTTTGTCCTTGGAGCTTCACGAGTTATACTAAAACCCTTGACAGAGCTATTGGGCTCTTCTTAGGGTAACATCCTCTGGAATTTGTGCTCCCCAACCATTCTTTAGACGATTTGGAGGGAGCGAAATAGTAGGGTCTTCGAGTGGGAGTCCAACTCTGTCGTTCCATGTATTGTTTGTGCTTTAGTTGTATCATCCAGTGGATGATGGTGAACATGATGTTCACTGGTATGTTGGGGGATGAGCTTAGGTCGTCTTGGGTTGTTTACCACCTTAGTTCTTCGAGAGGACTCTCCATCCCTTGGTAGTCCCCTTTCGTTGGTTTATTTAAACTGAATTTTGTTGGTTCAAGCATTAGGAACCCGGGTCCTGCTAGAACTGGCAGATACACCTTGGTGCTGCTAGATTTGCCTATTCGGGCCGTATCATCTGCTAGAATTCAAATGAAGTTGAGGTCCTGGCGCTTAGATGCGGGATCAAGCTTTGGAGGGAGCGAAATAGTAGGGGTCTTCGAGTGGGAGTCCAACTCTGTCGTTCCATGTATTGTTTGTGCTTTAGTTGTATCATCCAGTGGATGATGGTGAACATGATGTTCACTGGTATGTTGGGGGATGAGCTTAGGTCGTCTTGGGTTGTTTACCGCCTTAGTTCTTCGAGAGGACTCTCCATCCCTTGGTAGTCCCCTTTCGTTGGTTTATTTAAACTGAATTTTGTTGGTTCTAGCATTAGGAACCCGGGTCCTGCTAGAACTGGCAGATACACCTTGGTGCTGCTAGATTTGCCTATTCGGGCCGTATCATCTGCTAGAATTCAAATGAAGTTGAGGTCCTCGCGCTTAGATGCGGGATCAAGCTTTGGGCAAAGTCACAGATTGAACCTTTGATCGTGGAGAGAGACTCGCAGAATGTGACTAGATGGATGCAAAGGCAGTGAGGCTTATCTATGGAGATTGCAGATATCATGGAGGAGCCTTCGTCTATTTCCGATCTTTACCGGATAGTGAGACCAAAGTTCAATCATCTGAATCGAACCACAAATGCTATTGCATATATAGACTGTTAAAAGAAGGATTATAGGGAGCAGGTGTCTGATTTAGTGCGTCCTTAGCAGTGTAATATGCGGCTTTTATTGTACTGGTTTGTTAGCTGACATCATGGGGGATATCTTGTCCCCTTTCTTTGTGTTCAGTTTACTTTCTTAATAAAATTGGTTACTAGTCGTCTTTCAAAAACAATTGGAGGAGCCTTTATACATTGTTTGTGGGTCTGAGGCTTTTCGTTTTAGCAGATTAGGTGACCTGCCAAGGACATTGCAGACGAGTCAGCTTGGGTGGGGATGTCTTAGTAAATGTTGGTTATTCCGGTTCCTACCTAGGGATGCGCATATTTGAGCTAATGTTTGGCTTTCTTTTTTGTTGTTTGCTCTTTTGTGACCATCTCTGTCTGTTGTTGTCTCTGTATATTCTTTGTATCACCAGTGTTTGTTGGGCATTTCTCAATTGCTTCTCGTTGTGTTTCCCGTGTCACCTACTGTTTGAAGTTATGCCTCTTTGCCTACTTCACTTCTCGTTACTCTCCATGACAGCTACAAGTATGCCCTTATACCAACAGAGCAGAAAACAAAGAAATGGAATATCAATTAAAAAAAAACAAAAAATGGAATCATTAAAGGAAAGAATATGTCAAGCCAATGCAAACATTTTTCTCCACTTCGTCTCCGATAACTACACTTCTGTGCACGGAGTGATAGTTCCCACACGTCACGCTGCCTAGGTTGAACTGATCCTCATTCTGCTATGTGTGCCGGGCGTCTCATTCCTCGGCCATCTTGGTGGGATACTTGCAGGACTACTTCACCTTTGCTTGAGGCGTTCCTATTCAGGCCCTGACCCAATTACTACCATTGTTAGAAAATTCATTGGAATTCTAAGATGGCCTTTAAGATATGTTCAGAGCTTGTTTCGGTTTAGTCGGAGAAGGATTTCTGGCAGTGGGACTGTTGGAGATCGGACAGGGAGGAATATGTCTGGCACGTGGAGGTGTCCCGCTTGCACTTTTGATAATTCTATGTGGTTGAGCATGTGTGAGATGTGCGGAACAGAGAGGGAGGGCAATGGCCTGTCCTATACTCGGCCATCAAATCGGACCCGCAACCTATCACTGGAAGAATTGCGGTGGCGAGAGTCGAAAGATTTAGTAGATGACTTTGCGGCAATGGCTTGGGTTCAGGGTTGAAGTTTTGGTGTCCTACAAACTGTTGGTAGATGGTTTTGAGCCTGGGTTTGTATTTTGTATCAAACATTTGATAATGGCTTACCGGATTCAGTCAGAATCTAATTTCATTATGAACTTTTCAAACCAGCCTTGGAATCATCTCCATACAATAAAGTTCCTTGGTTTTAGCCTTTCAATTAAAATTTGTTATCTTGAAACATTTTGGTTAGAGAGATTTCTCACAAACTTATTCAATCATGAATTGACACTAAACTAAAATTTCTTGCAGGTCTAAATAGGCCTGAATCAGTTATAAAGTAGCATTTGGATTCAATTACTCTGTGGTTGCAGCACATTGGCATGTTTGTATTTTCATTAACAACCAATTAGTTTTTCATTGACTCGATTGAGTAAGGTTTTAATGAATGTCTGGCTAAAACGGAGCTGATTTGGCCAAGTCATGATTGACCATGTCTTTTTTAATTTTTGATAAACAGAAGGGCAAAGGAAATGAGGTATTGAACAATGTTTAAAAGCTTGAACCTGAGTTGCTTGGTTGAGTTGATTCGGGAAAACTCTTGCCAGCTCCTATTTGTTTTGGATTTTCAGAACTCAATTGTAACTCCAAAACTGATTGTTGGACTCAAATTTCTTTTAAATTCCAGTCCAATAATCAGATTTGGACTCACAATCGGTTTTCAAAATCTAAAACAAACACAGCCTTTCAATTTTGTGACTCCAAAACTTAGTATTGGACTCAAAATTAAGAGCCCATTTCACCTCAGTCATGACCATGGATAATGCCGGAAAATCAGCCGTTCATTTTTTGGGTGAATGGCTGGGATTAAAAACACGGCTTTTAGTGGGATTAATCTTAGCCCTTCACAATAAAGCTAAGGGCTAATTTTATGGTAACGTATGAGAAATTATATGATGAAAGGGCGTACAAACATGCAAAGGTGCTACGATGGCAGTACCACCCTTGATATTTGATCCAACAGAAGCTTCTCAAAAAGTGAGAAGCTGTTGGATCAAATATCAAGGTTGGGATGATGAGTTGCGCAATTGTGGTGATATGGACTCCAGCCTCCAAAATTAAACGTAAATTCGAGTCCAATAATCAGTTTTGACTCACGATTGGTTCTAAAAATTCAAAACAAAGTGTGGACTCCTTTGCAATGCAAGGTACTTTGCATTTCAATTGTTTAACATGGTTTGGCTAAAATCCTTAAAGCAATTAAGCTAGCGAAGAGAGAGAGCATGGTTTTTGGGTAGTCTTCGTGTTGAAAGAGTCCAAGGGATATTCTTCTAAGAACCCTAGGAAATGGGACAAAAACAGTAGGTTATTTGGTTGCACAAAAGTGGGTATGTCTTAGGAGTTTGGTTTGGCATTTGGGTGCCACATCAGCAAAACACCTTGGTCGGTTGTCAATATAGCATTGAAATCCATGGAGACTACCAGGGATATCTCTTGATTAATCATTGCTTGTCTGCTGATTTTCCTACAAAAATACAAGCCAAAAACTGCAAAAGGTGATTTTTGTTAGGATTTCTTAGAAATATGCGCTCTTTTTCAATATATTGGTAATGACACCCCACTCCTACTCTACTCCTCCACGAGGTTGACTACCAAACACTAATTACCACTATTCTACGGGGTAAAGTTCCATGTAAATCCAACGCTTGTCTCCTCCCTGGTGACTACTTACATCATTACTCTACGAGGTAAACAAATGCAACCAAGCATACAGAGAGTGTAAGATGAGGTATGGCGTTCTGCAAATCCGACCCGTTCCACCCGTTTCTCCCATTTGTCTCTTGAGAGACTTTTGGAGTAGACTTACACTGAGGGGCCGTTTGGATACACAGATTTAGAATCTTGGATTTCCTCAAAATTGTAGATGAGAGATGAGAGAAGAAAGAGACCGGCCGTCGTTTTCTGATTTCTCGCCCTTCTTTCCGACTGCAAGAGCAGGAGATCGTCCCATGTTTCCAGGTTTTAGAAATCTCAGGATGGGGAAGAGATTTCCAAAACGTGGATTTCTTACTTAAAATCCAAGAAACGTCGTCAGGACAGCAACAACTTGATCATGAACCCTCTTTTTTTTTAAAGGATAATCATGAACCCTTTTTACACTGTTTTCAAACTAAAACCTGGATTCTAAAATCCCCTTATCCAAACAGCCCCTGATTTTTTAGGCAAGATTCTGTTCCGCCCATTTTCCCGCTCTGGAAAATCCAAAAATGATCAAAATGGCTGATTGCGGAAATGATAAATTCACCCCTTTTCTTTACATGGGACAGCTAGCTTCAGTGTACACGGCAATCAGGTCCATCGAATCCTTCCTACGTGAATTACATCAGCTCCTCTGCAGTCGTAGATACACTGGAGCTGGCTGTCCCAAGTAAAAAAGGGGTGGATATATGTGGACACCCAATTTTGGATGTGGTGATCCCGCGCCCACCGAAAAGAATCGGCCTGGCAGGAAAAAACCGGCTCCCACAATATATCACTTCCCTTGTTTTAGACCTCTATGATACTGAAAATAACATCAAACTCGTAGTAAAAATAAAGCTTGATTTTTAATGCTACTTAAAATACAAAATTATTGCCAAAATTCAGAATAAATATCCGGGAAAATAATGAATATGTCCCAAACTAAAGCATATAGCATTAGAATCATTAGACAACCGTTTAAAGCATGTAGTTTTTCACTCATGAGGTTGAGAATTAGCAAAGCCTAGAACAGTTTTAACAGCATTTGGAGCTCACTTTGATGATGTTTGTCGTCGACCATCTGGGATTGCAATAAGAACCATAGGCTTTGAAGGTCTGAGGTAAGGAACACCGCAGCTGAAGTATCCCTTCCTCTCCAACTGCACGATTTCTCCGTGCTTCAAATTACGCATGTTTGAATCCCCAAGGGCTGCTGTTTCTCGTCTCGTGCACGAGTTAAGAACGTCCAGAAAATCTTCTCCCTCTTCCAGCTGCAGGATTGAATTAAATCGATACTTAGATTAGGCAATGTAATTAAGAACCTTCAGAAAGCACAAAGTTTAACAGAGGACATAAAAAAAATTAATGATTTACTGACAGAAGAGCAACAATTGCCCAGTGCTTTGCAAGCTAAATTGCATGCCATGCTTTGGCACTTTAGACAACAACATTTTTTTTTGTGAGTAGAAACAGAATTTATTAATCAGTCCAAAATTACACTAAGAGGTGACCAGGCAACAACAGAGAGTGAGCTGAAAAGATGAAAACCATAAAAATCTATGATTTGACCGGCACTTCGAATTTATTGCCGACTCACGTGTCCTGCCATTTCCGACAAGACATGCGTGCCTACACGTGTCGACACTCCTTTGGACACTTGTTTTGCTGGAAGTATTAGACTTAATGTGGGTGTGTGGACATGTTTTTGTACCGTGTCAAGTGTGACATTCTGTTTTTTTATTGAATATTGTGTTTACCTCATTTAGACAACTCGTATCCATGTCGAAACTGGACACGCGAATCCATATCCACAAATCATTATTACATATATTTTCTATTTTAGCCGTGTCCCCGTTTCTAAAGTTTGGCGGTTTGCCGTGTCCGTGTCCACAAATTATAGATAAAAATACACTGAAATTACAAACTGCAGATTTCAGCTGACTATCTAATGTCCTTGGATATGAACAAAGATTTCGACTGCCTATCTAATGTTCTACGCCCTATCACAGATGCTCTTAATTGCCAGTCCATTTAGTTCCAGCCACTTCTCCAGTTCATAGTCTTTTGGTGCTGGCCTATCATCCATTGAGGTAGGAGGTCCCTCTTTGAAGCTTCTTTAGAGGGTTCCCTAGTACGTCAAGAACTTTTTCAAAGATATCCGCTAGCTTCCATGGAAATCCATGCCTCTCTTTACACCGTATGATCATGTTAGGAGAATCCCCTCCAACGGAGGATTCCTCACATAAAAATGGAATCAAAAGTCTAACCCCTTGTCTAAGGGCCAATGCTTCTGCCTCAGTAGAGCTCTTCCCTCCCACGGACGGGAGAATGTGTGTAAATAATCTCACCACTCATATTGCTAATTATTCCACCTTATCCTGCGTGTCCCAGATTTCCTTTATTTGCGCTGTCAAAGTTCATCTTTATGCATCCCAGCATAGGCTGTTTCCACCTAGGCACTCTCCTATTCAATATTCTTCTTTAACGTCTTAGAATCAGTACTTTTCCTTCAACCAAATTATCCACATTGTAGCTAGCAGACAGTTTTCCAAGAGTTCTCCCTCTCGTCAACCAAGCCGATGCCCTCCGCACAGAGTCAATAGATTTTGGCACCACCCACCTACACGCTAACATAGAGAAGATAAGAACTACACATTTCAGAAGCAACTAAAACATTGGATAAGGAAGTGGTTCATTGACTCTACACTCATACACATGCCACATAAACTCTGCATACTCTGGTTCCTAATAATGACATGATCCCGTCGATCATGCTGCCCAACAGAGATCTAGCACTCGTGGAGGTGCTGGAATGTCGAAGCAATCTTATCCCCTTCCACTCGTCTGCCTACCAGTGTCATATACATAGATCTAACAGAAATTTTTCCATTAGATGTTTGTGTCCAGATCCAATGGCCATCCTACTGCATCCACACAAAGGTAATAGTCAATATCTTCATCAGTGCAGCCGCTACGTCCACTTCCCAGTCCATAAATTGTCTTCTAAAGGTTTTTTTATTTGAAAAAAATAAAAATAAATAATAAACCTTCTTCTAAGGATGGGATCCAATACACTCACATACCTTCTAGTTTGTATAGACTATAGGGAGCTTAACAGCCCGTTCTTGTGAAAGCCAAGCTAAACTAGTTTTCAGCATTGCTATCCAAATTTCTCCATATGCCTGAACCCTCTCCCCCAACAAGTCTTGTAAAGGGCTTCACCCATTTTTTCTACCCTATGTTTCTTCGCAATAATTTCTCTCCACAGACTCAATTCCTCCGCTCCGAACTTCTTCTTTTTTTATGTTTCCGCTCCGAACTTCATATGCCTGATCCCTCTCTTCTTGGTTTACAAACAATATCCCGTGGAACCAAATGAGGCATGCACCTTTCCTCCCCATCGTTCAATAAAAAATACTTTCTGACTACTCTCCATTCCGTCCAAAATATTACATGGGCATGAGAAAAGAGACATGAAAGAGGGAAGATTGCAAGTGCCGATTTTCAGTGCTATCCTTATCCCAAGTGATAGCATCCCCCTCTTCCAAGAGGAGAGTTCTCTTTCAAATGTCGCAACTACAGGGCTCCATAACGTTTTATTCGGCTTCCATACACACAAAGGCCGGCCTAAATATGAGCTAGACAGATCCGCTTTGGCACACCCAAATATGTTAGCAATGACCTCCAGTAACCGAGCATCTTGATAAATTCTAGAGATTTCACTAAACTTGGATACATTTACAAGAGGATCAATGTGTCCTTATATAGAGCACTTACATGATAAACATGGAATGGAATCAAGATAATTCTAGAAGGAAATAATCCTAATCAAATCTTCCTAATCAAATCTACTTTCCTAATCTCTATTGCTTGCCCCTTCTAATCCACTTGCCTAATTTATCTAGTTGCCTCGTTTATCCAACTTACTTAATCTACCTCCAAGATGATCCAACGGTGAGATCTTAACCAGATATAACCGTTGGATCCCACATATTCTAACACATCTACCATCCCATAACTACCTTCTTCTTTTTTGTGAGAAATAGGCTATTCCATAACTACTAAGTTGGAAAAATCCACCCGCCGTCTTGATACTACTTCCGGCTTTAAAGAAAACAGGTTTCATTTGTGAACTGTAGGTAACTGACTTCTAAGTTATCCACTAACCGAGCATCTACTATCCCATAACTACTATTTTTTATTTTTTTTTGAGAAATAGGCTATTCCATAACTACTAAGTTGGAAAAATCCACCCGTCGTCTGGATACTACTTCCGGCTTTAAAGAAAACAGGTTTCATTTGAGAACTGTAGGTAACTGACTTCTAAGTTATCCATTTTGAAACCATGAAATAGGCCACCTCCCGCTGTATTTTCCATCATTTTACTAATAGCTTCAGCCACTATTGTGAAGAGGAACAGTGAGAAGAGAACACCCTATCTTAACCTTCTTGACCTTTTGAAAAAGGCATTGGGGGGATCTATTAATAAGAATGAATAACCAAGCTGATGATCTGCATGCTTTCATCCACTGGAATCCACCGCTATCCAATGCCCAAGTCCCCAATATAGAGACCAGGAAATCCCATTCCACCCATTCTTTCTTCTGAATTAATGTTATAAAAGATGTGACACATCCTCTATCCAAGCTAGCTTTCTGATAGAACTCTTTAAATACACCCAAGATATCATCCTCTATAAAAGGCCAGCAGTTATGATGGAATGCCAAGCGAAATCCATCCGGTCTTACACCTTTAGTGGTCTATCCTCTTTCATAGCAAAAGCCACACTTAAGTTTCTTCTCAACTCAACTCAACACAGCCTTTGTCCCAAACTAGTTGGGGTCCGCTAAATGAATCCTTTAGAAAAATTTCATGAAGAACGTGAAAGGAATCTACCCGGCTCTAATCCTGGCTCTAGTCGGGTTCTTCTACGTTGATCATTTTCTTCCATTCTATCCCATCCAAGGTCATGTTCTCTGATATGTTCCTAGCTATCAAGTCTTTCCTCACTGTTTCTGCGTAAGTTGTTTTCGGTCCTACCTCGTTTTACTCCATCAATTTGGCACGAGTCGCCTCTTCTCACCGGAGCATCCAAAGGCCTATGTTGGATATGTCCAAACCATCTTAAGCGGTGCTCTACCCAAGTTGTTTTCGGTCTACCCCTACCTCTTTTTACTCCATCAATTTGGCACGAGTCACCTCTTCTCACCCGAGCATTCAAAGGCCTAAGTTGGATATGTTCAAACCATCTTAAGCGGTGCTCTCTCATCTTCTCCCCCCCCCCCCCACCCCACCCCACCTTTTTATGAATGCCTTCATTTTTAATTCTATCTAACCTTGTGTGGCCGCACATCCATCTAAGCATTCGCATCTCCGCTACACTCATCTTATGCACATGCTGCTTCTTGGTAGCCTAACATTCTGAGCCGTACAACATGACTGGACTCACAGCTGTCTTATAAAACTTTCCCTTCAACTTGGTAGGGACTTTACGGTCGCACAGAACTCCTGAGGCAACCTTTCACTTCAACCAACCTGCTCTTATTCTATGGTTATCAGCCTCTTCAATCTCTCATGTAGAATTGAATCAAGATAGCGGAAGATATCCCTCTTAGGTACCTCATGTCCAGTCATATTTACTACATCCTCGTCCTGCCTCCTTACAATACTAAAGTTGCATTCCATCTATTCTGTCTTAGTCCTACTCAGTCTAAAACCTTTGGATTCCAAAGTAGTTCTCCATAACTCTAACCTAGCATTTACTCCTGCTTTGGTTTCGTCGATTAATACTATGTCATCTGCAAATAACATACACCATGGCACCTCATCCTGGATACCCTCCGTAAGCTCGTCCATAACTAGCGTAGAAAGATAAGGGCTTAGAGCTGGACCTTGGTGCAGTCCTATTGTAATTGGGATCTCACTAGACGTGTCATCCGTGGTTCTGACACTAGTTACTGCTCAATCGTACATATCCTTAATCACATCAACATATTTAGTAGGCACTTTTTTCCTTTCAAGGACCCGCCACATAACATTCATAGGAACCCTATCATATGCTTTCTCCAAATCAATGAAAACCATATGAAGGTGCTCTTTACTTTCTCTAAATATATCCATTCACCGCCTAATTAAGAAGATAGCTTCCATAATCGATCGTCCGGGCATGAAGCCAAACTGATTCTCCGACACCTTAGTCTCTTTTCTTAGTCTATGTTCAGTTACCCTCTCCCAAAAGCTTTGTGACATCCACTTGGAATGGATTCAGATAATATTCGCTTTAAACGGATTCGCATGCGGACGGTAATTGAATTTTCGAATATCTATTTACACCCCTAGCTAAGGGTCCAAGGAATGGAACAGTTCAAAGTAAAGTATCCATTATATGACTGGCATTCTGGCTTTGTTGTGTGTGTGAGAGAGAGAGAGTTTTAGGAATAAAAATTTGAATAAAAAGTTTCGGCATGAAAAGAATGAAGCTAGAATAGGCAATAATAAAGCAAGGAGGATCTTATAATTTAATTTAACAAGGGACCGCGTTGCAGAGTTGATACTTTAAGATAGACAACATGTAAATCTCTTCTAGAGTCAATGAATCTTTGGGACCTTTAATATAATGCAAATGGGCGATCGGCATGGTTGGAAATACCGGAATTCATGAATATCAATTATCAGTTCCCATTATAATAGGCTATTCTTTACCCACATGGACACTGTATTCATTTAGAAATGACACTAACCACAAGGCCAAGTGCCTTGCTTTCCTCTTTGTATCAAAATGAGATCCAACACAATCATTATGATACTTGGTTAGAGGAACCTCTTTTTCTTGCTCGGAAGACCGGTTCCGTCCATTGATTCCCAAAACTCATGTTTTGATAGATGTATTTATAGGAGAAATGGTAAATGGAGTCCCTTGTTTTGAACTTTTGATAAATGTATTTGTAAGGGAAATGGTAACTGGACTCCCTTTGTTTTTATAACAACACTTTCCTCACTTTATTAAACACTAATCTAAATTAGGTGTTTTTATATGGTGTAAACCCTTATAGTCCTGTATTTTTTAAAAAGTACAGTATGGGACACACTCTAGGATGATCCAAACTGTCCATGTGATGGGCCATAACATAAATAGCCTAAAAATTTTTTTTCCATAGGATGATCCCAACCCTCCGATCTATAGACGAACTGCATGAAATCCGAAATTTCGGATTTGTGACTCATTAGCTTGATTTCCTGATAATTGATGTGACTCTGAATATCTCCTTTATTCTTATAAATAGGTACACATCTTAAGTTTCTTCTTTTCAAAAAAACTCTTCTTCTAAGGCTCTCTTCATTTCCTCTATGGTTTTATACTCTATCTCACCCAACTTACGCCTCAAGAAAAGATCAGCTGTATATAAATTTTTTAAAAAAAATTGAATATTCTCATATGCTATGTTTGGTGCCTCATTCCTCTCCCAATTGACCATTAGACTTGATATAAGGTTGTGCTTTCGCCTCGCATTAGCTATGTCGAGGAAAAGAGATGTATTTTTGTTTCCTTCCTACAACCATTTAATTCTAGCCATTTTTCTCCACTTCGTTTCTTAATGATTCGCAACTATCCTTAGATCATTTTACCATTTCAAAACACACACACACAGATATATCTATACATCCTTAGATCATTTCTTGCCCCATGTCTTCTCTGATTTTCTTCTTCGGTAAGCTGACTTTCTTCCTTCCTGTCAAGTGTTTCAATGGCCACTAGAGCCTCTTCCTTCTTTTAGCCCATGCTTACAGCTCTTCCTTAACCCTCAATTTTTTTGCAACTTTTGACTGTTGAAGAACTAGTATGCCTAAAGTTTGGAGAAAGAGCCTCTTCCTTCTTTTAGCCCATGCTTTCAGCTCTCCCTAAACCCTCAACTTCTTTGCAACTTTCGATTGTTGAAGAACTAGTATGCCTAAAGTCTGGAGAAACCAAAGAAATCTTATCGATGGAATTCATTGCATACAAGAGGTACTTAAAGGGTTTAAGTAGAAGATTCAAAGAGATAAATTTAGCAACAAGATAATCCTATTCAAAACTTAACAAATACGTAGCTTCCCATAACAAGACTTACCAAATTTGAATATTTGAAAATTAGTGACTATCTCTCTAAAATGGACATGTACCTTTAAAGGTGAGGATATTAGCGACCGGCCCCTTGCTCTCTTGGAGCTCATTTGTAATGATGCTAATGGCACATGCTATTCCAATTGTAATTCTTCATATTTTTTCCTATTAAATTCTGGTAGGGGTCCTGCCTAACCCCAGCTTGCCTATCAGAAAAAAAAAAATAAAAATTTGAACATTTGATTTCTGGATTTTCTGGTGTACAACATTCCTAAAACCGACCAGCCCGTCTCGTAGGGTTCTCTTCCTTGAGCCACCACAGTTGTAATATGAATGGAACAGATCCCAATACCCTAGAATCTGGATCGAGCATGATAGGGTGGCGATAGGATATCAGTTTTGGCAAGGGTTTCTGAATAAAACCTGGTAAATGTGTCAGCCACCCATCATCTACTAGAAACGCACCAATCCTAGTGAGAATAGGGTCAATATTATGGACCATGTAAACTTCTCTACACATAGCGGTAAGTCCAATAGCATGTTCCTCCCCACAACAATATGAAAATGTGGTCATTCTTGGCATTCTTTTGTTTCCTCCTCTCTTCCCGAGGCTAAATATAATGACATTGAAGTCACCTCAGGCACCACAGGTCATTCTACACCCTTAACTCCCTCCACATCTCATCTCTCAGACCATCTATGTTGGGTAGGGGTGTAAACGAGCCGAGCCGAGCCGAGCTCGGCCAGGCTCGTTAAGCTCAAAAGCTCGGCTCGGGCTTAGCTCGGGCTCAAACCAGGCTCGGGCTCAGCTCGGCTCGGTCAGGCTCGTGAGCCTTAGTGAGCTTGGGTTATATTTAAGTTCACACCCCTCATCTTCCCTGGACAGCCCTATATAGTGTAATTTGACTACTTTTTTACACTATGGGGGGTGGTCCAAGTAACAAATGTGGTTCCTAAAATGAAGTGACATATTTTGCCTCCCCCTTTTACTCCCTGGACAACCCTTTTAGTGTATATATTAATATATAATATATATATTTAAATATATTAAATTCTTAATGAGCCTTACGAGCCGAGCCTGCCTAAATCGGGCTCGGCTCGTTAAGGATTCGAGCCGAGCTCGAGCGAGCTTCCGAGCCCGAGCCAAAATTGACACCCTTAATGTTGGGATCATAGACAACAGTGTAGGCCCGAGAAAAATTATCCTCCACATTCTTGAATCTGATTGAAAAAGAGAATCTTCCAATCCATCGTTCCTCTTTCTTCATTACTGTCAGATCCCAACCTTGTTCCTCTTTCTCCATTATGTTTCCTAAGGCCCTATTGGGTTTCAGATACCACCGTTTAGCTTCCCTTCTACCCCATATTGATCTTTTACCAAAGCATGCCTGATCAGGCATGATATAATTTCTCTAAATACTCATATAAATGAAAAAGAGTCCTCTTTCCCAATGAAAAATGTTTTTAACTTGGGCTCCTTTTCTTTCGGCGGAAAATAGACGTAAAACAAAATTTACCTCTAATTTTCCACTAAAAGATGGGCGTTAAATTTGTTTTAAGCACATTTTAGGCCCAAAGCAACATACTACATAGGGTTTAGCGAATTTCTGATTGGGAATGGCCATCTTGGGCATGGGCCCTCTCAAAACCCTAGGCATTGACAATCCTAACCATATACGGGTCCCATAGTTGTTTTATTTGATTGCATTACCAATACGATTCAATATTATACACTTACAAGGAAATGATAGTATGAGACTAATTTACTATAAGACTCCACCGAGATGGGCCCATCATGAAGTAGTGGGCCCATCATGAAGTAGGCAAAAGT
The DNA here is from genome assembly GCF_043159265.1 of Tasmannia lanceolata. Taxonomy (NCBI): domain Eukaryota; kingdom Viridiplantae; phylum Streptophyta; class Magnoliopsida; order Canellales; family Winteraceae; genus Tasmannia; species Tasmannia lanceolata. The sequence goes on from NW_027518714.1 coordinate 57,851,277, forward strand.
ACTTAATTGGGTGATTATGCTTGTCTGATCAGTGTCTTAGTCGCAGGGCCCCACTGGATTCAAATCATTTTGATGTCGTGTGGGCGGGTGGCCCCCAAAATAACTTCAATTAGACTACACGAAAATGCTTAAAATGAGTCTGATCAGATCCTTAGTTTTGGGTAATATCATCTCTATGATAGGGTCCCACCTCATGTAGGTGGGTCGGTGGGCCCAATCAATGATCCCAACGAAGTCTCACACAAAAGCATCCCATTGTAACATTCCTATGACCATTTCAATTTCTAAGGAAAAGAGCCCAGATTTGATTATAGAAATGAGTACTTTGGTGTGTGTTCTTCTCTGTCATTGATAGCCAACCTTGTGACTAGGGGTGGCAAAATTGGCCGAACCGAGCCTAAACCGAACTGAAAATTCGGTTTCAGTTTGGTTAAACCAAACCGATTCAAATTTCGGTTTGGTTCGGTTTGGGGATCAAACCGAACCGAAACTGAATATTTCCAATTATTATGAGTAAGGGGTGGCAAAATTGGCGGAACCGAACCGAAACCGAACCGAAAATTCAGTTTTGGTTTGGTAAAACCAAACCGATTCAAATTTCGGTTTGGGGGTCGAACCGAACCGAAACCGAACCATTGCCACCCCTACTTGTGACTTACATTTTTTTATTAAAAAGGACCAAAACAATTGAAGAGATTTCAAGTAAAAGAAGAATTTTAAACCATCAGCCTCCTCTTCTTTGCCACCTCCCTAGAAGAAGGCAATGATTACACACCACATCTCCCTTGGTTTTAACAACCCTCATCATTATCTTCCTTTTTCCTTAGACCTTGCTTTTACAAACCAAAATTATTAATAAATAAAATTTAAATGACAAAAACCCTAGCTCACATTTCGTTGAATGCCATCTTAGTCCTGTTTACTAACTTTTGGGAAGTGATATTTACGCCCCTTCTGATCACTAGGGACACCCAGCATCAGTGTATCGATGGCTAATGTACGCTATGTCAGAAAAATCCAGTGGCTTTGATTGCAAAGTACACTGGCAAATGGGTGTCCCTGGTGATAAAAGGGGCGTAGATATTATAAATTTCATTTTGTAGTTCAATTGTTTAGTGATGCATGGAGATAACTATTTTGATTAGGGTTTGTTATTGGGCTTGATTTGGCCTGGCTGGACAAGGCCCACATTTGGCCCATGGCCATGTGCAATGGCCGTGCACGAATGAAGCATAACATCACTTCCTTCAATGTGATGCAAACAAAGATCCAACCTTTAAAAAGTTCAGGGTTTGGTTTAATCATAGCTGGTCCAGGTCCAGGTCCAAGCCCAAGGCCAAGACCAAGAGCGCCTGGGCTCTAGGCCATCATAGAGGCCTAAACTCAACCCAACATATAGGAAACAATGGAGAGGTGAAGAATTTCCTTCTGTTTTTTTTTTCTTCACAATATTCAAGACAATATGGAGGGCATTTAATTTAATTGTGGGATTGAGAAGGCATTTAATTTAATTCTAGCAGTCCTGATAAAACTTTAAGACCGTGGGCAATCATTCATAAATGCAAAAGCATCTTAAAGATGGAATCTCAGCCGTTGATTCGAAGGTCAATAAAAGTTTTCACGTCTAACTTCACCGCGAAGCCGAACACACGAGTTAGAAAAGACAGGAAAATTCCAAAATTTTTCCAAGGGAATCAAAGCGCCCAAATATTGGCGTTTACTTTTACCAAAATGCCCTCTGTTTTGTGCTAAACATCGTGGATGCCACCTGAAGGCGATTCGCATCAGCGGAAAATGCCCTCTGTTTTGTCATCTCACCGTACACGTGGCATGAATAGAACTTGGTCATTCAGCAGGGCCCACATAAATGATATGTATTCCTATTGGTCCAATAGGTGGGACCTATTACAAAATACCTGGGATTATGTAACCGATACATTCCGCCCTTTTCTTCTCCCGGCCAGCGCCCCCTCTGTGTATTTATGAGACTACTCTTTTTACACTACAAGTGGGGTGGCCATGGTAAGAAAAGGGGCAAATATATAATTTCCCTAGTATAACATGTTTGGTGGGTCCCAACGGATTTCCCCCAATCCCATCGTGATCGAATCATCTAGCCATCAAAATAAAGGTGATGAAAAAGACATTGACAACAACAGGGACGGAGCCAGAGGGGCAAAGAATGCTTGTAATAGCATGTTGGGTCCCACCATTTTACACTTCATGTTTTGATAAGTGGGGCCGACCATCCCCAAACTCATGCATTAGGTAGAGCCCACAATTTACAGCCCATATTTTGAAGTAGTGGGGCCCAATATTTACATGTCATGTTATGATGGGTCGGGCCCACTATCTTACCCCCATGCATAGCATGACCCAAGAAAGTAACCTTTTATATGTCATGTGTGTGTCAAGTCTAATTTTTTCAAAAAACATACTACGGGGAGCACTTCATACAGTGATCCAAACCTTTCATTCATTGGGCCTGTTAGGGGTAAAATCGGTATACACGGTACCGATCCTCAAGTCTACCCGGCTAGGTCAAGTTGACCGTCACAGCTAACACTCGTTGACGAACATGATAAAAATCCCTCCAATGTTTCTCCTTGGTTCGGTACCGAGTCTCAAAGGGGGACAAACACAATCGCGGGGATCTCGCTCCCAAGCGACCAATCTTGACAACTGTTATACATAAGGCGCGACCTTTTGAATTCAAAACATCCCGCCTAGGCTACCGTCCAAGATCTCCGCCTGGAATTACAGGAAATCATATCTCCACGATCTCGTTCTCCCTCCATCACGCTCCACATAGGCTAAATTAAAGGCCTAACTGATATCTCCATGATCATGGGTCTCCTCCCCTATAAAAAGGGGTCTACGCACTCAAGCAAAGGCAATTCGAAATCACTTCTCCTTCTCCTTCTCCTTCTACTTTCTTGGTCTGGTAATTTGTCTTGGCCCTCCCCCATATTCACCGTTCATTGTCTGTGATTGCCTATCTCTGACTTGAGTGTCGAAGTGGCCGTCCAGAACCACGACTCCGGGCCCACTGACGCTTTCTCTGCGAGCACAGGATTACAGGTTCTGCGAAGCTAGTTCTTGCAGTCAGATTTCGGGCGTCATCAGGGCCATAACGTAAATAGGCCGCACCGCATAAGTCATCACCATAGGATGATCTTAACCCTCCGTTCTATAGAGGTTTCTATAACGGCAATCACAATATAGATCGAAGGGTATTGATTATCCTATGAAAATGATTTACAAATTGCAGCCTATTCACACATTAATTGTGGCCCGAAAAATGAACGGTTTGGATCATCCTAGAAGTGTAGAATTCTGTGTAGCCAAGGTGCAATTAACTTATCCAAATTTTTTTTGGTCGGCTCTTGCGCTATGGAGAAAGAATGAATCTGAAAAAAATCCCAACTGGACAAAGAGGGAGAGAGAGTTAACGAAAAAATATTAATTCATCAGAAAGCGAATAAAAAGAATCCCTAATTTCCAGCAGAGAGAGAGCATTAAATTAGAAACCAAATGAAACAGAGAAAATTGACCAAATATCCTGAGAATCAGGGGTAACTTTGGGGAAAAAAAAATCTAATCCGATAGAGTTACGGTAAAAATCCAGAAATTCAGGGGGGGGGGGGGGTTGGTTGCAATTGCCACCCCTTGGCTCCGTAACAAGGTTTTCAATTACCCTCAATCTTGCAGACGGGATCTCCTATTCCAAGTGGGACCCAGGGCACAATTACCAGTAGAGCTCCATAATAAAACTGAGTCAAAAAATAACCCAAAAATGCAAACCTCAGTGGCACTATAGCACTTCTGCGGAAAAGCAGGGTTGTTTTCACAATGTAGCCGAAACTGGAAATCCAAAAGCAGAAAGACAAATCAGCTTCCTAAACAGCCCTCACAGTTATACAACTGATCGGATATCAAAATTACTGACTATTGGTTTTAAATGAGAAATTTACCCCTAAACATTTTATTCAATGATAAATATGCCCCTCCATACTCCATAGAGATACACATGTCAATATCGGGCGTGCTGATTGGACAGATTGCAAAATGGGTCGGGTTTTACCTACCTACATCAACTCAGACCCGAAAATAACCTGGGTCAAGTTTAGAAATCACGGCGACCCTATCTTGGGTAGGGACGAGGTTGAAGAAAAAAACAAATCTGGAAACCCAGCCCGACTCATATTGGTGTAAAATAACTTTCTTTAAGGTCCGTTTGGATAACTCATATTTTGTATTTGGATTTGGAATTGAGTTTTGAATACAAAATGAATTGATCCTCCAGGTCATGTTGAGGGAGACAGAGAGGGAATGGGGTACTTCCTACGAGAGGGGAGAGGTTGAGGAGCAAAGAAGGTGAAGGAAACTGCCAGATCTGTGGATTTCCAATTACTTATTTCCGCAGCATATTTGGAAATTAATTTTTTTCACTGCCAGTCACTGATTTGGAAATTAAAAGATTTGATCCGGATCCATACACAAAAAGGGCTGCAGATGTGAGAAATCCAAATCAAAATCTTCTCGGCATCCAAACAGGCCCTTAAATATCCGTTGAATAATCTGACAAATTATTTTCCAATGAATTGATATAATTGTTTTCACTGAGGTTGTTGGGAATGGGCCTAGCTCATGACGTAAGATCCAAGAAGGCCACTCCACTCCACTCCACTCGCCACACACATTTAGTACACATTTATTGGCTCCGCGATGTGCAAATTTGATTTGACTCACAAATAAGCTTGTGACACATGGCAATCACACGGGGCCCAGTGTAGCATCCCCTCTACCTATAAAAGCCCAACACTCGGACAGAAAGAGTCTCTGAATCTTTCATCATCTTCTTCCCTACCAAGGTGATTGTCCTACACTTAGCCTAGAAAAGCTCAGGAACCTTAAGGTAAGCGTTTCTTTATTGCTTGTAGTTCCATTACTTGGCTTTTCACTGTGGAATCAACATCTAACTTGATTGTTGGAGTGGCTTTCTAGAGCCAAACCACCATTACCGCTAAAACTTTCTCTATGATCACAGGTCATAGGTTGGAGCTCTATCAGCCTTCAGATCAAGTATATCGGATTTCAACGCCATCAGAGGTGATCTTGTTTGATGTGAAGAATAGTTTTCTTCTTAAATGTATACGCTTGATGACATAAAGTTGTGCTCTGTTTGGTTGCCAGTAAAAATTGTCCTAGGAAGTTTTTAGTAAAATTTTCGTCCCATCCCATGTTTGGTTGCCTTTTAGCACTAGAATTTTTTTAATCCCACTCTTGTAATGATTGCTTCTGTGGTGACATGGACTCCTTGTCCCCTCTTTTTCTTTCCTAGGGAATTATGTCCTCTCTCTTCGTCTCTCTTTCTCTCTCTCTTCCCTCTTTCTCCTCCCTTCCCATATTTGGTAATGACTCCCCTAAATTTTGGCAAGAATTTTAGGAATTGTAGGAAAAAGAAAACCTAGCAAATCCCATTGACTTCACTGTTTGAATTAAAAACTCCCTGGGATAAAAAATTTACTGGCAACCAAACATTCTGGTGAAAATTTGTTGTTTTCTGCAATCGGCCACTATTGTACGCTACAAAAATAAAACCGAACCCATGAAACTATCTCGGGTAGAGTCGGGTTTAAATCTAGGGTTTTCTTAGGTAATTTCTTTGAGTAGGGTAGGGTTTTTCAAAACCTGATCCGACCTGAGTTGCAAATCCTAATAGGATTATTTGGAACGACCAACCCTAAAAGGGCAATTTGGGGAAACTAAAAGTTGGCTTCCAGTAAATAGTGTACCTTAATCGAGTAATTGCATCACTGGTCAAGATAACAATTATTACATCGGGCCTGCCGACGTGGAAAAAGTCTAGTGGAGAGTGAAAATGCGGGCACGGTTCGCACGGAGAGAGAAAGACAGAGGAGAGAGAGAGAGAGAAGGGTGAGTGACATGGAGTAGAGAGAGAGAGAGAGAGAGAGAGAGAGGAGGAGGAGGAGGAGGAGGAGGGGAGGGAGGCGGGGCATGGACGGACTGGCCATGTTAAGGCAATTCATACAGATTCAAGAGCTCTGGGAACTCTACGGTTCTTCACCTCTTCATCCCCAAACTCAAAGGTATTATCTCTCTCTCTCTCTCTCTCTCTCTCTCTCTCTCTCTCCTTTTCCTCTGTTCTTCTGATTTTTCCTCTCCTCTTTTATTCCGATCTTTCAGTTACATATCTTCAAGTAATTTTCAGATGGAATTCCATTTACATTACCTGAAATCCTTTTGTTTTCTTCCTCTTTAGGTCCGAATTATGCTCTTTCGTAACAATTTTCTTTGTTTCTGTACCTGAAATCCTCATCGGTAGATGAATTTTGCTTCTTAGGTTTCTAGGTTTTCGTTTTGCTAAAAACTGATTGTTTCATGCTTTGTTTCTCCCTGATCGTGGTGATTCTCGTGGATTTATAGGTTTCGGTTCTAGGTTTTTGTTCCGTACCTCTCTGTGGATTTTTGGAGACTTTTTTTTTTTTTAATTTAATAATGTTTCCATGTTATGTTGCAGAAGAGGAGAGTATGGATGGTTTGGTTGTTGTTTGAATGTAGTTAGCTCTCCTAATTGGAAACTTGTAATTTATGGTAGAGACTGGTGTTCTACATTTGGTTATGAGTTTTCTTTGTTCCGTTTCATGGAAATTTTACGTTACATTTTGGCTGCTCTGTTGCTTAGGTTTGGTTTTTCTTCTGGTTCTGGAAATTTTAGGATTTTGAAGGTGATGGAAAATCTGATAATTTTAGTTTCTCTTATGTATGCTGTAGATTTTTCGTTGTTTTGTTTTCAGCATTTCAGATATTAGGTTTCTCATCCATTTATAGGTTGCATAATAGTTGGAATTTTATCAGTATTCGAGAGTAAGTAGCTCCTGGATGGATTGCATTCGGTTTAGCTTCCACGTCTACAATTGAGAATTTAGGTATTTCCTTTATGATTGGAAGGGTTTTTTTTTTTTTTTTTTTAAAATAAATCCCAGGTGTCAATTCAGCTGTTTCTATGTTAAGGTTTTGGTTCAACAGTTTTAAGTCCTGTCCGTTGTTGGAAAAAGTGCTTTTTTGTCCAGCTCTGTAGATTTTATTGGGCATTTTTGTCAGCAGTTTGACTATTAGGGTTTTTGTCTGATTTCCGAAGGATATCGTGGAGTTGGTGAACATTTGACTAAGCATTTGATTATATTTGCAACATCTTCTTTAGAAATTGTTATAGGAGGATAAAGTTTGAAATATGTACATTTACTATCAAGGATCCAGATAACATTTCAATGATTTACAGGATCCAGATGATATTTCAATGATTTACAGTTTGGTGATTTTCTGCACAATGGTTGTCAAACTATGTTGATTTGGTTTAAAAAGTAATTTATGATTACAAGTCTCTTATTCAGCATTCGATCATGGTTTGGAGATTTTTCATGGGAATCATTATATGAAGAAAAAAGATTTGAAAATTGCTTGTGCCACAATTGTGACATCCGATATTACTCTGATGGCTTGTTGTTCGTATATTTTACAATCAACGGTTTTCGAAATGGCTTATCAGTTCTTTTTAATTAGCTAGACAAAGTTCTTTTACTTTGATTTTATGTTAATGGGTGCTGAATAGGAAGCAATCTGTAGAACAAATAAAATAGACTGTGGCTGTGATTGTTTACGTTGTTTCCTGGAGCACCAGCTATAATTTCTCTAAACATCCTTGTCCTTTGTGGAGTTTCATATTCTGAAACTTTCTTATTTATGAACAGAAGGATTGAGATGTTGGTGTCTATAACATGAATATATTAATACGGAAAAAGAACTGGAGTGGGAACTATGCACGGAGCTTTCACTCATATTAGCATCTTGTATCCTATATCTTCCCAGCACTTCAGATCAGGGTTTTCCTTCTGATTCGTTGATTGCAAAACATTAATATTTTCTACATTTCCTTGCACATTTCATGATCAGCATACCTTTATTGGATGCATCTCTTGTCTTTTTCTTTTCCTTTTTCGGTGTAAGCTAGGATTGGGCAAGATAGTCTACTGGATGCACATCAAGTATCAGTATGGATATACTCATGTTTACAGAGAAAAAAATGGACATATTATGCATTCTTCCCTTCATCTCTCCTTGTCTTAGCTGAGATCAGCCCCATTTCCTATCTACTCTAGCTATCTCTCTTCCTCCTCTTGGAGACCACCCTACTTCAGAACGATGCTAGAGGCCCGGTATCACATCACAGGTACAGATCCATCATATTTCTTTCATTAGCCTACCTATATCAAACCCTTTTAGCCCTTCTACGTACCTAACTATCACTTTAGCTGCTGTAACTAGCCTATTCATTATCCTTCACACTTACCTCACACTCACCCTTACCACTAGCCCACAATCTATTATAGCTTCATTTGGACATAGTTAGATAGTTTCTTTTATAGATTTGATTGTTTAATAGATCTGTTTTTCTTGATTAGTAACCCGATTTCCCTGATTTTTAACTTATTGTATTGAACTTGCTTGGGTAATTTGATTTCTATTGGTGTAATAATTCTAAGACTGAATCTTTGTGAAAACATAGGTGTCATTTGATTACTACTCGCAGTTTATTTTTTATGAAAATGTATGGTGCTGTTTTAACGATGTTAGAACCTATCTACGCTCATAAAGTTCCCATTGAAGAGTTGCGAACATTATGTTTGCACCATGTAGCCTAGTAATACTTACTCTATATTTAGCCGTTAAAAAAACACTTACTCTATTTGGCAACTTTGATCAACTTCTCTCTGAAAAATCTTGTATCTAAAAGACATGAACTCAACTAATCAAGCTTCTATGTACAAAATTCCATCACTTATAATTTGTTTTACTTGGAGAACACGTGGATATCCAAATCTCTTATGTCTACCTGTCTATTATCAAGAGAAATGTGTATCTTTCCCTTGACAGAATTACTAAAAGCTTCATAATGGTCACAATGACCCCTTTTATCAATTCCTTTTTTATCAAATTAGGCTACAAGATGGCAATAATTTTCATGGCCAATGACACCTTTAGAGAACATAATGAGAATTCAATTGAGATTCACATGTATCCTCTGTCCTTTTATACAATACTTCAAGACAAGGATGTGCAAACACGTACACAACACCTCTAGAAAGCTTTAGGTGCGGACAATTCCGAAGAAATTGTACGATATGGGTAGGAGTTCTCGCATATCTCCCTATTACAGGGAAACCTACAAATGTGAGAATGGGGAGAGGAAAAGGAAATCAGACGGGTTGGATTGCTCGTGTGTCCATGGGACAAATCCCATTTGAAACGGATGGTGTGAGTTTGTTAAAATTCAAATGTTCGACAAGCCGTTACATTAGTGGCGCATTAACCATGTTTATCAACCAAGTTTGGTCAGTGGATCTTTCATTGATGTTACTGCAAAAAGTTTATAAGGAGTTATGCCTATGTTTAAAGCGTAGTATTCTAATTGAATGCATGAGATCTATATACAGTTCAAGTAACAAGGAAATTTTGTAAATGCCATGTGTATCAACTATTGGTTATAGTACCCACAATGCCTGTATCAGATTATATTAGTGGTGGCTAAAGGTTTACAAGTTAGGGCATATTTTAAGCGGAGGAAGGCATGATAGTTTGGTTCCCTCAACTGTGGAAAACATCCATGGAGTAGGGATATACCATTTGTCAAATCTGTGAGGTTTCTTAGAGGAGATATACACCCCTCAAGCTAGGGATTTGAGAGCTAGGAAGGTAGAATGTGCCTTTTCATAGGTAATATTTTCAACAAGCTCTTGTCAATATATAGACTGGCTATATCCATAGGAATCATGTGGGTCTTCCCTGCTTTTAATGCCAATCTTCTTGATTGTTGGTCCCTGGCTCCGTGGAAGAAAAAAGGGAGAATCCTGTGGAAGCTAGTCTTGTTAGCAACTATTTGGGTGATATGGAAAGAAAGAAATATCGTGAACACGAAGATTATTTTGCTCTACATATTTTGGGCAAAGTGAGGGTGGCTCCAATTGAGGAGAAGATGAGAGACCACCGCTTAAGATGGTTTGGACCATAGTTATAAATTCCGTTCCGTTCCGTTTTGACCGGAATGGAACGGAATTCCGGTTCCGGGCCGGAATCCGGAACGGAACGGCCCTATACGCTGTTCCGGTTGGAATTCCGATCGTTCCGGCCGGAATTCCGGATGAAACAGCTGGAATGTCTTTACTATTTTATTGTCCATTTACTTAAGATTTACATGTAAATAAGGGAATACCCCTCCATTTGGATCTATTAAAAATAGTTTAAAGACCCAAATCTAAAAGGATAAAAAGTCAACTTTCCAGTTCTAGAACAAAATGCGAAAAAATGGGTCGGGTCAAAATCCTAACTTCTAAACGATGGGGTATTTTTCTAATTTTAAAAATTAATAAAATCTACCATGTCCAAACATTATTAAATCCCAAAAGTCTGGTAAAAAAGTCTCATAATTTGGTCTCTAAAATTTTTTCATCTTCTCAGGCACTGGTCAACGCACTGGTCAGCATGCTAGTCAACCTAGGCATTTCAGTTGATAGTGATTTTCCTTTAAGTAAATGTTGGATCTTCTACATGTTTTGTTCAATTAATTGTTTCTTCTATTTTTCTCACAATTTATGATTTTTTTGGATTTTTTCTCATATTTTTAACTATTAAAAAAAAAATCCCTCGTCGTAGCGGAACGAAAAGTTTCCAACGAAACACCAAACGAAACGGACGAAACATCGAAACATTCCGTTCCAGCAGCCAAAACGAAATGGCGAATGAAATGGAATTTATAACTTAGGTTTGGACATATCCTACGTAGGCCTTTGGATGCTTCGGTGAGAAGAGGCGACTCGTGCCAAATTGATGGAGTAAAAAAAGGTAGGGGCAAACCGAAAACAACTTGGGTAGAAACGGTGAGGAAAGACTTGATAGCTAGGAACATAACAAAGAACATGACCTTGGATAAGATAGAATAGAAGAAAATGATCCACGTAGAAGAACCCAACTTGAACCAGGATTAGAGCCAGATAGATTCCTTTTACCTTCTTCATGAACTTTTTCTAAAGTATTCATTTAGCCGACCCCAACTAGTTTGGGACAAAGGCTTTGTTGAGTTGAGTTGAGTTGAGTTGATCTTTTGGGCGAAGTCTCTCCCTTCTTTCAGGTTCATTTCTACTTTAGACCTATGGTCCCGATGGAGAGATTTGTATCAACGGAGAGACGTTCCTTGCCCTAGATGGATTCCTCGTGACCCAATGATTTATAAATTTTGATGATTCGAGCTTGGGAATCCGGGGTTGGATGGAGTTGGAGGTCTTCTTAGGGGTGAAAGGGGAAGCGTTAAGTGGGCTTTCTCTGGCCTGATTGGGAGAGCAGATTCCAATGAAGCTGAGCTCAGAGGATCAGGCTTGCCGATCATAGTATCCTATCTGCTTTGGTGCTGGAGGGTGACTCTCAATGCGATCAAATGGATGCTCGTGAGTCGCCCTCACCCTCGGAGGTTTACGCATATGGTGTATGAGATCCAGGACCAAGTGGGGAACTCTCCAATTTCCTTTAGGCACATCAGAGGAGCAGCTAACAACGATTCGAATGGGCTTTGCCCGGGCAAGGGTAGCTAGACCTCGCTTGGAGATTTTTTATTTTCTCCCCCACTTGAGATCGAGGATCTTTATTTTCTTCTTTATTTTATCATCTTCTCTTTGGTTCTGATCATCTCGGTCATGCCGGTATTCCCAATTCCCTATTAATAAAATATCCTATCATTCAAATAAATATAGAGGACTGCATTTTGTAGATGATTGTGTGGTCTGTTTACTCTTCCTAGAGCACAACATTGTGGGGTCATTTATTTTTATTTGTTTCATACGTAAGTTCGAACTTTTGATCAAACCTATGACGCAAGGTTTGAGCTACATGCTCTTCTCCAATGGAATCACTGCACGAAAATCATAAAATTCCTACATCATATCTTCAACATCGAGGCATCCATTTTCCCTAACATTTGTAATCTTTCCAAGAAGGGGGGAAGAGACGATGCATTGTCTTCATACCCGAGAATCCTTCACTAACTTGTGTTGGATTTTTTTCTGTGGTCTCTTCAACATTGTGTTGATGAAGTTTAATGTACATGTAGGAATGTTAGAATCTGGTATGAGAATGGAGTATCAAACTTGACAGGCCCTGTAAAATAGGAATTGGTGGTGTGATACTATATTTTAATTATTTAAATTCAAGGAGAATCTCAAAAGAATAATGATCACAGACAACAAGATTATCACACCCTTCGACTGTAGGCTAGGTTATCTACAACCCCATTAGCTGTCCTATAGGTGTGTTTAAAACAAGGAAAATAGCCCTCAGTATAATCAATAATCCTCTCATACGAATCTTTGAGTCTCCAAGGGAAACAACTTCTCAATGATGCCCAACAATTAACATTTGGTGCAAACCCAAGGGTTCGCGGGTTATTCCGGAGAAGTTTTTAGGAGCTTGATGGGTCAATCTTTAAGAAGAGTAGCACAACCAGTCTCGATATCAGATTAAGCATTCGATAAGCAAGCAAATCACGTTAGGGTTTTCACTTATTAGGTAACCATTGAGATAATTTGTCAATAAGTATGAGAGGTCTGGTTATAATTTGAAAAAAAAAGGAAACAATAACACTAGAGCCCAACAAGTCAACTATTAAAGGGGGAGTAATCTCGAGAATAAAGCAAGTGAATAATGTAAAAGGCCAAGGGGTGTTGGGGTAAAAAAATAAGGTCTAAAGGTACAAGAAACAGAAATAAATCAGATCTCACCCCAGGGGAGGCCCGTCTCTCCTCAAATCTTATACGAAGGAGGCCCAAGAGAAGTGGTGGAGAGGCCGGGAAGTCCCGATCAGTCCAGAAAAGCAACAACCAGCAATAGATCGTACCCAAAGTGAAGAAATATCCCTCGTGTGCAGCCCGAACAGTAAGGTCATTGATAAGATCTGTAAACTACAGCAAACTGATGCTGTATTGACAGAAAATCGGTGACATATCCCTATGGCCAGCAAGGTAAACCGCGAAGGAGAGAAGGTGCAAAAATAGAAGAAAAAGGGTGACGGGCGACAATTCCTGGGACTAAACAACAAAGAAGGTAGGGAAGGCGATAGGGAGGGAAAGGATGGTGGGAAAGTGAAGAAAGGAAGGGGGAAGAGAGAGGAGAAGGCAGGAAAAGGAGGGGGGTCGGAGGCAAGACTGGGCAGTTGTGGACTGCTACCTAGTCGTGTGACTGCCTAGAAGAGAAACATTGAGAGATGGAGCGGGGAAAGAGAAGAGAAAGAAGGAGAAAAGAGGAAGAAAGAAAAGGAAAGAAGTGGAGGAAGAAGAAGAGAAGGAGAAAGATGAGAGACCATTCAAAAAAAAAGGGAGAAAGATGAGAAGAGAACAGAGGGAAGAAGAAGATAGGAAAAAGGGGGAAACTCAGCTTTGCGTGGGGAGTTTTCTCCCCTTTTGTGGCAAAGGGAGAAATCTCCCAACTTGCGACTATGCGGCCCGGGGGGAGGAGTGGCTTTCCACGAAAATCTCCAATGTTGGGGTTTCTCCCCCTCTTGGCCCCCTTTTATAAGAAATTCAAGGCTATGTGAGTGAGTGGGCCCAATCCACTTAAGTCATTAACTCTATTGACTTAAGTGATAGGTGGGCCATGTATAACACATAAGTGTGAGACTAAAGGTGCGGTAGTGTGGGCCCTAGGTGACACGGAAGCCTCCCACATTTAGGCTACCAAAATAGAAACAAACTCAAGAATAGGAAGTGTGCACAAAAATAGAAACTAGCCTAGATGTCCAAAATAGAAACTAATCAAAATAGAAAGCCTCCTGAAAATAGCATGTGTTCAAGGGTGGATCACATCAACATTAAAGAGAGTCACCTTCAACAATCAGCTCATTGAGGTTTGCAAGCTCTATATGCAAGATGTCTTTTTTCTAAGCGCTGACTCCTTTATCATGTTAGAATCAATCATACAAATGGGTCCCGTGAATGCCCATCTCACAACATTATCATGCCTGTATAGAGTTCCGCCAATACTTGCAGGACCCAGGTTACCTAAACTAGACTAATCAAAGTTTAGTTTAAGTAAGCAACCTGTTGAAGGAGGGCACTGCCAATGAGAAGGATGGTCCTATATGATATTTCCTACTCGAATTGCATCCCAGACATCTCAAATGGATGTCTCCGTAGCTCTGTTCTAAAAGGCGTCCGCCCAGGCCGCCTAGGCGCTGGGCGCAGAAAAAAAGCACCGCCCAGGCCCTAGGCGTTTAAAAAAGCGGTCTCACCTCTTGGGCATTATTAGGCGGCCGCCCAGGCGATGAGGTGGGACCTGGGCGCTGAGCGTGGGCCTGGGTGGGGCGGGTTTGAAGACTCAGATAAAGATAGAGTCTTGGTCTTAGAGGGAGAGGACAATGATTAATGAAGACTAAAGAAGTGCTTGGATTTTAATCGTTTTTTTATCATGGATTTGTGTTGTATTGTTAAATACTTAAATTATTAAGTACTTTATGCTTAATTTCTTATTATGTTTTTGACTTTTTGTTATTATTTAATGTTTAGTGCTTATGCATAAAATGATTTGGATTGTTATGTATTCAAGTATATATATTTTATATAAAAAATGCAAGATATTATGAAAATATATTAATATCTAAAAAAAATGAAAAACGCCTAAAAACGCTTGGGCGCTGGGAGGTCAGTCAGCCATCCAGCTCCGCCAGCGCTTTTTAGAGCACTGCTCCGTAGCATCACAAAACTCAGTCCACATCATCGCCATTCGTAAGCTATCTCCTAAGATCCTTCTCCCAAACCAAGCATAGTGAGCAGCAGCAAAAGCAATACTTCATAACATCCTACCCCTAGGAGTCCCCGAGGCTGATCATCTTGTTAATATGCTTTTAAAAACTCAAATATTGACAGAATATACAACCATATATCCCTCACAAAACTTCAGTGGATATAAAGATGTGGTCCAGTCACCAGTGTCCCCTTTGACCTACCAAACAAATTGCATCTACTGATTGACAGTTCGCTTATGGTTCCTCTGATGGTCCACTATAAAGATATTATCAAGGCAATCAGTCCACGAAAACACCGGGACCCGAGGAGGTATTGGAATCTGCCACACTCCCCAGGTGGAAATATATCGCCCAGCCATCTTGTCAAGCTGATATAAAAATTATTGGACATCGAAGACTCCACTCGAGCACGTTGTCTATATCCTTCGATTTGGACCCGATTGTTGAATTTAAATAGATTCCAATCTGCACCAAAACTCTGACACAATGCCCATCTCCCTATCATAGAATGCAGGGCAGAATCTAATATCCCACACCACCTTTACATCTTCCCATCTATATGACTGTCTACATCTCATCCCTTATCTAATCCAACGTTGAACAAACCAGGAAATTCCTCCCTCCGCCAGTCCCCACACCAAGGATCCATCTATTTCCGGACCCCCCTACGTGAAATCTGCACTTCCTTTGGAACTCAGTAACATATCTCATGATCTCTCGATGCCATGACTCCACCCACTCAATATGAATCACAAGAGACCCCCGCCCTCTCCCAAAAAAAAAAAAAAAAAAAAAAAACACTTTGCTGCTATTATAGCTCTCCAAAGATGGGATTCTTCTTCTCCAAACCACCATATCCACTTGCCCAACAAGGAAAATTCATCACTCTGAGACTAAGTGAACGTAATGTGTTACTTCCATATAAAAAGATTACTTTTAAACAATGGATCACAGAGCCTATGTCAAATGTAAATATATAGTAGAATTCAGAATAATTAGGAAAGAATAAACTAGAAGTGCCACGCCTGAATATGTCGAGTGTCTGAATCCAGCATCTGTCTGACAAAATTACTTTTCCTTTTCTATAAAATCTATGCAAGGGTGTGGGTTATGTTAGCCCACATCGTGGCTTTTTAGACAGTCGGTTGTTTAATCCATTTACAGATGTCAGATTTGATTATCTATTTAAATGGTGGAAATATGTT
This sequence comes from Tasmannia lanceolata, assembly GCF_043159265.1. NCBI lineage: Eukaryota > Viridiplantae > Streptophyta > Magnoliopsida > Canellales > Winteraceae > Tasmannia > Tasmannia lanceolata. The sequence goes on from NW_027518714.1 coordinate 57,867,348, forward strand.
GCCACGAGAAAGGTCAAAGGTGCGATGTCAACGGTGTGATACTCGATGTCGATTTTAGTTGGAAGGCATCCCAACTGGAGTTATTAAATAAATTCTAATGGGATATCAAATGGTTATCCAAATCCCTCTTGATGGACTGCTAGTGCTTGGGAATGAAACACGCGTTTGCCTTTGGAATGAGGACTCAAACAAAGATAGATGCTTGCTCATTATGAAAAAAAATCCTAGGATTTTCCGCAAGTTCTTTTTACCAGCCTCCTGTGGTTGAAGATAATTCGTTCAACCTAATCTGCTAGGTGAACATGAGGGCCTGTTCCATTTGAAATTAACTGCCACTATGGATAATATTCATGACATTATCCATTCATTGGGGTTTCTTTTCACCATTTCATCTTGAGGCAAAACGATATTTTGGTCTTTAAAGTGGGGAGTTCTGAATTTTTTTTATTTTTTTTGGTATTTGGGTGCCTTTTCTTTTTTTTGAAGGAAGTTTAATTAATCATTACTGACATACTCATTACACACTCGACTCATAAGATCATTCTCATTAGTATTTATCAACAATTTGCTTGACTGGTACCACTCTGTCTGCTATTTGTAGAAACATAGGCATTATGCAGAAACAGGCCGCAGAGATGTTCGGAGTTCGGACTATTTTCACTGCCAATGGATCAATGAGTTTTAGAGGATATGATGAGGGTTCATGACAATTTCATATGTGTACCTACTATCTATGGAATTATAGAGTACAAACAACAAGAGAAGGGTCGATGAAATGGATATTATCCTATACAACATCTCTAGAAACCCTTTGATATGGCTATTTCTTTGATATTGTGACCAATGTTTAAAGTCTCTGATTTTCGAGATGCGTCAGACAATTCTGATGTGTATCTTTCATTCATATTGGTCAATATGCCTCAGATGCAACAAAAATACTTTGAAAATCAGACAATCAGAATGAATCTTAAACAATGGGCATACATTATAAAAAAATCATGTGTTTTTCTTAGCTTTGACATTAAAACAATTTTTAAATTAATATATCTGAAAAATAAAACAAGATCCAGCAAATATGTGCACAGATCAAGTCCTAAATATTGCCAAAAATTGGGATCTATCATTAAAAAAAAAATTAAACTAAAAAATCTGACAAAAAAATGAGAAGATAAAGAGAGATCTGACAAAAAAACGAAAAGGAAAAGAAGCTCCGATATTATCGGCATTAGTTGCCAAGTTTATCAGGGCCAACATCATCTATAGATATGGAGTCCCGCACGAGTTGATATCAGACAACGATTCTCACTTCAAGAAAGAGGTAGCATCGCTGTGTGAAGAATTCAGAATCAAGCACCATAAGTCGTCTCCGTACCGGCCTCAGACTAATGGTGTTGTTGAAGCAGCTAACAAGAATATCAAGACTGTTCTTCGAAAAATGACTCGATCCTACAAGGATTGGTCTCTATCACACACACACACAGATATATATATATATATATATATATATATATATATATATATATATATAGAGAGAGAGAGAGAGAGAGAGAGAGAGAGAGATCACATACCTGCATAGATGTAGTTTAAACACTCCCAGAAAATATATCTACATGTCTTCAACAAGAACGACTAAGTGCTTGTCAAAAAGAAAGAAGAAGAAAAAATGCATAAACAGAAACAATCAAGCATGTACCCCCAAGCACAAAAGTCCTCAAATGTGGGATTCTGCTGCTTCGGTCCATCTATCAAAATGTTCAATCCAAGTTTTTGATGTTAATCCTTAGAAGTGGCCCTGAGCCGATGGAAAAATTGATCTAGGAAGTAGCAGTGAGGATATATCAAATCATCGTCGTGGTCACTATGAGATGTGAGCAGCTTGACCTACGTCTCTGTACTCTAAAGCAGGTGTCCAGCCACGGCAGTAATTGAAAGGAATGAGTATTGGACCGCAGGTCTGTCTCATCAGGTACAAAAATAGACGCATCGAGTGGCAAAGGATGTTTCAAAGGTACGGGACATGATTATAATTTTGGAGGAGATGCAAGGAGTTTTGGAACTTCTGTGGGAGAGAACTAGGAAGAAATCCGGGGCTAAGAAGCGAAAGGTAATTTCCAAAATTTACAAGGTATTAAAAATCTAAGAGATAAAACATGGGCATTGAAATACACCCACATATACCAAAGGGAGGAAGAGGAAAAAGGTGGAGAAAAGGGGTAATATGTTTCTTTCCGAGGAAGTTGCAGAAGACGTCTTACAATACTACAGAAAAAACTTAGGGAAGGCCTAATTCACAACAGTCTATAAGGGGGAAGAAGAGGGACCAATCCAATGATGATGCACCGGAAAGAATTAGTAAGGAAAGGGAAAAGGGGAAAGGTGAGGACGGGGATGCCAGAACCACGGATTGTTTTGACTGAGGAAAAGATGACTTATCTAGCAAAGAGGCTGACCTGCAGTGTCAGTCAAGGTGGAAGTTCTTTGTAATCCAGAGAACCAGAAAGTGGTGAATTTACATGCCACTTCAATTAGGTCTATTCCATGGGTAGCAAGATGGACGATCTGTTTAGAAAGCCCATCAGGACATAACGACATACTGAACAGTTCTTCCTAAGAAATTCTAACTCTCTGCTCATTTGGTAAAGAATCAACAAAAGGCAGGTGTCACAAGTGCCACAGTTGTTGGAATTGATTTGAAGGGAAGGGTGATCAGATGTGGAAAATCCTAGGTCCAATTGACAATAGAGAACATACAAGTAAAAAATGGAAATAATTGGCATGCTTAGAGGGAAGAGGAAAAGAGAACTAAAGAATTTGACTTCGGAGATTAATTATTACAGGAGAAAGAGTTAGATCAATGAGAGGATGGTTTCTGAAGTGTAGGGGAATACCTCTACTAGTTACTTATGAAGATATTAACCTGGAATATTAGCGGGCTCAGACTAGGGCAGAAGAAAATGGTGATTAAGAAAATTATTCATAGAATTAAAATGGATATTATGATTGTGTCAATGTCAAAAGGGGGTCATGTTGATGAGAAATAATTATATTTGGGATAGAAATAATTAGATTTGAAGTTGACAGGTGTATATTTGGAAAAATAACGGAGCTTTCGATGATTAAAAGTATTGGGAAGTTGGAGGAATTGCGACAATTTTCAGAGGAAAGGTTGGGGAGGGGGAAAAAAATCTAAGAATCAAACTGAAAAATTTCTAAGACGGAGGATTTAGTTCGAGGCGCAGACCAAGGGCTCCTTGGTTAAAGGGAGGAGGAAAAAAAAAATGCCCTTTTTGCATCAATTAGTAAATGCAGGGAGACTAAACTCCATTCATTGTCTCAAGGAGGTTCAAAGATTCATTGGGGAACAATCAGAAATCGAAACAGTCATCTAAAGGTTATTGGAAAAATCATTCCAGAGGAGAGATTGGAAATTTCATCTTGATGTATCTTTAAAACAATGGACAGTGAGAAGGCACGTTGTTGGATGAAGATTTGGACAAGGAGTTCTGAAAAATATATTTAGTGTGTAAATAGACAAGGCTCTTGTTTGGATTGTTTCACTATGGATTTACCAAGACTTCTTGGATTCTATTAAGGACGAGAAGTGGAAGTCTTCAGTGAATTTCATGAAAAAAGGTTGTATCAGCAAGGAAATGGATACTACTTTCATTTCCCTTATCCCTAAGAATTGAGGTGCTGTAGAGGTAAAGGACTTTAGATTTATTCCATTAAAGGACTCATTTTCAGCTGCTATCTGTTGCAGAGGATTTTTTGAGTCCTGTTTTGTTGTTTTTCCTGGATTTATGGGACACTTTATCCTGTTATTATTATTATTTTTATTGTCATCATCATCATTATGTCAAAGTATAAAAGATTAAGTAATGCCTTCTCCAACAGCTTAAGCTTTTGGAGTCATTGGTAGTTTTCACATGGTATCAGAGCAAAGGTCCTGAGTTCAAAACTCCTTGAGATTAAAATCCACATGTAAAGGCCAACCTAAAAGAGGGGCCACATGTGCCACTTGCAGGCCAACCCTAAAAAGAGGGGCCACACGTGAGGGGGGGTGTTAAAGTATAAAAGATTAAATAACGCCTTCTCCAACAGCTTAAGCTTTTGGAGTCATTGGTAGTTTTCACAATTATTATTATCATTATCATTGTTATTTCTCTTTGAGTAATAAAGGTTTGTCATCACTCGCAAAAGAAAAGGAGAGTAGGATTGCAGTTCACAAGCTGGAGTGTGGGATTCAACTCTCAGCTTTGTAAGATGCTCATCACTGGATGCCAGCGTTAAGCATTCACCTTGCTTTAACTCTCTTAGATTTGGCACCAATAGCATTAAAGTTTAGCATATGGCTACTGCAACAAGTATACTTGAGGATATGTGGCTGTGTGTCACATGCAATGACTTGTCATCACATGTTAACAATATATTGTGATAAACCATTCCAAAAAAAAAAAACAATATATTGTAATAATTTGCACTGTTCAGCCTGTGATTTTTTTCTGTAAAAAACATATGCTGACAATAATGTATGACAAAAAAGTTATTTCTTTTTAAATATGGTGGCAAGACTACTGTTGTTTTGGGACATAGTTTTTGGCTTTGTTGTGCTTAATTGTGTTTTCTTTACCAAAATTACTTGAAGATGTATTTTTTCTAACCATTGATGAGTCTCTGAGCTTTTCTTTTTCGTTCCCTGGGTTCCTTCCCTTTGTGTAATGCTGTCTCTCATTGGGCCAGAACTGTGTTTGATTTACTCTTCCTGTTTCAGTAATGCAGCCCATATTTTAAAAGAGCCGTAAAATCATTCAAAAAAAAAATTGTTTTGCGACATAGTTTTTGGCTTTGTTATGCTTAATTGTGTTTTTTTTCTACCAAAATTACTTGAATCTTTTTTCTAACCATTGATGTGTCTCTGAGCTTTTATTTTTCATACCAAGGTTCCTTCCCTTTGTGTAAAGTTGTCACTCACTGGGCCAGAACTGTGTTTGATTTACTCTTCCTGTTTCAGTAATGCAGCCCATATTTTAAAAGAGCCGTAAAATCATTCCAAAAAAAAAAAAAAAAAAAAAAAAAGAAAAAATGCAGCCCATAGTATTGTGTTCCCCAAATGTAAAAGCTATGTAGCTATTTTTTTTGGGTGCAGTATCGAAACTGTTTGGGACAAAGGCTTAGTTGAGTTGAGTTGAGTATCTAAACTGTTCTTGGATTCTAGTCTTCTTAAGTGGAAAGCATCACTGTTTCAAGCTTCTTAACTGTAGCATCGTCCTATACTTTCCTTATAGTGAACATTGGCTTCAATATTAAGGTTTCAGTATCCTTGTATTTTACTACCAAAACACCCTCTCTTTCAAAATACCAAGTCCCTTTACTTGAAACCCTGCTCAAGATGAATAAATCCCAAGACTTGCTTTGCTTACACAACTATCCTGCCATTGCCATTGGATTGATAGCTAATCTTGTTAATGGTGAGATTTGACTGACATCTGAGCGCCATGTGAGATCAAGAAAGCGGACTTTGTGGTTGATTGTAATTAACTACAAATTTTGAACAACACAGACTCAGGTCCTTTTTTTTTTTTGAATGGTAACAAGAAAGCGCCACTTCAGCTTACTTCAGGTGTTATCGGTCGATATATTATTTAAAGTAAATAACTTGGACATAGTTTTCCCCCTTTTGACTTGTAATTTGTTACGGAGCTTAATCCCATATCTTTAACGACAATTTTTAGTGCAGTGTCTTGTATTCTATTCATTCCATCAGTATCAGTTCTTCCATCGCTCAAGGTGTTTCACCGCTGATAACCAGGTCAAAGATCTTGGAACATATCCATGTCTAATTATTTAGCTTTTATGTGTTGATTCACTCCAAGCACTAGATAGATTTCTTTTATTCATCATGTTATTTATGCCCAAGTTTATTGTGGCATATTGAAACTCAATAACCCTTCTTCCAAATCTCTATGGAGAATCTTCTCTAATGTGTCAAAGAAATGTTGTTTGGATGCTGGATACTGATAGGCACGTGACATTGTACAAGCAATGTTAATGAAAAATGAATTAGTATTAGTATTTCTTGTAGACTTGTGAAGAGATGAAGGTTCAGAAACCTGACTTGCCACAGCTAGTCACAATAGAAAAGGAGGATGAAACCATGAGATAAGGTTTACAGAATGGAAGTGAAGAATTTCATATTTATGGAATTTCAGGCTGAAAAGCTTCTGTTGCATGGGATGTATAACGATTTTTATTTTTATTTTGAATGGCTTTTTAAAAAAAATTTAATTACTGCTCTTCTCTTCTGTTTGACTGAACAGATTTCTGAAACATGATTTGTGGTAGGTTGAATGATTTCGGGTCCAAGTGACAGAAAGGAGCAAGTATTTGACAATCTTGTTGGTCAGATTAGGGCGACGTTCATGTATACTAAGTAGATAATTTGGTATTTTGCCATGGATGTGCTTTTTGTATCGAAAAGCATTAGAATATTACTTGAAAGCGAAATCCGTATATTCCCACCTTTTCCTACCATACATTGTGTCCAGGTTGCATAGATTTCAGCAAGCTATTTGTAATATGTGCATATATGTTTTTCTTCTCTTTTGCTTTTCTCCTTTCACGGCATAACCTTTATTTAGTGAATTAAATAATTTATTCTCATTTCTTAAATTTCATGACAGCATGGTTTGTCAAGTACAATTTAGTGCTGAAATTTAAAGAGGTGCTGGATGATATATGGGTAGCAATAGATGTTACTATACTACAATTTGCCTCTCTCATTTGTTTCTAGGCCACCTGCTTTTATTGTTTTCTTGTGAATCATTTATGAAATTTCTCTGATGATCTGGAAAACAAGTTGACTTTATTATTCAGCTAATTGCAGCTTGTTCTCCTGCACAGATGGTGTTTTCTCGACCTTGATAACAGCTCTGTTGATGATGGTTACTACAGTCTTAAAATGAGGGGAGGAAAGTCTAGCAGTTTAAAGATGGTGGAAGCTATCAAGTCTCCACCTACGAAGAAATCTCGACGAGAAAGGAACCGTGATAAATTGCCTTCCACTGCTAGTTCAACGGAGATAATGGAACAGCATATCTGGAAAGAATTCCCTGAGGATCTTTTTGAAGCTGTTATTGCAAGACTCCCCATTGCCACGTTCTTTCGCTTTCGATCAGTTTGCAGGAAATGGAATTCCTTGCTGGCATCACAAAGTTTCTCTCAACACTGTGCCAAAGTCCCACAAGTCTACCCTTGGTTCTACACCATTTCCCACGAAGATGTCAACAATGGAGCCATGTATGACCCTTCCCTAAAAAAATGGCACCACCCCACCATCCCTTCACTTCCCACAAAGATGATCATTCTCCCTGTGGCCTCGGCAGGAGGTCTTGTCTGTTTCCTGGATATCGGTCATCGTAACTTTTATGTCTGCAACCCACTGACTCTGTCTCTTAGAGAACTCCCACCAAGGTCAGTTCGGATCTGGTCTCGTGTGGCCGTGGGGATGACTCTCAATGGAAATTCAACTACCAATGGCTACAAAATCCTATGGTTAGGATGTAACGGGGATCATGAGGTTTACGACTCAGTAAAGAACACTTGGACCCGTCCAGGAATCATACCACCTAGCATCACACTACCACTCTCCTTGAACTTTCGCTCCCAGGCCGTGTCCATTGACAACACACTGTACTTCATGCGTGGTGACCCAGATGGCATCTTGTCTTATGACATGGCTAGTGGTGTTTGGAAGGAGTTTTCCATCCCACCACCGCCACATTTGACGGACCACACCCTTGCGGAGTCCGATGGACGGATCATGCTAGTGGGATTATTGACTAAGAATGCGGCTACATGTGTTTGCATATGGGAGCTGCAAAAGATGACGCTTTTGTGGAAGGAGGTTGACAGAATGCCAAACATATGGTGCTTAGAGTTTTATGGGAAGCACATGCGAATGACATGCTTGGGTAACAGGGGGTTGCTCATGCTGTCCTTGAGATCAAGGCAGATGAACCGTCTGGTTACGTACGAGGTGTCGAGCAAGGAATGGTCCAAAGTATCAGCATGCATGGTCCCACGCGGGAGAAAGCGCCAGTGGATCGCTTGTGGTACATCGTTCCACCCATGTGCCACCGCCGTGGCCTGACCTGCCCATTCTGGTGCAGGCGAAAGGTATGGGTTTTACCTTTCTTGATCCATTGTTTTCTGCATTCCTGTTGCTGAAATGTTTTGTCTGTATGATCACATTATTGATGATGGTGATGTCTATGGTGACGATCTCTTCTTAGATCATCGTTGAACAAACACATGACATTATTCTCCTAGTTGGTTTGCAGAAGACAAGATCAGTAGTAGTTTCTCTTTTATTTGTCTGAGATAGTCATATTATTTCTCATGCAATTTCATCTGTGCTTGAGACTGGATGTGGTCGAATTAGCTTCGACCAGTCCAGTCTATGGGTGGAGTAGTAATATGATCATGGGCATGGGGTTGCGAGAGGCAACTCAGGTCAATTTTTGGGAATTTTGGTTGAGCTTTTACATTAAAATCGGGTCGGGCTTGGATTGAATACAATTCATTTTTTAGCAAAACCTCAACCCGACCGAACCCAAATTGCACTCGTAGGGCTTGCATAACAGGTTTTAGTGATTCAGTCGAAGGGCATTTCGAGGCTTTGAATCCTCATAACTTGTCTGTCTAATAAAGCTCATGAAAAGATTAACTGCAAATGTTGATCAACGGCGCAGCAGGCAGCAGCCAAATTAGCTTAAGCTATGGTTAATGAAATGGAAACCTTGATGCCACGCTGTAATTTTATAACCATTTCGAAAAAGAAAAAAAATCATGATGCCACACTGGTTGAAAAGGCAAGTGAGGGATCAATGATGAAGGATAGGATCTGATCCCCGAGCACAATTATTCAGCGTTCATTTGTGCCATATACATGTTTCTGGAGATGATTAATTATCTGGTTGTGGAGATGATTGTTCTGTTCTGTTTTGAGACACGAACTTTGGGACTTTGGGAATTCGATTTTGATGAGCTTATTTTGATTATTCCGAGTAGGAGTGGACATGGTTCGGTTCGGTTTTGGGGTATACCGAGAACCGAACCATATGCAATCGGTTCCCAGAATTTGGAACCAGAACCGAACCATATATCTTTGGAACCGAACTGAACTCGATCGGTTCGGTTCTGGGTTTACCCAACCTTTATTTTATAATTTTTTTCCACATAACAATTGAGATTTTATTTGTTTTTAATAACTTACGATTAAAACTTTAAAAGGCCAAGCAAAACGTTAAAGGGGGGGTGAATTTATCCTCAAGCAGTAAGTGTAAAGTCTAAAGCATTTTTTCTCACGGAAACCGTATTGGGGGGTATGATCATACTCGGTTCCAGGATCCCAAACCCAGAACCGAACCGCATTCTCATGGTTCTAAGAACCCAGAACCGGAACCGAACCAAATAGGGCTAGTTCAGTTCGGTTCTTGGGGTTGAAACGGAACCATGTACACCCCTAATTCCGAGGCATAGAAACTCCATGCTTTACTAAAATGATACAAGCCTGTCCATACCCCAAAATGAAAGGGGTGAGTAGTTCTTGCCCTCGGGTCAGGTGCTAAGAGCACACACTGAACTGTCTGTGTGACTGAGAACCCTGACAGCGCAGGCTCAATGATCAAAAAGTTCATATCAGTGTGGTGGGATGCTTTAGGAGTTGGATGCATCAATACTCGAGATTGTTCTGAAAATACTTAATAAGGCTCTCGAACTTGGTCAAGGAGACTTAAAAAACTATACTCGAGGGAATCCTAGATCTCTTAAAGCGGATTCATACAATAATAGTATCGGTCATTATTCTTGCTGGTCTTCGGTTGATTCGGTGGGTTCCACCTATAATGGATCCTGACTGTCCGTTTGATGGGCCTCGCTTTGATAGGCCTATATGTAGGTTTTGACCATCAATGTTCAATGGTGAAATACTCAATGATTGGTCGGTTCATATTGGTCCAAGCATGGGTGCACCCCCACTATTTTTTAACTAATGCACTGAGAACCTATGAGTTCCAGGGCTCTTATGATACCACCAAAATCGGCCCAGTATTAGCAAACAAGATTATCTTAATTTCATCTTATTTTCAAATTAACATATTTAAATTCAGATGAAGTCTAAAGTGAAGGGAGCCCTTGCAAAAAAGAGGTGAAAGGGCTCCCCCATTGGCTGCACATCACCACCATGTTTGACTTTTGAGCCAAAGGGAGAACCCTTTCACCTATTTTTTGCAAGGCCTCCCTTCACTTTAGAATTCCTCTTAAATTCAATACCATTTTCATGCAATATTATATTATATTCAAATCATTTTTGGGTTTTTTGCAAAAGAAAAAACACAAGTTTTCTACTCTGCCTTATTCTAGTTTGAAAGAATTGTCAACTGGTGACAGAAAAATAACAAAATAGTGAATGGGTGACACCCTTTTGAAAACTTGTGAACCGAGGTCGAAACACCTTTTTCTGACATGGCCTTTTACCCAAATACCCCTCATGGCAAAAAGAACACGTTATAGTAGATTTTTCTCTCTCTTACTTTTCACCTACCAAAATTTACAGCCAACCTCTTGCAAATTTCTCCATTAACGCCTGAAACCCACGAAGTGTAAGTGAAGGTTAGTACCTTATCTTCTCTCTTAGGATTAGTGCTTCCATTAATGCGTTTGAACCCTGTGTTTAGTGTGTGATAATAACCCTGTCTGTATTGTGTGTGATAACGCTATCTTTATTGTGAATGATAACCCTATCTTATAACCCTTTTAAAATAGTGACTTAGGGCTTGTGCTTCTATTATCTCTGAAACTGTTCTTATAGAGTTGGTACCCTACTAATAAAGTTGGTATTAGTGTTTGATAACCCGAATATAGATGGTTTATGTAAACTCTTTTGTACATGAATCACAATTTTTTGCACTTGATAATCCCTTATTTGTTGTTGGTAAGTCCCATATATTTACCTGATAAACTTGTTTTGACACTTGATACACCTCGGAGAGGCTTGGTATCCCCATTGGAGGGGGTTGAAAAGCCCTTGTACATTCTTGGTAATTCCCCTTTTACTAAAAAAAAAAAAACTTATAGTAGAAATTTCTCTCTTACTTTTCACCTACCAAAAATGACCGCCAACCTCTTCCAGATTTCTCCATTAACGCCTGAAACTGACGAAGGGTGATTAAAGGTGAGTAGCTTATCTACTCTCTTGGGATTTGTGGTTGTATTAATGTGTTTGAACCATGTCATTATTGTGGGTAATAACCCTGTATTTATTTTGCTTGATAACCCTGTCTTATAACCCTTTCAAAATGGTTAGTTAGGGCTTCTGCTTCAAGTATCTCTGTAATCCTGCTTTATAACCCATTTATTTACCAGATAAACACTCGGTACACCCCCAGAGAGGCTTGGTAACCCCCTTGGAGAGTGTTGAAAAGCCCTTGTACATTGTTGGTAACTCCCCTTCTATGTACTTGGTAATCCCTTTAGAAACTTGAAAACCCTCTTGTGTAGAGAGTTGAAAACCCCTAATTTGCAACTTGATTACCCTTTACAGAAGCCTCCGTACGGACTTGAATCCCCCATTAGGTAGCTGATAATCTCTTAGAACACCTTGTGGACTGACTTTCAAACCCCCATTGAGGTAGTAAAACCCCCTTTAGAGTCCATAACCCCACTTATGAACTTGGTAACCCATTGTGTACACTTGAATACCCCTCAAGAAGATATGAAGATCCCCTTTTAGCAACAACTCTGTTTAGAACCCCTATTTAGAATTTTATAAAAATGTCTGAAACAATGGTTTCTCTTCTTTTACACTATGATGGAGATTTGAAGGATGATGTTTCTTGGGAATACGTAGGAGGGAAGAAGACATTGTTATCTGTCAGCCGCGGAATCAATTTCGACGAATTTGAAGCAGCAATCCGAAGAAGGATTGGTGTTATAGAAAGGCAGGTTTTACTATTGATAAAATGTCGATATGTTGTGGATCCATATATAGTCACTTTAATCGACGTCGATGATGATGATGTCCTCCAAACAATGTTAAGGATGTTTGACAGATACATGTTCAATTCTGTGATGATATACATAACTAAGAGCATAAATGACAAATGTATTAATTCCTTGAATTCGTCAAAGCTTCCCCCAAACAAACTCTGCACTAGGAGACCCTCTCTTAATCGTAGCATTCCTTCTACTTCGATTCCGCCCCAAAAACATCTTCGTTTTGAAGTGGACTTGCAAAAACACTACGAAAGTGAATTTGATGGGAAATATGTAAGTGGAGAGATCAGAGGTGCTCCAGCAGAACCTGTCATAAGGTATTGTAGTTCTTTGGCAATGTTTGAATACTTCCATATTTCAATTTATAATTCATATGGATCCAACTTGATTATATATTGCCGAACTATGCAGATCTGAAATTGACTTAAATGAAACATTGGCAAGTGATTTGTATGGCAACCATGTTAGTGGAGGTATCGATGACTTCCAAAATGTTGGAGATCTTGAAGTGGACTTCAGTAATGTTTTTTAAAACGGTTTCTGTGTGAGGGGTTTAGATTTAGAAGAAGAAAGAAATGATGATGATAATGACGATGGTAGTGATGATGATGATGAGGAGGAGGATGATGACAACGATTATGAAAATATCGGTGTTAGTCCATGCGCTCAGCCTTTCAGTGCGGATTCTCCTATCAGAGGGGGTTCTCCTATCAGAGAGGGATCTCAACCGGTTCCGACTGACAGTAGTCGGCCAATGAAAGCAGATGGGATGTTTGTTGGGGCCCATGATGTAGATACTAATAATCTTCAGTTTGAGCAATTAACGGTTGGGGCAATATTTTCTAATATGCAACACTTCAAAAAGGTTGTCAAAGAGTACGCTATTCGGCAGAGATTTATGTTCGTGAGGTCAAAGTCAACACCGAAGAAGTATGCCGTTCGATGCAAGGTAGAGGGTTGCAAATGGCGTATAACGGGTACTAATCATATGACATGTGTGTTAGTGAAGTCGTTTGTCCCCGACCATACGTGTAGAACTAAATTAAGGGGCAATGATCACCCTCTTGTCACAACAGCTTGGGTTGCTACATGTTTACGCTTATTTGCTTGCCCAGATGATGTGAGGACGAGGATCATACGAGAATATATCAAGATGCATTGGGGTATAATTATAAGCTATTGGAAAGCGTACAACGCGATAAACATCATACTTGAGATTAAGTGTGGGAATGTGGAGGACTCTTATCGAATATTGCCTGCACTTACAGTTCAGATGATGAGAAGAAATCCCGGCAGCTATATGCGTGTTTTCAGAGCCAGAGATTTACGACCTAGGGGAGATGATAGATTTGTTCGCTTATTTTGGACATTTGGTCCCAGCATACGGTCTTTTCATCGAACACTCAGGCCTATAATTTTGGTTGATGGGACACATCTGCGAGGGAAGTATCTAGGAATCTTATTGATTGCAATCGGGGTCGATGGTAACAACGGTTTGTATCCATTAGCATTTGGGGTTGTTGAGACGGAGAACGAAGATAGTTGGAGGTGGTTTTTATGTTGCTGAGGCAGTACGTATTGACAGCAGAGATGAACATATTCACCATATGCTCCGATCGACAGAAGGGGTTGTTGCAGGCAGTGCCTAATATATTTCCCAATTCTCATCATAGTTATTGCATGCGTTTCAATCCTGTCCTGAAGGATGCAAGAAGATTGCTGATTGCATCATTGGTAGAGCACACTAGACATCAGACTCCAGACTTCATTCAAAAGCGTCAGAAATTGGGTCATAGTTGGCAAACAAAGTTGAATAATTACGCAGAAGAACGTGTAACATTAGCGAGGGAAGAGAGCCGCCAGTATACAGCTCATCGAGTTGGGGTTCATGAATATGAAGTACGGTCGCTTGAACATACAGATGGCGTAAACTTGGAACTTCGCACGTGCAGTTGGCGTGCATTCCAAACATTTGGACTCCCGTGTGGACATGCCATGACAGCCATTGGCATCACAGATTTTAATGCATATGATAATATTACCGCCGATTGCAAAGCGACCACCGGGAAGGCCGCGTACGAGAAGAACTGCTCGCGAATTGAAAGGTGGATTACATTACAAATGCACCCAATGTCAACAACTTGGCCACAATAGAAGAAGTTGCAAAGAACCACCCGTTGTAAGACAACAAGTTGACCAAACTGCTATTGGGCCTTCTGCACCCATACTCAGTAGGTCGGGCGTACCTTGTCAAGCTCCCTTCTTTGTGTAAGGGTGTAATTGAATTTTTTGAATGTTCTCAGATATTGTGATGACTTTTTTTTGTTATTTTGTAAAGAATGGTTGTAATTGGAACATCAATACATAAATAATTTTTTTGGATATAGATATGCTATTTGTTCTCGCTCTCCTACATCTAAACCATGAAAAGGGACTTATCAACAGTCAGAATTGGATTACCAGCACAAACAATAGGATTATCAACCAATTCCCTAAGATGATAAAGCTACTTGATGTTGGAATTCAGGTTATCAACTCCCTCCAAATAGGTCATCAACCAATCGGAAGTGAGGTTATCAACATACAAAATGGGATCATCTACCCATTCCCTTAGTTGATAAAGCTACTGGAATTCAAAATCCAGGTTATCGACTCCCCCAAAATAGGTCATCAACCAATCAGAAGTGAGGTTATCAACACATAAAATTGGATCATCAACCCATTCCCTTGGTTGATAAAGCTACTGGAATTCAAAATCCAGGTTATCGACTCCCCCAAAATAGGTCATCAACCAATCGGAAGTGAGGTTATCAACACACAAAATTGGATCATCAACCCATTCCCTTGGTTGATAAAGCTACTGGAATTCAAAATCCAGGTTATCGACTCCCCCAAAATAGGTCATCAACCAATCGGAAGTGAGGTTATCAACACACAAAATTGGATCATCAACCAATTCCCTTGGTTGATAAAGCTACTGGAATTCAAAATCCAGGTTATCGACTCCCTCAAAACGAGGTTACCAACGTTCGAAAGTAGGTGATCGACCGAAAAAAAGGTTACCAACCCTTTTCCAGGGGAGTAAAGCTGCTGGAATTGAAATTTAGTCTTACTAACCTCCCATTGTTTTGGGTGATTGACCTTGGAAAGTGGGTTACCAACCCAAAAAAGGGTCACCAACCATTTTCCAGGGGAGATAAAAGGTTCTGGAATCAAAATTTAGGCTTACCAACGTCCTATTTTTTTGGGTGATTGACCTTGGAAAGTGGGTTATCAATCTAAAAATGGGTCACCAACAATTTTTCAGGCTACATAAAGCTTCTGGAATTGAAATTTCGAGTTACGAACCTCCCATTTTTTGGGTGATTGATCTTCGAATGTGGGTTACCACAAAAAAAAAGGGTCACCAACCATTTTCCATGGGAGATAAAGATTCTGAAATCTAAATTTAAGCTTACCAATCTCCATTTTTTTGGGTGATTGACCTTCGAATGTGGGTTACCAACCCAAAAAAGGGTCAACAACCATTTTTCAGGAGAGATAAAGGTTCTCCTCTCAGAAACACAACATAGGACCATAGAAAGCTGTGTACTTAACCTGTAAAAATACATATTTCAACTTCAAACACACATCATATTCTGTTCACAAACACAAACACACATCATATTCTGTTTTGAAGCCCACGCCAGAAATGAAGCCCACACCAGAAAAAATGAATGTCTCGCCGGAAAAATGAAGCCATCGCCGGAAAAAATGAAGCTTTCGTCGGAATACAGTTGATAACGGAGGAGAGAAGTTCGGAATAGTGCAGGAAACCGCCCCACTCCAAAGAGAAATGAGAGATCTTCACGCCGATCACACCTCACGCCGGAGAAGATGGGTTTCAGGTGGTTAAAATGAAAATGGAGAGAGTAAAAGTATAAAAAAAAAAGAGCCTCTGTACAGTTAAAAACGAAGAGAAGTAAAAACAATGGGTTTTTCTTCCTGAAGGGTATTTATGTAAAAGGCCATGTCAGAAAAAGTAAAATGACCTCCGTTCACAAACTTTCAAAAGGGTGTCACCCATTCACTATTTTGGCATTTTTGTGTCACCAGTTGACAATTCTTCCTTCTAGTTTTGACAAGGGCGATGATATTTTCACCCCCTCGCCTGAGTACGCATTCGCCCCTTGTAAAAAAGCGATAAAGCTGTTCACGTTGTAAGAACAGGGGGGGCGAATGCATACTGCAGAGGGGGTAAAAATATCATCTCCCTCATGACAATTTGCCATATGTTTTGATAGGGGGTCTCAACAACTCAACTCAAACTCATGCATCAGATGAGGCCCACCATATTGCCTCATCTTTTGATGGGGTAAGCCCTAGTATCTTCACCCCACTTCGCCTTCCAACTTTAAATATGATACATGGGTTTTAATTTGTAATTTTTCCGCCATTGAAGTCTACAGAATGATTGTAACATAATCTATCTTAGCACGGACAATCTTCCACTAATCAAAACACCGATTATCAATCAAAATTGTTACTCTTCTAATAGCCAAAACATTCCAATCATCTGCAAATGAAGGCGATTCCTCGCATGCATGCAAGCGTTATCAAATAGGTAAAAATTAAATGAAGGAGATTAAAAAACAAGAGCAATTTCAGATTCTCACCTAAACAGATCCTACGATGATATTGTTAATAGGGATGAAGATCAGCTTAACGAAAAACCCTACGAATCCCATCACAACAAATCCGATCGCTGTACGAAACGCAACTTTCGTGAATTCTACACAAGATCGAGGCAACAAAAAGAAAGATCAGAGAGAGATCTTAGATTTCAAAGAATAGAATGAAATTTTAAAGATCTGATCAAGAAATTCAAAAAAAAAAAAAAAAAAAAAAGCTTAATGATATTGATTTAACCTTTGCGATCTGGTTTGTGGCATCTCTTGATGAGGCGGGCACTGTCCTTGGCAAATTCTCGCAAGGGATTGACAACGGAATCTAGGGCATCCATTTTCAGAGAAACGAAGGAGAAACCCTAGATCTTAAAGAAGACGATGAAGAAACGCGTTAAAACTGTGGACAAAAACAATGTTTGGTTCGTGGCCAGTGAGGGAGGGGGTTTATATAGATTCTAGGATTGATTTAGGGAGATGATAAATTCGCACCCCCTGTAGGATTATTCACATCCCTGAACGTGATTTGGCGTCAAAAAACGTCAAAAAGGAGGGTAACGTAAAAAATCCTAAGGGGTTGCCAATTAATCATCTCCTAATAAATATCAACGGTTGCCATAGTGAGGAGCGATGGATCAATGAATGGTCCAGATCATTGCACATGTGGCTACGTGTACAATGGAGATTTCACTATAGATAGTGGTCTTGCTGTAATTAACAATCTGACTCCCCCTGTAGGATGATTCGCACAGCATTATAAGTCTGTCACAGTTCATGTGAACAGCGGTGCGAATCATCCTACAGGGGGTGCGAATTTATCATTTCCCTCTGATTGGTGTCATTTTACAGTCTAAAACATTATTCATGCAAACAGCATGCCCTATGTTCGAAGTTCGAACATTATTCATGCGGAAAATATGAGCAAATATGACTAATTTGCGGTAAAATATAGTCACAAATTAAAAAGTTTCTCAAACAAGAATGTTTGGAAACATGTAGACGATTTTTAATTATGGCTTTTGTGACGGGCCCAACACATGTCCCCCTAATATGTGTTTTGTGTCTTCTTTCCAGGTCAGAGAACCCAAACCGGTGCCGCCTGAGCTGCTAAGCTGACCTGAGCCGGTCCGGTCTGACCCAATCCTAGTTAGTTATAGCTTGAACCAACTAGTCTAGATCGATCCATGAACTGGTTTACATGAGGATTCTCAACTCTAACTCAACTCAACTCAACTCAACGAAGCCTTTGTTCCAAACTAGTTGGGATCGGCTAATGAATCCTTTAGAAAATTTTCATGAAAAAGGTGAAAGAATCTACCCAGCTCAAATTGACCAAGTCTAATCCTGACACTAGTTGGGTCGTCTACATTGATCATTTTCTTCCATTCCATCCTATCTAAGGTCATGTTCTCTGTTATATTCCTAACCATCAAGTCTTTACTCACTGTTTCTACCCAAGTTGTTTTCGGTCCGCCCCTTCCTCTTTTTACTCTATCAACTTGGCACGAGTCACTTCTTCTCACTGGAGCATCCAAAGGCCTACGTTGGATATGCCCAAACCATCTTAAGCGGTGCTCTCACCCTCTCCTCAATTGGTGCCACCCCCACCTTTTAACGGATGTCTTCGTTTTTAATTCTATCTAACCTTGTGTGGTCGCACATCCATCTAAGCATTCGCATCTTCGCTACACTCATCTTATGCACATGCTGTTTCTTGGTGGCCCAACATTATGAGCCGTACAACATGTCAAAGTTGTCTTATAAAATTTCCCTTCAACTAAATGAACAAAACTAAAAACTTTTGATTATTTTGAAAAAAGATAGAATCACTTGGGCCCTGCTTGGATTGCAGGAAAAACACTTTTGCGAGAAAATTTTTCTTCTTTCCACAATTTAAAGGGGAAAAATATAATTATACCTCTGTGCAAAAATTAAATAGGGTTGTTCGAGTTATTTTTTTCACGTGTATAAAGAGGTGGAAATTTTAGAAATATTTTTTCCTTTCCAGCCTTTTCTAGAAAATTCCAGAAATCCAAACAGGGCCTTAAGGTGTTTAGTGGTTCAGTGACTCTTTTTGTATGACGAAACCACATTTTTTACTACGTCTGTTTGTCTTGAATATCAATTAGCCCAGTTGAGAATTGGTGTCTTTGTACAAATAGGCAGTATGGGAAGGCTAGTCCTGAATGACGTGGGTTGGGTGTTCCTTCTACCCAACGGTGATGAACGCCTCTAGCAGTGCGTTGTAAATAGCCACGGTGATATGCTGAGTATCTTGCTAGAATCATGGTTTTAAATTTCGACTGAAATCCGAGGAGACCGACACCGAAATCACCTAAAACCGAAACGGTCATTTATTTCCGAAATTTCGGTTTTTCCAAAATTTGACCCAAAAAAATTATTTTTTAAATATTAATTTTATATTTCACAGAAATTTCAGTAATTTCGGCCGAAATTTAATATTGAATTTGGGTTTTGTACCAGATTTCGACCGAAATTTCAAATTTTCAGGGTCCGAAACCGGTACCGAAACCGAAATTTTAAACCTCGGCTAGAATCACATTTATGTATTCAAGTAACTTTCAGCAATCTAACTGATTTTTCTAATAAAAGTTAGATTGTTTAAAATGTGGATTGAACAGTTGTAAGGGCCTGGCATGTCTCATGGTTGAGGGTCGAATGTATGTTGAAGGTGGGCCCAATAAATTAGCCATCATTATATGCCAATTTTGCCAGACTCACATACATGTAAGTAATTTTGGGCAATCTATCTGATTTTTTCTAAAAAAAAATTTTTTTTTTTGAATGGATTTTAATCAATTTAAAAGTTAGATTGATTAAAATATGAATTGAGCTAATAAAGTCAATTTGTGACTTGAATACAACTCATAAGTAGTGAGCATATCAGTAACTGTATGTCTGTCTGCAGCACTAAACCCGAGTTCTTTATCTAAGTATCTAACCAGGGTAGAGACTGAATAGGACAAACTTGAGCAAGTGCAAAGACCCGATTTCATTCAGGCAGAATAGGTGCCTAAGACACCAAACCCGAACCCTATATCTGTATACCTATCTGGGGTAAGAGGCCGAGTGGGACAAACTTTAGCAAGTGGAATGACCCAATTTCATTCCACAGAGAACAGATTTTCCATCTTTTCTTTTCTTTTAATCTTCCATGTGCATCCAAACATTGGAAACTAGTAATAAGCTGAAAAACCTTTCCATTTCAATAGTTTTCTATGACTTGCCTGCCAACCAAATAGGCCCTTAGGGAAGAGGTCATCTGTGGTTTGTCACAACAAATCCGATAATTGTTCATTGCACCCCACCACAAAACACAAGCTATGGTCTGGACGATTCAACCTACCGCGTATTGCGCCAAGAAGCACAAGCAATCCTAACTTCCTGATCGTCTGGGCTTCAAATGAATTTCTAATAACAAAAAGGTCAAATCACCAATGTTTAACAGCAAAACAAAACATTAATCGAATGGCTATAGTCGCATGATCAGCCATGGGTGACAGATCATCTGGCCAAAATAGACATTAGAAACAGGAATACAGTGAGGGTAGAACAAGAACAAAAAGAGAAAGTACAGTGATATACAAAAACATACTCAGTTTGATGTTATGATTACTATACTTTTGCATCCGCTGAAGATTCATGCTTTTTGTTTCTCTGAACCGAGCGCGGGAGAAACGTCAATCCCCGAGTATGTCTACGCCCAAAGCTAATGGCAGAAGGAGAAGAGTCTGATGTGCTTAATTTCGAGACTGCAGAGACAAGGTCATCAATCTTTTCATCCACTTCCATTTCTGCCGCTCTCCGCTCCTCCCTCTTATGATCAGCTGGCTTATGCTGATGACACCTCCAGCGTTGTTTCTGGGAAAGTCGTGATTTCTTGAAAAATTCAAAAGAGGAGGGGAATTTATGCTTATCTATGAGATGCTGTTGTCGACTTTGATAGCTCTTCAGCTTCACTCCACAGTCTTCAACCAAACATTCATACTGTTTCACACATCAGCAATTTAAACAGTGAGATAATAGCTGAAAGTGAATTCAACCAATGTATTCAACATCAGGATTGAGAAGTGTTATATATGTGTTGTCTTTCTTTTCTCCGGTCATTTACAAACTGACAACCATAGTCACAATTCTCTGTTTTTTTTTTCAAATATACCATGAAAAAATGGGATATTTTGATAAAAACCGAATTCCCGACAAGAACTTGCTATAATTGAAAATATCACAATTTTCATTTTTTTAATGTCGCAAAAACTATCATGATTTTGTTTCAATCCCTTTTCTTTTATTAAGGTTTTAAAATTAAATAAAAAGATAAAAAAAAACAAAAGCTCACCATTCAAAAAAAAAAAAAAGCTCAAGCAAAGCAATGTGTATGCACATGGATGCATGTACTGATAAATGAAATGAGGAATGTAACGTATTAGGGGGTATTATTTTGTTTTTTCTCAAAAAAATGGGTTTATTTTGTAATATCTATAGAGGAACAATCCATATCTGTAATGCACATAAAGAAATGCTATAATGCACAGCATATATAGAGACTAAATGGTGCACATGCAATACACACTAAAATCTGACAGTGACCAGCGGGTGAGACCCATCACATGCGAGGAAGGCGTGGAGGTCATTCAAGAAGGTCCACATTTGAAGACCAGGAAAAGAGTCCATGCAAATGCACAATTGAAGACGATCAAACGCATCCGACATTCAGATGTGAGCATCAAATAAAAACCAGATGAAGGATTAGAATTACCATAGGAAAGCCACGTGCAACTTTAGCCTGAAAGAAAGAATCGTGTGCTTCCGAGATATGTATACTCAGCAAACGCGATGTTGGGTAAACTCTTGAGCACACAGAACAGGATGCAGTGTGCCGAGCATGGTAGTGATCCTCAAAGTCCTCCAAGGAATTCAACTGTGCACCACAACCAACAATAGGACAAGGTACACTACTGCCCATGTATACATTGCAGCAATTCAGAATCAGAAAAATTAGGAACAATAGCAACTTCAAAGTTATGCCTATAGAATATAAAGAGTGACCTTTTGAAGCAATATTACTAGTTGTTTCTCACAGATGACAAGTCCATGTTGAACTAACGATTGAACAAAAGTACAACAATGAATTCAACAAACAAATGTAATCAAGAAACAAAAAAGAAATTTGAATACAAAAAAGGGTGCCCAAGAGCAAAGCCCACAAAAGAACAAAGCAAATAGGAGATTTTTTAGAAACTTTCTCTTGTCAATGTTGGTTATTTTCAATCAAATTGTTTATTGACAAGCACTACAAAGTTATCAATGACCAGATCCTCATTGGCCAGTATAAGGTGGCATTATCAAGAATAACCCCACAAAAAGATAGCAAAACCATCTATAAAAAAAATTCAAGGGTAGGTCAACACTTCAGTATTCCTTTGTGTTAGATGCACAGTCTACCAAGCATGAACCTTTGAAGAACCTTAACCAACTCATAATAATTACTGAATAAGGTATGGCCAGGGGTACACCAATTCACCAACTTGCCAATTCTTAACCCAGAGTCAAAGATAAAAGAAAGGGCTACCTATGAAATCTGTTCCCGCAATATTCAGTGGATACAAATATGGATAGACGCGGGAATGTAGAAATGACTCGAACACTAATCAAAATCTTGGACATGGATAAAGATATGGGTATTCCATTACCATGAGACAGGGCACAAGACATACAAATAAAACAGGATAAATTAATTTAGAAGATAGAATAAATAATAAATTTAACGTAGAATCTTCATGACTCCATTACCACAAGACAAGGCACACGACATACAAATAAAACAGGATTATTAATTATAATTATTTTAGAAGATAGAATAAATAATAAATTTAAAGTAGAATCTTCATGACTCATACAGTCTACCAGTCTACCTTCCCATAATCGCCTAACAAAGTAACAAAAAAGCACTGTCCAACAAGATGTCTCTCAAAGCATTAGATCCCTCCTCAAAAAAATCGGTAGGCACAAAGCTACACCCGGCATTTACACCAACAGAGAGACCCTCCGAATCTGGATATCATTTCCGGACTGAATGGAGCTTATCATCACAATTCAACCACCCATCCATTCCAGAAGCAGATGGTACCAGCAATCTTGCTTGACTCTGCCCACCTAGGCACACATTTGCCAAAGATGATGGCTGCGCAGACCTGGGGTCTTGCGGTCCTCGTTTACACCATTCAAGCACTGAGGCACACTTTTCCAAAACAAAACTGGGCAAGACATATCATTCAAAAAAAAAAAAAGAGTGGACAATACGTGTTTCAATCTGCAACTGAAATAGCCACCACTTATGCACAGCCAGGGCCACTCGCTTCCAGTGTAATAATTCTTAATGTATTCTCCACTAATTTTACCCCTGGAACCACAGCCTGGTTCATAAATCCCAGCTCACCAGAGACCCACTGCCAATTCTCAGACTTGGGCAGCCGTACTTCCTTGACACTTCTGGAAGCTAAATGTAGTGCATTTTCCAGATCCGCAACCCCTATCCTCAAGCCTGGACAGTTTGGGTATGCTTGCCAGGACAACAATAGCACAGGCCCTAGATCTGAAATCTAAGGGGAATAGCCTTCCACATCTTCCCCTCTAGCTTCATTCTGTGATGCAGTAAATACCACCACATCTTCCTTATCAACACCTTCTTTTGCCAATTAGTCGGCTCCTGTTTGCCAACCTTTTTTGGTGATGCAGTTGTGGCGCGATTTTACAAACCATGTTTCTTATTTCTACTGCAATACTTGCTATCCTCCAAGGACTAATCTATTGAAACTGATTGCATGAAATCATCAGTCCATTATCAAAAGTATCTGAATTTTAAACAAGGAATGAATAAATTGGAGGATAGAAAAGATAGTATGCTTGAATAGAAGAGAAAGTGATTGGAGAAAGAAAAAATAGAACGAGCTTAAGAAAGGATAGTAGTTGGAGCATCACACCACTAATTAAGCGAAGGCGTCGCACCAATCACCAATGGCTATAACATGATCATTACACCCATGTCTAAGAAACCCATGTCTAAGAAAAATGAAAGCCAAATCCACCAAGAGCAAAAGCTTCTAATCTTTATTTTATTCATCCATCAAAATTATACATGATCTTTTAAGAGATGGTAGGTTTTGGTAGTTACTTGACTGTCAGGGACACTCTTTAAAAGAAGAATGACACATGGCAATGGTTGGTTTTGGGTAACTACTTTGGACTCTCTTTTAAAAGAGAGAATGAGACACGACAATGTGTGGTTTTGGCAGGACAAAACTAATCGAGGACACATGGTATATCTGAAAAAAATATTAAAGTGTTTTTTTTTTTAATTCTCGATTTGGATTCCATCTAGTTCAGTACAAAAATTAATTCCTAAACCCTCTAACCCATCGAGAATTTCCTTCCTCATAAATGTCCCACATCAGTTTGGTACCAAAGCAAAACATGAGCTCAACATGTTGCAATAGGTATGCTACAGAGTGGATTATGTTTGACGATGATGCAAGAGCTCAACTCTGTTTCTATTTCGACATGAGCTCAACTCTGTTTCTATTTCGACAATAATTCTAAGCTTTCATTTCTAGCAAACTGTGACTCTTTTCTAGCTTGGTGGTGTGACTCCATCGAGAACCTATCTAAATTGGTGAGATGCTCTTCTAGTTGACTTCACTTGAGCTATGTTGAGACGATGATGCAAGATAGAAGGATTAAGGATATTTGAGGAACGGGTATACCACTATTCAAGGATAATTGAAAGATGGATCAGATTTCTCCACTCAACGGAGTTGAGTTTTTTGTTTATTTTTTGAATGACAGGAAATATATCAAAAGAGGCATAGAAACGACTGAAATGATCTATACAAGAGGAAAAATCATGGAAAAACAATAAAAAAGCACAATCCTCAATGATTAAGAAAACCAAAGATCTCTATTGATGCCCTGTCAACTCCGGATCGAGCAAGCCTATCTGCTTTACTGTTAACCAACCTCCTAACGTGTGGGTAGGCTATGAAGTATCCTGCTACTCGATTGTGGATCTTATATATCCACTGTTGAAACCTCCACGACTGAGGATGACTACCCTTCAACCTGCTGACCATGGCCAACAATTTCACGCTGGCCAACAATTTCTGGGCATTCCTTTCCTTCCATAAAACCCGTATAGTGGCCAACAATTTCACCTTCCATTGGATCTTGTCTTTCTTCAGCCATGTGGTATCGACCCAACACTCCAATTGATCAATGAGGATAGATAGAAATACCCAAGCTATACCGAATCTCATCAGAATTTGGCCCCCTACATCTTTGGCCAACATCCAATGGAGGAACATGTGATCCACTGTCTCCCTCAACTTCACACACAAAAGCTCAATTGAAAGAGCTTTTGCTTGTGAAGAAATCGTAGTAATTAGTTTATGGTTTTAGAACTTTCTAAACCCCTTTTTTTCTCTATATACGTAGGCCTTGAGGCCATCTCTTTAAAATTTTATGTTATGAAATTGAAAGAGCTTTTGCTTGCGAAGAAATCCTTTTCTTTGATCTAAATGTGACATTTCAATAAACCTAAGTTGTAATGCCCAAGAAAAACAATCAGTGTGAGAATTCGGCCCCATACATCTTTGGCCAACATGCAATGGAGGAACATGTGATCCACTGTCTCCCTAAACTTCACACATAGCGCACAGTGGTCAGTGATGATCATGTGGTGATTACACAGATGGTCAACTCTGAGGATTTTATCAAGGAAGGCAAACCACTTGAACGCACAAACGCTGGGAGGAGCATGTACAGTTTAGCTGGATGCAAGGATTAAGGACAAAGAGCAGTCTAATGGTGCAACGATTTGACGTTGAAAACTAAAGAGGAGCACCGGATTCAAACCCTTTTGTCTTTGCCCCACTTTCTGACATATCCAAGCCTTGGGGGAGTATGATAGGAGGCCATCCACAACAAGACACCCAAGAGAAGAATTCCCGATTCAAAGTGGCCTTCTGTTAAAAGCTTTTGCTCGTGACGGATGTAACTTCCATTATTCTTGGATATGAGTACAATGCTCATTTTATAACCATTGGTGTGATTCCTTTGGCTAGTTAGTGGTGCGATGCTCTAACCACTATCCTCTTTTGAGTTTGTTTTATTTTTTTCTTCAATCACTATTTCTCTTCTATTTCAAGCATACGATATTTGTTCCTTAATTATTCCTCAAGTCGTCTTGCATTAGTTTATGATGGGGACCATCCAAAACAAGGCATCCAAAAGAAATACCAATTCAAAGCGACCATTTTTATTTTACCTCATGTATTTTAATTTTATTATTTCTATGGAACCTGTAATTATGTGTTGTGATATGGTAAGAGTGTCATGTTTCGGTCTTTCTTTTAAAGAAAAACCTCAAGTAGTTATGTCCTACCAAAACTACTCTTTGATTTTCTCTATTAAAGAGAGTCCCAAGTAGTTACCCAAGTGATTATGTACTCGTTGCCATGTAATTATCTCTTCTAAAGAGAGTCCCAAGTAGTTACCCACGTGGTTATGTCCTACAAAAACCATCATTTGCTATGCATCATTCTCTCTTTTAACGAGAGTCCCAAGTAGTTACTCAAGTAATTATGTCCTATTAAAATCAAGTATTGCTATGTGTCATTATTTCTTTTAAAGAGGGAGTCCCAAGTAGTTATGTAACTACTAAAACCTCCAATCTCTTAAAGACAAAGCCTTGTCCATTTTGGAAAAAGTGATGGAATGAAATAATGATTAGAAACTTTTGCTCTTGGTGGATGTGTGGTGCTCGCATTATAGCCATTGGTGCGATGCCTTTGGTGTCATTGGTGCGATGTCCTAACTCCTATTATTTCTTAAGATCGGTCTTATTTTTTCTTCAATTACTATTTCTCTTCTATTCAGGAATACTATCTTTCCTACTCTCCAATCTAAAATCATGCCTTCTTATTGTTTACCATTCGTGCACCTTCCAACATGAAGACGGTTGATTGAGCAAAATCTCCAATTTTTATTCATTCATCCATCATTAACGTACAAGGCTATCTCTTTTAAGAAATGGGAGGTTCTAGTAGTTATATAACTACTAGGACTCTATCTTTAAAAGAGAGAATAACACGTGACAATTGGTGGTATTGGGAGGACATAACTAGTTGGGTGACTACTTAGGAGTTAGGATTCTCTCTTTTAGAAGAGATAATGACACATGACAATGTGTGGTTTTAGTAGAACATAACTACTTGGTACTCTATTTCAAAAGAGAGAATGACACACGAAATGGGTATTTTCGGTAGGACAGAACTACTTGAGGTTATGTCTTTAAAAGAGAGACTGACACATGTCACTCTTACCACATTACAACACATAATTACAAAGTTACATAGAAACAATTAAATTAAAATACAAGTAGGCCTTAAAACCATCTCTTTAAAAGTTTATGTGAAATTGAAAGAGCTTTAGCTTCTGAACAAATCGTAGTAATTAGTTTATGGTTTTAGAACTTTCTAAACCCCTTTTTCCTCTATATGCGTAGGCCTCGAGGCCATCTCTTTAAAATTTTATGTTATGAAATTGAAAGAGCTTTTGCTTGCGAAGAAATCCTTTTCTTTGATCTAAATGTGGCACTTCAATAAACCTAAGGTGTGATGCCCAAGAAAAACAATCAGTGTGAGAATTCGGCCCCATACATCTTTGGGCAACATGCAATGGAGGAACATGCGATCCAGTGTCTCCCTCAACTTCACACATAGCGCACAGTGGTCAGTGATGATCATGTGGTGATTACACAGATGGTCAACTCTGAGGATTTTATCGAGGAAGGCATACCACTTGAACGCACAAACCCTGGGAGGAGCATGTATGCTCCACAGTTTAGCTGGATGCTAGGATTGAGGACAAAGAGCAGTCTAATGGTGCAACGATTTGACGTTGAAAACTAAAGAGGAGCACCGGATTCAAACCCTTTTGTCTTTGCCCCACTTTCTGACATATCCAAGCCTTGGGGGAGTATGATAGGAGGCCATCCACAACAAGACACCCAAGAGAAGAATTCCCGATTCAAAGTGGCCTTCTGTTAAAAGCTTTTGCTCGTGACGGATGTAACTTCCATTATTCTTGGATATGAGTACAATGCTCATTTTATAACCATTGGTGTGATTCCTTTGGCTAGTTAGTGGTGCGATGCTCTAACCACTATCCTCTTTTGAGTTTGTTTTATTTTTATCTTCAATCACTATTTCTCTTCTATTTCAAGCATACGATATTTGTTCCTTAATTATTCCTCAAGTCGTCTTACATTAGTTTATGATGGGGACCATCCAAAACAAGGCATCCAAAAGAAATACCAATTCAAAGCGACCCGTTTTATTTTACCTCATGTATTTTAATTTTATTATTTCTATGGAACCTGTAATTATGTGTTGTGATATGGTAAGAGTGTCATGTTTCGGTCTTTCTTTTAAAGAAAAACCTCAAGTAGTTATGTCCTACCAAAACTACTCTTTGATTTTCTCTATTAAAGAGAGTCCCAAGTAGTTACCCAAGTGGTTATGTACTCGTTGCCATGTAATTATCTCTTCTAAAGAGAGTCCCAAGTAGTTACCCACGTGGTTATGTCCTACAAAAACTATCATTTGCTATGCATCATTCTCTCTTTTAACGAGAGTCCCAAGTAGTTACTCAAGCAATTATGTCCTATTAAAATTGAGTATTGCTATGTGTCATTCTTTCTTTTAAAGAGGGAGTCCCAAGTAGTTATGTAACTACTAAAACCTCCAATCTCTTAAAGACAAAGCCTTGTCCATTTTGGAAAAAGTGATGGAATGAAATAATGATTAGAAACTTTTGCTCTTGGTGGATGTGTGGTGCTCGCATTATAGCCATTGGTGCGATGCCTTTGGTGTCATTGGTGCGATGTCCTAACTCCTATTATTTCTTAAGATCAGTCTTATTTTTTCTTCAATTACTATTTCTCTTCTATTCAGGAATACTATCTTTCCTACTCTCCAATCTAAAATCATGCCTTCTTATTGTTTACCATTCGTGCACCTTCCAACATGAAGACGGTTGATTGAGCAAAATCTCCAATTTTTATTCATTCATCCATCATTAACGTACAAGGCTATCTCTTTTAAGAAATGGGAGGTTCTAGTAGTTATATAACTACTAGGACTCTATCTTTAAAAGAGAGAATAACACGTGACAATTGGTGGTATTGGGAGGACATAACTAGTTGGGTGACTACTTAGGAGTTAGGATTCTCTCTTTTAGAAGAGATAATGACACATGACAATGTGTGGTTTTAGTAGAACATAACTACTTGGTACTCTCTTTCAAAAGAGAGAATGACACACGAAATGGGTATTTTCGGTAGGACAGAACTACTTGAGGTTGTCTTTAAAAGAGAGACTGACACATGTCACTCTTACCACATTACAACACATAATTACAAAGTTACATAGAAACAATTAAATTAAAATACAAGTAGGCCTTAAAACCATCTCTTTAAAAGTTTATGTGAAATTGAAAGAGCTTTAGCTTCTGAACAAATCGTAGTAATTAGTTTATGGTTTTAGAACTTTCTAAACCCCTTTTTCCTCTATATGCGTAGGCCTCGAGGCCATCTCTTTAAAATTTTATGTTATGAAATTGAAAGAGCTTTTGCTTGCGAAGAAATCCTTTTCTTTGATCTAAATGTGGCACTTCAATAAACCTAAGGTGTGATGCCCAAGAAAAACAATCAGTGTGAGAATTCGGCCCCATACATCTTTGGGCAACATGCAATGGAGGAACATGCGATCCAGTGTCTCCCTCAACTTCACACATAGCGCACAGTGGTCAGTGATGATCATGTGGTGATTACACAGATGGTCAACTCTGAGGATTTTATCGAGGAAGGCATACCACTTGAACGCACAAACCCTGGGAGGAGCATGTATGCTCCACAGTTTAGCTGGATGCTAGGATTGAGGACAAAGAGCAGTCTAATGGTGCAACGATTTGACGTTGAAAACTAAAGAGGAGCGCCGGATTCAAACCCTTTTGTCTTTGCCCCACTTTCTGACATATCCAAGCCTTGGGGGAGTATGATAGGAGGCCATCCACAACAAGACACCCAAGAGAAGAATTCCCGATTCAAAGTGGCCTTCTGTTAAAAGCTTTTGCTCGTGACGGATGTAACTTCCATTATTCTTGGATATGAGTACAATGCTCATTTTATAACCATTGGTGTGATTCCTTTGGCTAGTTAGTGGTGCGATGCTCTAACCACTATCCTCTTTTGAGTTTGTTTTATTTTTTTCTTCAATCACTATTTCTCTTCTATTTCAAGCATACGATATTTGTTCCTTAATTATTCCTCAAGTCGTCTTACATTAGTTTATGATGGGGACCATCCAAAACAAGGCATCCAAAAGAAATACCAATTCAAAGCGACCCTTTTTATTTTACCTCATGTATTTTAATTTTATTATTTCTATGGAACCTGTAATTATGTGTTGTGATATGGTAAGAGTGTCATGTTTCGGTCTTTCTTTTAAAGAAAAACCTCAAGTAGTTATGTCCTACCAAAACTACTCTTTGATTTTCTCTATTAAAGAGAGTCCCAAGTAGTTACCCAAGTGGTTATGTACTCGTTGCCATGTAATTATCTCTTCTAAAGAGAGTCCCAAGTAGTTACCCAAGTGGTTATGTCCTACAAAAACCATCATTTGCTATGCATCATTCTCTCTTTTAACGAGAGTCCCAAGTAGTTACTCAAGCAATTATGTCCTATTAAAATCGAGTATTGCTATGTGTCATTCTTTCTTTTAAAGAGGGAGTCCCAAGTAGTTATGTAACTACTAAAACCTCCAATCTCTTAAAGACAAAGCCTTGTCCATTTTGGAAAAAGTGATGGAATGAAATAATGATTAGAAACTTTTGCTCTTGGTGGATGTGTGGTGCTCGCATTATAGCCATTGGTGCGATGCCTTTGGTGTCATTGGTGCGATGTCCTAACTCCTATTATTTCTTAAGATCTGTCTTATTTTTTCTTCAATTACTATTTCTCTTCTATTCAGGAATACTATCTTTCCTACTCTCCAATCTAAAATCATGCCTTCTTATTGTTTACCATTCGTGCACCTTCCAACATGAAGACGGTTGATTGAGCAAAATCTCCAATTTTTATTCATTCATCCATCATTAACGTACAAGGCTATCTCTTTTAAGAAATGGGAGGTTCTAGTAGTTATATAACTACTAGGACTCTATCTTTAAAAGAGAGAATAACACGTGACAATTGGTGGTATTGGGAGGACATAACTAGTTGGGTGACTACTTAGGAGTTAGGATTCTCTCTTTTAGAAGAGATAATGACACATGACAATGTGTGGTTTTAGTAGAACATAACTACTTGGTACTCTCTTTCAAAAGAGAGAATGACACACGAAATGGGTATTTTCGGTAGGACAGAACTACTTGAGGTTATGTCTTTAAAAGAGAGACTGACACATGTCACTCTTACCACATTACAACACATAATTACAAAGTTACATAGAAACAATTAAATTAAAATACAAGTAGGCCTTAAAACCATCTCTTTAAAAGTTTATGTGAAATTGAAAGAGCTTTAGCTTGTGCACAAATCGTAGTAATTAGTTTATGGTTTTAGAACTTTCTAAACCCCTTTTTCCTCTATATGCGTAGGCCTCGAGGCCATCTCTTTAAAATTTTATGTTATGAAATTGAAAGAGCTTTTGCTTGCGAAGAAATCCGTTTCTTTGATCTAAATGTGGCACTTCAATAAACCTAAGGTGTGATGCCCAAGAAAAACAATCAGTGTGAGAATTCGGCCCCATACATCTTTGGGCAACATGCAATGGAGGAACATGCGATCCAGTGTCTCCCTCAACTTCACACATAGCGCACAGTGGTCAGTGATGATCATGTGGTGATTACACAGATGGTCAACTCTGAGGATTTTATCGAGGAAGGCATACCACTTGAACGCACAAACCCTGGGAGGAGCATGTATGCTCCACAGTTTAGCTGGATGCTAGGATTGAGGACAAAGAGCAGTCTAATGGTGCAACGATTTGACGTTGAAAACTAAAGAGGAGCGCCGGATTCAAACCCTTTTGTCTTTGCCCCACTTTCTGACATATCCAAGCCTTGGGGGAGTATGATAGGAGGCCATCCACAACAAGACACCCAAGAGAAGAATTGCCGATTCAAAGTGGCCTTCTGTTAAAAGTTTTTGCTCGTGACGGATGTAACTTCCATTATTCTTGGATATGAGTACAATGCTCATTTTATAACCATTGGTGTGATTCCTTTGGCTAGTTAGTGGTGCGATGCTCTAACCACTATCCTCTTTTGAGTTTGTTTTATTTTTTTCTTCAATCACTATTTCTCTTCTATTTCAAGCATACGATATTTGTTCCTTAATTATTCCTCAAGTCGTCTTACATTAGTTTATGATGGGGACCATCCAAAACAAGGCATCCAAAAGAAATACCAATTCAAAGCGACCCTTTTTATTTTACCTCATGTATTTTAATTTTATTATTTCTATGGAACCTGTAATTATGTGTTGTGATATGGTAAGAGTGTCATGTTTCGGTCTTTCTTTTAAAGAAAAACCTCAAGTAGTTATGTCCTACCAAAACTACTCTTTGATTTTCTCTATTAAAGAGAGTCCCAAGTAGTTACCCAAGTGGTTATGTACTCGTTGCCATGTAATTATCTCTTCTAAAGAGAGTCCCAAGTAGTTACCCACGTGGTTATGTCCTACAAAAACCATCATTTGCTATGCATCATTCTCTCTTTTAACGAGAGTCCCAAGTAGTTACTCAAGCAATTATGTCCTATTAAAATCGAGAATTGCTATGTGTCATTCTTTCTTTTAAAGAGGGAGTCCCAAGTAGTTATGTTTTAAAGAGGGAGTCCCAAGTAGTTATGTAACTACTAAAACCTCCAATCTCTTAAAGACAAAGCCTTGTCCATTTTGGAAAAAGTGATGGAATGAAATAATGATTAGAAACTTTTGCTCTCGGTGGATGTGTGGTGCTCGCATTATAGCCATTGGTGCAATGCCTTTGGTGTCATTGGTGCGATGTCCTAACTCCTATTATTTCTTAAGATCAGTCTTATTTTTTCTTCAATTACTATTTCTCTTGTATTCAGGAATACTATCTTTCCTACTCTCCAATCTAAAATCATGCCTTCTTATTGTTTACCATTCGTGCACCTTCCAACATGAAGACGGTTGATTGAGCAAAATCTCCAATTTTTATTCATTCATCCATCATTAACGTACAAGGCTATCTCTTTTAAGAAATGGGAGGTTCTAGTAGTTATATAACTACTAGGACTCTATCTTTAAAAGAGAGAATAACACGTGACAATTGGTGGTATTGGGAGGACATAACTAGTTGGGTGACTACTTAGGAGTTAGGATTCTCTCTTTTAGAAGAGATAATGACACATGACAATGTGTGGTTTTAGTAGAACATAACTACTTGGTACTCTCTTTCAAAAGAGAGAATGACACACGAAATGGGTATTTTCGGTAGGACAGAACTACTTGAGGTTATGTCTTTAAAAGAGAGACTGACACATGTCACTCTTACCACATTACAACACATAATTACAAAGTTACATAGAAACAATTAAATTAAAATACAAGTAGGCCTTAAAACCATCTCTTTAAAAGTTTATGTGAAATTGAAAGAGCTTTAGCTTGTGCACAAATCGTAGTAATTAGTTTATGGTTTTAGAACTTTCTAAACCCCTTTTTCCTCTATATGCGTAGGCCTCGAGGCCATCTCTTTAAAATTTTATGTTATGAAATTGAAAGAGCTTTTGCTTGCGAAGAAATCCGTTTCTTTGATCTAAATGTGGCACTTCAATAAACCTAAGGTGTGATGCCCAAGAAAAACAATCAGTGTGAGAATTCGGCCCCATACATCTTTGGGCAACATGCAATGGAGGAACATGCGATCCAGTGTCTCCCTCAACTTCACACATAGCGCACAGTGGTCAGTGATGATCATGTGGTGATTACACAGATGGTCAACTCTGAGGATTTTATCGAGGAAGGCATACCACTTGAACGCACAAACCCTGGGAGGAGCATGTATGCTCCACAGTTTAGCTGGATGCTAGGATTGAGGACAAAGAGCAGTCTAATGGTGCAACGATTTGACGTTGAAAACTAAAGAGGAGCACCGGATTCAAACCCTTTTGTCTTTGCCCCACTTTCTGACATATCCAAGCCTTGGGGGAGTATGATAGGAGGCCATCCACAACAAGACACCCAAGAGAAGAATTGCCGATTCAAAGTGGCCTTCTGTTAAAAGTTTTTGCTCGTGACGGATGTAACTTCCATTATTCTTGGATATGAGTACAATGCTCATTTTATAACCATTGGTGTGATTCCTTTGGCTAGTTAGTGGTGCGATGCTCTAACCACTATCCTCTTTTGAGTTTGTTTTATTTTTTTCTTCAATCACTATTTCTCTTCTATTTCAAGCATACGATATTTGTTCCTTAATTATTCCTCAAGTCGTCTTACATTAGTTTATGATGGGGACCATCCAAAACAAGGCATCCAAAAGAAATACCAATTCAAAGCGACCCTTTTTATTTTACCTCATGTATTTTAATTTTATTATTTCTATGGAACCTGTAATTATGTGTTGTGATATGGTAAGAGTGTCATGTTTCGGTCTTTCTTTTAAAGAAAAACCTCAAGTAGTTATGTCCTACCAAAACTACTCTTTGATTTTCTCTATTAAAGAGAGTCCCAAGTAGTTACCCAAGTGGTTATGTACTCGTTGCCATGTAATTATCTCTTCTAAAGAGAGTCCCAAGTAGTTACCCACGTGGTTATGTCCTACAAAAACCATCATTTGCTATGCATCATTCTCTCTTTTAACGAGAGTCCCAAGTAGTTACTCAAGCAATTATGTCCTATTAAAATCGAGAATTGCTATGTGTCATTCTTTCTTTTAAAGAGGGAGTCCCAAGTAGTTATGTTTTAAAGAGGGAGTCCCAAGTAGTTATGTAACTACTAAAACCTCCAATCTCTTAAAGACAAAGCCTTGTCCATTTTGGAAAAAGTGATGGAATGAAATAATGATTAGAAACTTTTGCTCTCGGTGGATGTGTGGTGCTCGCATTATAGCCATTGGTGCAATGCCTTTGGTGTCATTGGTGCGATGTCCTAACTCCTATTATTTCTTAAGATCAGTCTTATTTTTTCTTCAATTACTATTTCTCTTGTATTCAGGAATACTATCTTTCCTACTCTCCAATCTAAAATCATGCCTTCTTATTGTTTACCATTCGTGCACCTTCCAACATGAAGACGGTTGATTGAGCAAAATCTCCAATTTTTATTCATTCATCCATCATTAACGTACAAGGCTATCTCTTTTAAGAAATGGGAGGTTCTAGTAGTTATATAACTACTAGGACTCTATCTTTAAAAGAGAGAATAACACGTGACAATTGGTGGTATTGGGAGGACATAACTAGTTGGGTGACTACTTAGGAGTTAGGATTCTCTCTTTTAGAAGAGATAATGACACATGACAATGTGTGGTTTTAGTAGAACATAACTACTTGGTACTCTCTTTCAAAAGAGAGAATGACACACGAAATGGGTATTTTCGGTAGGACAGAACTACTTGAGGTTATGTCTTTAAAAGAGAGACTGACACATGTCACTCTTACCACATTACAACACATAATTACAAAGTTACATAGAAACAATTAAATTAAAATACAAGTAGGCCTTAAAACCATCTCTTTAAAAGTTTATGTGAAATTGAAAGAGCTTTAGCTTGTGCACAAATCGTAGTAATTAGTTTATGGTTTTAGAACTTTCTAAACCCCTTTTTCCTCTATATGCGTAGGCCTCGAGGCCATCTCTTTAAAATTTTATGTTATGAAATTGAAAGAGCTTTTGCTTGCGAAGAAATCCGTTTCTTTGATCTAAATGTGGCACTTCAATAAACCTAAGGTGTGATGCCCAAGAAAAACAATCAGTGTGAGAATTCGGCCCCATACATCTTTGGGCAACATGCAATGGAGGAACATGCGATCCAGTGTCTCCCTCAACTTCACACATAGCGCACAGTGGTCAGTGATGATCATGTGGTGATTACACAGATGGTCAACTCTGAGGATTTTATCGAGGAAGGCATACCACTTGAACGCACAAACCCTGGGAGGAGCATGTATGCTCCACAGTTTAGCTGGATGCTAGGATTGAGGACAAAGAGCAGTCTAATGGTGCAACGATTTGACGTTGAAAACTAAAGAGGAGCACCGGATTCAAACCCTTTTGTCTTTGCCCCACTTTCTGACATATCCAAGCCTTGGGGGAGTATGATAGGAGGCCATCCACAACAAGACACCCAAGAGAAGAATTGCCGATTCAAAGTGGCCTTCTGTTAAAAGTTTTTGCTCGTGACGGATGTAACTTCCATTATTCTTGGATATGAGTACAATGCTCATTTTATAACCATTGGTGTGATTCCTTTGGCTAGTTAGTGGTGCGATGCTCTAACCACTATCCTCTTTTGAGTTTGTTTTATTTTTTTCTTCAATCACTATTTCTCTTCTATTTCAAGCATACGATATTTGTTCCTTAATTATTCCTCAAGTCGTCTTACATTAGTTTATGATGGGGACCATCCAAAACAAGGCATCCAAAAGAAATACCAATTCAAAGCGACCCTTTTTATTTTACCTCATGTATTTTAATTTTATTATTTCTATGGAACCTGTAATTATGTGTTGTGATATGGTAAGAGTGTCATGTTTCGGTCTTTCTTTTAAAGAAAAACCTCAAGTAGTTATGTCCTTCCAAAACTACTCTTTGATTTTCTCTATTAAAGAGAGTCCCAAGTAGTTACCCAAGTGGTTATGTACTCGTTGCCATGTAATTATCTCTTCTAAAGAGAGTCCCAAGTAGTTACCCACGTGGTTATGTCCTACAAAAACCATCATTTGCTATGCATCATTCTCTCTTTTAACGAGAGTCCCAAGTAGTTACTCAAGCAATTATGTCCTATTAAAATCGAGAATTGCTATGTGTCATTCTTTCTTTTAAAGAGGGAGTCCCAAGTAGTTATGTTTTAAAGAGGGAGTCCCAAGTAGTTATGTAACTACTAAAACCTCCAATCTCTTAAAGACAAAGCCTTGTCCATTTTGGAAAAAGTGATGGAATGAAATAATGATTAGAAACTTTTGCTCTCGGTGGATGTGTGGTGCTCGCATTATAGCCATTGGTGCAATGCCTTTGGTGTCATTGGTGCGATGTCCTAACTCCTATTATTTCTTAAGATCAGTCTTATTTTTTCTTCAATTACTATTTCTCTTGTATTCAGGAATACTATCTTTCCTACTCTCCAATCTAAAATCATGCCTTCTTATTGTTTACCATTCGTGCACCTTCCAACATGAAGACGGTTGATTGAGCAAAATCTCCAATTTTTATTCATTCATCCATCATTAACGTACAAGGCTATCTCTTTTAAGAAATGGGAGGTTCTAGTAGTTATATAACTACTAGGACTCTATCTTTAAAAGAGAGAATAACACGTGACAATTGGTGGTATTGGGAGGACATAACTAGTTGGGTGACTACTTAGGAGTTAGGATTCTCTCTTTTAGAAGAGATAATGACACATGACAATGTGTGGTTTTAGTAGAACATAACTACTTGGTACTCTCTTTCAAAAGAGAGAATGACACACGAAATGGGTATTTTCGGTAGGACAGAACTACTTGAGGTTATGTCTTTAAAAGAGAGACTGACACATGTCACTCTTACCACATTACAACACATAATTACAAAGTTACATAGAAACAATTAAATTAAAATACATGTAGGCCTTAAAACCATCTCTTTAAAAGTTTATGTGAAATTGAAAGAGCTTTAGCTTGTGAACAAATCGTAGTAATTAGTTTATGGTTTTAGAACTTTCTAAACCCCTTTTTCCTCTATATGCGTAGGCCTCGAGGCCATCTCTTTAAAATTTTATGTTATGAAATTGAAAGAGCTTTTGCTTGCGAAGAAATCCTTTTCTTTGATCTAAATGTGGCACTTCAATAAACCTAAGGTGTGATGCCCAAGAAAAACAATCAGTGTGAGAATTCGGCCCCATACATCTTTGGCCAACATGCAATGGAGGAACATGCGATCCATTGTCTCCCTCAACTTCACACATAGCGCACAGTGGTCAGTGATGATCATCTGGTGATTACACATATGGTCAACTCTGAGGATTTTATCGAGGAAGGCATACCACTTGAACGCACAAACCCTGGGAGGAGCATGTATGCTCCACAGTTTAGCTGGATGCTAGGATTGAGGACAAAGAGCAGTCTAATGGTGCAACGATTTGACGCTGAAAACTAAAGAGGAGCACCGGATTCAAACCCTTTTGTCTTTGCCCCACTTTCTGACATATCCAAGCCTTGGGGGAGTATGATAGGAGGCCATCCACAACAAGACACCCAAGAGAAGAATTGCCGATTCAAAGTGGCCTTCTGTTAAAAGCTTTTGCTCGTGACGGATGTAACTTCCATTATTCTTGGATATGAGTACAATGCTCATTTTATAACCATTGGTGTGATTCCTTTGGCTAGTTAGTGGTGCGATGCTCTAACCACTATCCTCTTTTGAGTTTGTTTTATTTTTTTCTTCAATCACTATTTCTCTTCTATTTCAAGCATACGATATTTGTTCCTTAATTATTCCTCAAGTCGTCTTACATTAGTTTATGATGGGGACCATCCAAAACAAGGCATCCAAAAGAAATACCAATTCAAAGCGACCCTTTTTATTTTACCTCATGTATTTTAATTTTATTATTTCTATGTAACCTGTAATTATGTGTTGTGATATGGTAAGAGTGTCATGTTTCGGTCTTTCTTTTAAAGAAAAACCTCAAGTAGTTATGTCCTACCAAAACTACTCTTTGATTTTCTCTATTAAAGAGAGTCCCAAGTAGTTACCCAAGTGGTTATGTACTCGTTGCCATGTAATTATCTCTTCTAAAGAGAGTCCCAAGTAGTTACCCACGTGGTTATGTCCTACAAAAACCATCATTTGCTATGCATCATTCTCATTTTTAACGAGAGTCCCAAGTAGTTACTCAAGCAATTATGTCCTATTAAAATCGAGTATTGCTATGTGTCATTCTTTCTTTTAAAGAGGGAGTCCCAAGTAGTTATGTAACTACTAAAACCTCCAATCTCTTAAAGACAAAGCCTTGTCCATTTTGGAAAAAGTGATGGAATGAAATAATGATTAGAAACTTTTGCTTTTGGTGGATGTGTGGTGCTCGCATTATAGCCATTGGTGCGATGCCTTTGGTGTCATTGGTGCGATGTCCTAACTCCTATTATTTCTTAAGATCAGTCTTATTTTTTCTTCAATTACTATTTCTCTTCTATTCAGGAATACTATCTTTCCTACTCTCCAATCTAAAATCATGCCTTCTTATTGTTTACCATTCGTGCACCTTCCAACATGAAGACGGTTGATTGAGCAAAATCTCCAATTTTTATTCATTCATCCATCATTAACGTACAAGGCTATCTCTTTTAAGAAATGGGAGGTTCTAGTAGTTATATAACTACTAGGACTCTATCTTTAAAAGAGAGAATAACACGTGACAATTGGTGGTATTGGGAGGACATAACTAGTTGGGTGACTACTTAGGAGTTAGGATTCTCTCTTTTAGAAGAGATAATGACACATGACAATGTGTGGTTTTAGTAGAACATAACTACTTGGTACTCTCTTTCAAAAGAGAGAATGACACACGAAATGGGTATTTTTGGTAGGACAGAACTACTTGAGGTTATGTCTTTAAAAGAGAGACTGACACATGTCACTCTTACCACATTACAACACATAATTACAAAGTTACATAGAAACAATTAAATTAAAATACATGTAGGCCTTAAAACCATCTCTTTAAAAGTTTATGTGAAATTGAAAGAGCTTTAGCTTGTGAACAAATCGTAGTAATTAGTTTATGGTTTTAGAACTTTCTAAACCCCTTTTTCCTCTATATGCGTAGGCCTCGAGGCCATCTCTTTAAAATTTTATGTTATGAAATTGAAAGAGCTTTTGCTTGCGAAGAAATCCTTTTCTTTGATCTAAATGTGGCACTTCAATAAACCTAAGGTGTGATGCCCAAGAAAAACAATCAGTGTGATGCCTTTAGTCTCGTCGGTGTGACACAAACAAATCTATCTTCTTCTTTCTATCTTTTCAAGGTAACATATCTACCATCTACTTACATATGAGTTCTAAGAATCAAAAGCAAATATCTTCTTCTTCTTTCTATTTCTTCAAGGTAGCAAATCTACAATCCACTTCTTTTATCTTTTTCGAAAACTTGAAGCTTTCATTACATGTGAGTTCTGAGAATCAAAAGAATATATTATTCAAGGGTTTTAATAAGATCCTCAAGAGGAATAATCTGAGAAGGTCATATCTGAAATCTAATGATCAGTTGGGTTAATCTCAATCGTTGAAATTGAGAATTTTTCTGTTTTCTTTAATTTTGAGATCTAAAGTTTTGTGGATGTTTAGGTTTTACAATTATTATTAAGAGGATCAATATGAGCAGATCTGATCTTAAGTTTGATGATTGGTTGAGTTGATCTCAGCAATTAGATATTTAGATTAGGTTGATATAAGGATCCAATGATAGGATCTGATTGATTTAAACTTTGTTTGAGAGGTTAACTGTAAGTGCGAATTTCAAAGAATTTAGAAGGATTGGATCTGAGCTGCTTTTTGAAAGTTACCTAAACCCTAAATTTCATCATATTTTTGGTGGGTTTTATAAAAGTTAAAGACTGATAAAAGCTCCTCCACGAATCCTACATCACAAGCACCATGAGATTGATTACCACTTCGTGAGAGAGGTGGAGAATGGTGAGGATGCTTCCACTTCCTGTGCCATGTCATGGTCAACTTGTCATTGTATTCACCAGGGACTATAGTACAAATCAGCACAAAATTTTGATTTTTTAATGGCAGTGCAAAAATTTGATTAACAAGCTCAAAATGTTCAGAGGAACATTTCAGCTTTGAGTAGGAGTGATGGAAAAAGGCTACACAGTCCTCATTAAGATTTTTTTAACTATTTTTCATATTTTGTTTAAAAGCTATGTCACAAATATCTCCGACATTTTCAAAATACAACGATTTTATCACGACATTTTAATAAAACGACAAAATCCTGAAATAATCCAGAGAATTTAAAAACTATAGCTATATTTTAATTTATCGCGATAATTGGACCGACAACCCTGTTCGCTGGCCTACTCAATAGCCCTCTTCGAGTCAATCTAACGATTTCCTCTAACGACCCCAAGATTAGCTCGCGTTGTTGGACCAATTGTTGCGATATTTTTATTTTATATTTTTTTCTTAATTTATATAATTTTATATTTTTTAAATATTTTTATTTTTATCATTTTTCCCGATAAAACTCCAAAAATTAAAATGAAGTGATGTGTCCAGAGATTTTCCCTTGCCAAGAAATTCCCATGAACGGTATTTGTGATAGTTTATAATAAGTCAATGTACTCAAGTATTTCATATGAAAAGGAGTAGACAAGCTATCCATCATGTTTTGTCAAAGTCGACTCCTCTCTCCTCCTCTCATATCTTCACATCTTAGCTTCATTTTTACAAAAGATCCTTCTCAAAATCAGCATATACACTAATGAGTGTAGGCATAACTGCATAAGAACTCATGAAAATACCAACCCAAGTATGTCTGGATAAAGGATGAGTGTGGAATGGATACATTTTTATTTTCAAAAGTGAAGTTTCATTCAAACATGGGATTCTTTCACATTTTGAAGTGCCTGGGAGCAAAGCCTGTAACAATAACCAACAATATCTCCGATCTTTTCCTGATAATGAAACTTAAATGACAAAAAGAGTAAAGTGGGATAAATCTTAACAAAAAACCCTTCTCTTGGCCCATTCTGTCATCTACATTCCCATGAAAAACTCAAGCTTATCAAGTTGAAATATCTGTAGGCAGTCTTTCTGAAATTTCAAGTAATTCTTACACGAAAAAAATTTCATAAACATTGTAACTATAAAACCAATGATCAGCATGGAAAAATGAAATTAAGAACTAAGCAGTACATACCAGTCTTCTGCATCATCCATGCTTTCAAGCTGATACCTTTCATCTTCAGTGATATCTAATGCAACCTGGACATGAGAAAAAAGAAGAAAAAACCCAGATTATGCTTTATCCGAACAAACAAGCAGGCCACTTTCAGAGTGATAACTTATAAGTAGTTCAAATGTGACAAATTATTTTAGGAAAACAGTGTAAACATAAAATGCAACCAACACAAATGTAGCTAATATACCAACAAACCACTAATCGGCTTAAAAACTAAAATGACGGAGGGAGGGAGGGGGGATGGGGGCGTGAAGCTCAACACTCATTTGTGGTGCCATATCCTGGGAAAAAAATAGTTTTCTAACAACATCAAAAGAAGTACATAACTAAAATGAAGGGCAAATCAATAACTAGCCTGTGAATAGAACTTTTAGAGAGAGAGAGAGAGAGAGAGAAAGAGAGTAAAATGTGAACATGTTTACATTTAGGTGATAAATGAATTGCAGCAATAATGTCACTTCATTTCAATAATCCAAAATAACAAAGTGCTTAATAAACAACTATGCACAATCAGGTCAAATACTCAAGTTTATCAGATACTCAATTGGAGTTTTTAAACATTGGGACACATGATGCATGCAGAATTAACTTGGATAAGGTTTCAAACTTTCAAAATCCAGCACAAACTGCCAGAGTTTTTAAACATTGGTACACCTGATGCATGCTCGATTAAATTGGATGACGTTTCAAATTTTCAATGCCCAGCATAAACTACCATACCATGACATAGAACTGACTACTTAGGTTACTGTCAACTAATATAACCTAGAAGCAAAGGTGGCAATCGACATGCCATGTGTTCAAGGATGTAAGCTTTCAATACTCGCTCTCAGATCCTAGATTATTTTCTTCTTTATGCCTTCTTTTATTAGACTCTCTCATCGGGTTATGACAGTTTATCTCATGCACGCACTGCATAATTGCATATACATGCGCATGTAAGACCATGGTTTTAAATTTCAATTTCGGATTTCGGTGGAGACCGACACCAAAATCACAAAAACCCGAATCGGTATTTTATTTCGGCCGAAATTTCGGAATTTCGGAATTTCGGTTGAAATTTCGTTAAATTTCCCGAAATTTCGTTCAATTTTCCGAAATTTCGGAAGGAGTAAGAGAAAAGCGGAGATGGCGGTGGCGGTGGCGGTGAAAAATGGGCTGTGCTGATAGAGGCGGCCGCTGCGGTGGAGAAATCTGTGAGAGGAAGAGAAGGAATGGTCTCTTGGGAAGTTCAGCTACATGGATAAGTCTGAGAGGAAGAGAAGGAATGGTCTCTTGGGAAGTTCAGAGAGAGAGCCACGTCCCAAAGATGGTGCAACGTGGGGAGAACGCTGGATATGGATAGAGATTAAGTGACGACATGTCAATTTAATGGATTTTTCCAAAAATAAAGAAAACCTAGATTTTCGGTCAAAAACGCGTGGAAAGAGATTTAGACGTGTGGAGGGAGAGATAGAAACCACGTAGAGAGAGATTACGGGCTGAAATTTCAAAATTTCAACCCAAAATTCTTGATTTTATTGATTACATAATGTTTTCCCTAAATTTCAACCGAAATTTCGGCAGAAATTTCAGAAATTTGGCCGAAATTTGGTTTTCAATATTTATATTATTTTAATCTGTGTATTCGATTTCGGCCGAAATTTCAAAATTTCGGTTTCGGTGAGGTCCGAAACGCATTCCGAAACCGAAATTTGAAACCATGTGTAAGACTAGGTTGGACACCAACAGCATAGACATGTGCTCAAGTTAAGTTAGACAAGGACACAAGGTGGCATGCTCAATGTCCTCATAAACTAACACTTATTTATTTTGCAATCTATAAACTAACATGTCTTTCCCATGCAATCTACCTTTGTATCGTTTCCCTTATATAAATGTGATTAGTAAGAACAAGCGCTCTGAAATATTAAAAAAATGTATAATCACACATATACAAGTTCACGGGAACTGCAAAAAAAAATCAAAAAAGAATATCATAATTTAGGTTTTGTCCTAAACCTTGCATAACATGTGTT
Organism: Tasmannia lanceolata; assembly: GCF_043159265.1. Classification (NCBI taxonomy): domain Eukaryota; kingdom Viridiplantae; phylum Streptophyta; class Magnoliopsida; order Canellales; family Winteraceae; genus Tasmannia; species Tasmannia lanceolata. Next base: position 57,911,361 of record NW_027518714.1, read on the forward strand.
CAATTATGTACTGATCAAGTTCCTGACATGGCAATTTTTTAAGAAATGCAGTGTCCTTGTTACAGATGCAACCGATGTTGAGTTAACGTGTTCACTCAATAAGCGTTTCTTGATCCTAAGCTAAACAAGAAGTAGAAGTGGAATAGAAAGTGTGTGTGTGTGTGTGTGTGTGTGTGTGTGTGTGTGTGTGTGTGTGTATTTGTTTTTTTGAGTGGTGATAGCAAGTATATGGTTCTCCAATTTAATCAGCAGTACAATGTTTTTCAAACTTGACTCGGAGTTCTACTTCATGTAGGTTTTCACTAATGGTTTCTTTTTACACAACCCACAATTTGCTAGACTGCACTCGTGTGGCTTGTGAGGGCCTCGCAGAATATCATAGTTTAGGGTGACTAACAATAAACATTAAATTCTGACTGCATCTCTGTATGCCCTTGCATCAAATAAATCATCATTTTATTAGCTTAACTTGTCCTTGCTTCAAGTAAAAGATCTAACCGGATTTGATGTGTTAGTCCAAATATGGTGAATAGCTCCAAACTACTTTGACTTGAATGACCATTGCCCATTTTTCATTTCTCGCAATTTCAACTACAAGTACATATTGGAGCTCTTCCAAATCTTTCATCTCAAAGTAGTTTGAGGGTGAGTTTTCATCCTTATCAACATATATGATATGACACACAAAAGTATGTTAATAAAGGTAAATGAGTAAATGGTCGATCACGGTTGAAAAAGGCATAAGGTGTAGGAAAAGTGTCTCTGAGTGGAAGAACTGTAGAGTAATGGTCAAGAGGCTACACCTCAAAGGTGAGGCAGAAGCCTCATGATCAGGACCAAGGTTTTAAATTTCGACCGAATTCTCGGTCAACCCCGAAACCGAAATTGGGTAAACTCGAAACGTTACAGAATTTCGATTCGGTCCGAAATTTAAGGAAAATCTCAAAAACATCTGGATTTTATTCTTTATTTCAAATTTTCCTTCGGTCATTTCGTTCCAAATTTTGTACGAGATATAATATTATTTTATTTGAATTCGTTAGATTTTGTCATCCGAAATTTGAAACCTTGATCAGGACAACAGAGCACTCAGCGCTGCACATAATTTAAAAGTTGTTTTCTATTCTTTTTTTCTTTTCTTTTTTATTGCATCTACCATCAAGCCCTAAAAACCCACCTAGTTAATTCCCACCTAGTTGAATAGCTAGAATCTTGAAAATCTAAGTTTTCTTGCTGCTAAACACAAATACTCAGTTCAAATTCCATCAAAACATGTAACTAAATTCAAGAACTTAGACATCAAACATTTCAAAATTCAAATACAGTGGTGTTAAGTAGGATAAAAACTACTTTCTTCGGCACATAGGGTTTATAATTACCGTAATTTGGTTGCTAATATCCTTTCTCAAACACTCGAAAAGACGAAGAAAAATCGTTCCGTGCAATCAAAGATTAAAAAAAACAGCAGCAACAACAACAGAATCTGATATCTACAAGAATGTACCTGTTTTGCAAGAAGCTCTCTCTCTACGTTTCCTGAAGCGAAAAAGGGGGCGTGTGGTTCGAACTTTCGACGGACTGGGATCCAAAATGGAAACCCTAATTCCTCTGCAACAACCGCCATTACACTCTCGATGGCCCTTTTTCGTGGATTTTAGGAACTGAGGGCGATTTCAGCCATTTGATGGAAACAGCATGGACTTTTTGGTAATTTCCGCTTCTTAGCCGGTGGACATGTCATTAGATAGATAGGACCCAATAGGAGGGAGATGTGTCCTGGCTAAAAATTCTTGGCGATGGGACAATCCCAGCCATTAGATTGGGAATGGGAGGAAACTGTACTTATTAATGATCCCGATTCCACTGCAGTCCCTAATTATAACAAAATTTAATAAAAGGAAAATGATATATTCGCCCCCTATATACTAGAGGGTGTAGTAAAAGCCGTCTATATACGCACACAGACACAGGAAAATGATTGTGAGCTTGAAGCTCATATAGCTTATATGAGCTTGAGGGCCAAAACACATGTGGGCCCACATTGTTAGCATTATCCAAAGCATTCATTTGAAAGGCCCATACATAGATAGGGTGTATACAAAAAATCAGCTCCATAGGATCATCCTAACCCATCCAAAAGTGGAGGGCAAAATGGACAGACACCGTTTGCCACAAATCTGCCCATTTTTGCACTCCGCTTTTGGAGGGGTTAGGATGATCCAATGGAGCTGATTTTTGGTACACACCCTATCTATGATGGGGCCTTGTAAATGAATGATTTGGATCACCACAAAAAATGTGAGACTCATGTGTTTGGGCCCTCAAGCTCATATAAGCTATATGAGCTTCAAGCTCACAATCATTTTCCTCATATATATATATATATATATATATAGAGAGAGAGAGAGAGAGAGATAACGGTTCCTACACATATGTGTAGAGAATTCTCTACACACTAGCTTAAAATACATTGGAGGCCCGCATTGTTTGGGTGATCCAAGCCATCCATTTTAAAGGCCCTCACATAGATAGGGTGTCTACAAAAAATCAAATCCATAGGATCATCCCATCCCTACGATTTGTGGAGGTAAAATGGATGTCTTTAAGCCTTCACAAATTAGTCCATTTTTTGCCTCCACAGTTCGAATGGTTAGGATGATCCTATGGATCTGATTTTTTGTGGACACCCTATCTATGTGAGGACCTTAAAAATGAATGGTTTGGATCACCCAAATAATGTGGCCCCCACTGTATTTTAAGCTAGTGTGTAGATAACTTATCTACACATATGTGTAGGAACCGTTTTCTCATATATATATATGAGAATAGAGTTCCTGAGGGTGCCATCATATAAGCTTATATGAGGTGGCTCTCACAAAACATAAGGGGCCCACATTGTTAGGATGATCCGAAGCATTCATTTGAAAGGCCCCATCATAGATAGGTTGTGTACAAAAAATCAGCTCCATTGGATCATCCTAACCCCTCCAAAAGTGGGGGCAAAAATGGGCAGATTTGTGGACAAAACGTGTCTATCCATTTTTGCCCCCACTTTTGAAGGGGTTAGGATGATCCAATGGAGCTGATTTTTTGTACACACCCTATCTATGATGGGGCCTTTCAAATGAATGCTTCGGATCATCCTAACAATGTGGGCCCCTTATGTTATGTGAGAGCCACCTCATATAAGCTATATGAGGGCACTATCAGGATCTCTCTCTCTCTCTCTCTCTCTCTCTCTCTCTCTCTCTCTATATATATATATATATATATATATATATATATATATCCCTTCGCTATCTTTTTTGTGTTGTATGGCTCACATCATAAGATGATCCAAACCGCCCATTTGATGGACCACAGTTGTGCCTGAAAAAACATTTCCTCCCATCTATAGAGGATTTCATAATATGTAGTTCCTGTAGGATCATTGTATGGAAATGATTTTTTTGGCAGAGCCTATTTACGACATAGCCCATCAAATGGACTGTTTTGTATCATCTTATGGTGCAAGCCACACAGCACTTTTTGAAAAATAATGGACTATACAGGCATACACGTAGGGGTGCAACTTGGGTTGGGTCGGGTTGAGCTTTTGCTAAAAATGAATTGGAATCGACCTGAATCCGACTCGATTTTAAGGTAAAAGCTCAACTCGAATTCCTAAAAATCGACCCGAGTTGCACCCCTACATACACAGCATAAAAACTTTGAGATATTATATGATGAGTGGCCTTATAAACCTGTATTTTTAAAAAAGCACAATCCATAGAATGATCCGACTTGTCCATTTGCTGGGCCACAACATAAATAGGTCTGCCCCCAAAATCATTTCTATAGGATGATCATAACTCTCCAGTCTATTGAAGTTTCCATAAGGTACAGTGCTGGAAGGTTAGGATAAATGATATTTGGGGCACAACTTATTTACGTTGCGGCTCAACAAATTGACAGTTTGGATCATCCTAAGGAGTGGGCCTTACTGCATTTTTTGAAAAATATGGGTTTATAAGGCCACCCCATCATGTAATCTAATCTAATTATATATATAAGTAAAACTGAATGTTGCACAACATGGTGCTGCCACGCGACACCCTCTATACATGCAACTTCTGTGTATAGCCCATTTTAAGATTAAAAAAAATATGTACACTCAACTTCTGTGTGTATCCCAATGCCTAAATCTCCCCATAAATCTCGCACTTCTTCACTACACGCTTCCTTTCCTAATCGGATTAGGTCTCTACAATGCAAATCCAATTCTATGAGGATTTGGTAAGGACTAGTAAAGATGCACGTGCAACCTTATCTACATAAGAAACATAATCATATGTTGTTGTTTTTTTATATCAACATAAAGGATAAGTTGCAATTTGTAATGCTTATATCTTGATTGTTTATGAAAATGCCATATAATCTTTCATTTTGTTTCAAAGGTGATTATTGATAATCTATATTAGTTAGTGAACTTTCTTGAATATTATTGTAGATCATCAAAGTACATAGATTATATGTTTTATTCTACAAAAATATGGTATGGTTCACATCAGTGTATGAACTTTAAGTGTGCCTCTATATAGAGAGACGTATAGTAATCATGACCGCCTCCAATGGCACAAATGGCAGTGTATACAGACTGCATTCATTAGCAGCTCATAAAGCTCTTTTCCTCACTCGGCAACATAACCATACATACCTGATTATTGTCAAATTGTGTAAGTCCTACCTATTTGCAAAAAATTCAAACAACGAACCATGCGGGAATTTAGATTAAACAAGATTTAAACTTTGACTTCGTGAAGAAAGAGAACTTGATTAAAAAAACTCAATCCCTAGATAATTGCATAGTTATCAAACAAATTGTTATGGAACTTTAATATGCAGGATATTGTTCTCATCGATGAAACCATGAATAAAAGATTAACATGACTCTTTAAATAGGCTTCAACTCACAATGTTCCTCTTACTAAATTTGTTTTTTATCAATCCAGTTACACAAATTTAAGAGGCACCTAAAACTATACATACCTTCAGACCCAAATTCAAAAAATCCACTTTACCGTCAAAAAAACAATATTTTAAGCAAAACAACACCAATAAAAACAAAGAGAATGATATTTGCCCTCCTTTCCCCAGCTTTCACCAAAGAGGGTTGGAAAAGTACAATATGAGGAAGTCTCGTTGACTATTGAAATTACATGTTTAAATCATGAGACTTGAGAGTTTACAAAATAAATAATAAGAAAAGTAACATGTTGTTTCAATACAAACATAAAACTGGAAGTGGAAAATCCGGGCTTAGAATGAGCAACTACATGGACAATTCAATGGCAGGAGATGATGCCTCTCTTATACTACTATCTTTGAGTTCCACATTAGAAAAAAATTAGAAAATGAAAATGAAAATCAGAGAGCGGAAGGAACCATGAAATACGAAATCAAATAAGGAAAATGACATCAGCACAACCATGTTTTGATAATTGCACTAACACATCTTGTCTTCTACTATTTAAGGAGCTTTCAAGGTTTGTTACAATCCCAAAAAGCTCTTACAAACTAATAATTACAAAGAAAAGAGAGGCGACATTTAGTTGTGTTTGTGAAATTATTAATGCATGGTTGTACTGATATCATATCCATTTTAATCATTAGCAAAACCCTGCATATAAATTTGTGATTTAAGGTGAAGTTTTGTACAAGAGACAACGTTTCTAAAGAATAATAAGGAGATGAATGAATTAAAATTTGGTTTATGGATTAGATATAAAATTGTAGAGTACGGAGTCCATAACAAAAAATAAGGAACTCGGCAAAGGCAAGCCAATCAAGGCTCTATCTGAAAGAATTTTAATTCCCCAATTATGCAGGTGGCTATATGGAATCAAAGTCGCAGTCAGCATGGTAAGTTATGATTCCTATAATACCATGAAAAAAACAGGTTACCCAAGGCCCATCACTTAGGCTATTGGAGCTACCTCAATAGAACTCATGTTAGGTTAATACTCAGGCTATAAAGAAGTCAAAAAAATTTGACTCCAAAACTGATTATTATATAAAAAATTAGGCTCAATTTTAAGTCAGGTTGATACTCAGGCTATAAAGAAGTCAAAAAAATTTGACTCCAAAACTGATTATTAGATAAAAAATTAGGCTCAATTTTAAGTCCATAAATTAGTTTTGGACTCAAAATTCTCAAATTCAAAACAAATCGGGCCTAAGCATTTATCATCAATGAAGATTAGACAGTAAAAATGACTATTAGAAGACTTTAAAAACTTAATGCCCACTTAGACTAAGAAAAGTATTGAGATATTCCTCATATTATTCGATTGCAAGAAAACTTGTTTCGCACTCAATTCATGTTTGGGTCCAAAATATAAAAAAACTGTAGAAATTAAATCCCTTCACTTTTGGTTCAAATATTGGAGGAATTTTTTGACAAATGTTTGGAAATGAAAACGTTTCCCAGAATTTCCTATTTTTCTGTTGTTTGATTACTTGTGGAAAAAAAAACTCAGGCCACAGCATAAAAGTTAACTTTAGAGGGCCTTGAATTTATAATAATCATACCTCTCCCTAAAATTAAGCAATTACTATTGCCAGTTCGTTTGAGATTGTGACAACCGATTGTGTGCCCCCAGCCTTCAATAGTCTGTTGGAGGGCTCACAATTAGTGGTCACAAACTCAAACAAAAAATTTTCATGGAAAAATAATCCAGTGTGTAGCATGTTTGCAAAATTCCTTAAAAAAAAAGAGCTCAGTTCTTGAGATGTCTAATGGGTATAAAACAAATTTCATTGTTATTTTTAACAGTAAAAGTGGTTCAAAATTATTTTGCACCTATTTTACGTCTAGCAATGTAGCCTATGGAAAATTTTCAATTTTGACAAGAAAATGAAAAATAAGTTTTCTATACTTTCGAATAGCTTAAGAAATGCAAATATTCATAGGCAAAAAGTAGTGCAGACTTCTTGGATTTATCCAAACCGTATCTGTTGCAACCCACTGGGGGAGTGCTTGAATGTGGATCATTGCATTTTTACCCTTCTTAGAATCATCCAATGTTGGAGATTTTGTGCCATAACCGCCTTTGTTGAGTGATAAAACATGAACGGCTGAGATCATCGAAATGGATGGGCCCACATGTACAATTTTCTACTGTCTACTGAAAAAAATTTCAGTAAAAGTCAAATCTTCAAAGTTCAAAAAGTCCAAATATGGTGAATTTTAATAAGATACCCATGAAACATTTTCAGATATTTGTCATAAAAAGAATTGCAAACCACTTTATGAAAAACCATTAATTTGGGAAGCTTGCTTGATCTGGGCCCACCACATGACACTGAGATGATGCACTACATTCATTTTATAGGGTATTTTCACAGAGATGAGATGATCTGTTCAATCAATCTAGACGGTTGATCTTGTAAAACATCATGATCCAATGCACACACTCTTGCTCCCTTGCCGGACAGTCTTCCCATTCATAAAAAATCAACAGTTGATTTTGTTTTTTGGCAGAACCCTAAACTTACCTTGACAGATCAAGAGAATGTGATCATCCAATCAAAGTAATCTTAACGGCATTTTGCCCGATATGAGGCCATGAGTCAAATCAACGGATCAGATTACATGTGTGTGGCACAAGCGGGCCCAAAAAATTAGTTGTTAACAACCACTAACCGTTTAGCATCTTTCAAATTAATAACGGAAGTCCTCATTCCCCTCTTTATAGACACTTTTTAACTCAATTGTTAAATTTAAATGATCTGAACCGTTAACAAAGGAAAATGTTATCCGCACTACTATAGTTTGATGATCACACTCCTCACTTTATTAAAGTACGGTATGGCCCGCACCATAGGATTATCCAAACCGTCCATTGTGAACTGTGGAGACTATTTCAATGTTGAAAAAGAAAAACACATATACAGAACTTCTTCAGATGGAACCCAAATTCGGGTTTCGGGTCGAGTTGCCCGACAGCCCAACTCTACCCGACCCGACCCGATTTCCAATTCGGGTTAATTTTTCCCAACCCAACGCAACCCGATTTGCGAAAAAGCTTTACCCGACCCAACCCAAATTCTGGTTGAACCCGACCCGCGTGAGAACATCCAAGTAACAACGATGATTTGAAATTATATATAGTGCTAATGTCCTCACTACCATATTTTATAATGGCACTACTCACCGTATTTTGATGATCGCCCTCCTCACTTTATTAAAATGTACGGTATGGCCCGTACCATAGGATAATCCAAACCGTCCATTAGATGGGCCACTGCCTAAATAGGTTGTGCCCCAAAAATAATTTCATAGGTTGATCCAAACCCTCTGATCTATAGAGGGTTATAGGTTGATCCAAACCGTCCATGTGATGGAACACAACATCAAGCCTGTAAAATCATTTCCATAGGTTGATCCTAGCCCTCCAATCGATAGAGGTTTCCATAATTGTTGTTCCTCTTCAGGTGCCCGGAATCCGTCAATATTTTGCAAGTCTCTGCATGAGTAATATAAAGTAGTCCTTTCGTCATTGTCATATGTCTTTACCTCTTCATGGTAGTTTTTTTCCGTAATTGTCATGACAGATACCCTGTGTCCGTACTCTTCGTATGTAGATTACGATTTTACCCTTAAATAATTACTCATAGAGATAGATGTTAGATATTAGCAAAGCGGTTAATGGTAAAAGAGTAATGATGACGTCTGGAGTTATCTTTGAGGGGCAAAATAGGGAATTGCTAGGGTATTTATTGCCCAACGTGAATGCCGAGATTACCCTTAAGGAAAATCAGAAATGTCAATGCAAAAGGTATTGTGCTGGGCTGTGAGACATGAATGGAAATAACGCAATAGTGAGGATGACTTTAACCCCGGATTCACGCTTTATATATACAGTATAAGGATTACTCGAATAGAATATTAATTAAAAATGTATTTGGTATTTCTATTTCTAGAAAAAAGGGAAAAGAAGTCGGTTGTGTATCTCTTCCTAAATTTTAGTTTGATACTAATCCATCAGAGTTAGCTTTGATTTTATTTGTATTTGGACGGTTGAGATTGAGATTTGGGTGCTCAACCAAGGAAATCGTAATCATGGTTTAAAATTTTGGTTTCGGACCTTAAAATTTTGAAATTTCGGTCAAAATCCGGTACCACAAAGAAAATGGTATTTTATTCAATATTAAATTTCGGCCGAAATTACCGAAATTTCGGTAAAATATTAAAATAATAATAAAAAAAGGTTTTTTGGTTTAAATTTCGGGCAATCGAAATTTCGGCCGAAATAAATGACCGTTTCGGTTTTGGGTGATTTCGGTGTCGGTCTCCACCGAAATCTGAAATTTCGAAATTTAAAACCATGATCGTAATACGGATTACTTACAACAACGGGCTTAAGAAATTCTTCTATCTCCCTAATTTTGTGTTTATGTTGAATTGCGATTAAAAATACTTGTATCTCCCTAATTATTCTCTTTGCAACTAGTTTCTCTAAAAACTCAATAAATACAACCGATCCCGTTTGGTCGACCTCACTTTGTTTGCACTCGCACAATTATAGAGACCCCGCCTGTTTAAGACCTCCTCTTTCCTTTTGCCGCCTCCTCTCTCTCTCTCTCTCTCTCTCTCTCTCTAGTTCCTCAACAGCAACATCAATAATGGCAGCGCTAAAGCTATCAGAAACAAGAGACCTAACACGAATAGAGCGAATCGGGGCCCACTCCCACATCCGAGGGCTAGGGTTTGACTCAACCCTAGAACCCCGTTCCTCCTCCGAAGGCATGGTGGGTCAGACCTCCGCCCGGAAAGCTGCCGGAATCATCCTCCAAACGATCAAAGATAGCAAAATCGCGGACCGTGCCGTCCTACTCGCGGGCCAGCTTGGCACCGGAAAAACCGCCATAGCCATGGGCATGGCTAAATCCCTCGGCCAAGAAACCCCCTTCAGCCCTAATGCAAGCCTTTCGCAAAGCCATTGGAGTTCGAATCAAGGTAGTTTTTACTTCTCTTCTTTTTTACATTTTTAAGAGAGAAGACATTCTTGTATTTTATTAGGGTTACTGATATTGACACTGCCATGTTTTAATAATTGCACAAACTAAGGTTGTCTTTTCATTTTTTTTTAAGACAATTCTTTTAAGTAATAAAGGACAAGATGAGTTAGTGCAATTATCGAAACATGGTAGTGCCAACTGCCAATATCATTAGCCTTTTCTTACTGGTTAACTTAAAAGAAAAGCCACCTTGTAATTCAATCAAAACTACATATCCTCTGTGAAGTTAGTTTCTTTAGTCCCACATTGGAAAGTTGTGTTTTGTTTACAGTTCATTCATGCAAGATTACTGCTTCTGTTGATTACATTTTCATCTGCTGATTTTCATACTCTACCAACATTTTCATTTTCATCTGTTGATTATATTCTGAATCCCAAAAGTACTGATTTTCATACTCTACCAACAACAGGAAGAAACTGAGGTTATCGAAGGTGAAGTTGTGGAGCTCCAAATTGATCGGCCGGCCGTTACCGGAGCCACGTCCAAGACCGGAAAACTGACTCTTAAGACGACGGAGATGGAGGCTGTTTATGATCTAGGCGCGAAGATGATTGAGGCATTGGGGAAGGAGAAGGTACAGAGTGGGGATGTTACTGTCATTGATAAGGCGTCGGGGAAGATCACTAAGTTAGGGCGGTCCTTTGCGAGGTCGAGGGAATATGACGCGGTGGGGCCACAGACCAAGTTCTTACAGTGCCCTGATGGGGAGTTGCAGAAGAAGAAGGAGGTCGTGCATTGTGTCACCCTCCATGAGATTGATGTTATTAACAGCAGGTTTGTGCTTGCTCTTTCTCTCACTCTCTCTGTGTGTGTGTGTGTGTTTCTTAATTTTTGAAATAATTTTGTTTGCCCACCTGATACTTATATGTCTGTGATATGTGCATGTGAAACATCCAATTACTCCAAAAGCTTAAGATGTTGGAGAAGGTGTTATTTATTCCTTTATTATGCTTAACGGGTAGTTGTAATGTAGTTATTATGTAGTTGTATGTGTTTTTAGGGTTGTAAGTGTTGGTTATTGCCTGTATGTTATGTTAGTGGGTTAATGGGGTAGTGATGCGGCACTACCTTTATGCTTGTATTTAAGAAGTGTATTTTAATGAAAAATGGAATAAGAAGAGAATTTTACAGCAACAAAGGAAACTTTGTTATAGGAGAGTTATGATTCCTCTTAAATTGAACCTTTAGGAGGTCCGGTTGTCTCAAATCAACCTTTTTCCCCTCTTTTTTTTTTTTTTTGTATCTTTTCTTTTGTTTATTTGTGTTACAGCCAATCAGGCACGTAAGAGGCTGTCCATTTTAATTACTTCCTTTTGTTCTCTTTAGACAGTAGCTTATAGATGATGATCAGAGAATTGTGATTTTTTTGTGGTTTTTGGTTCAACTGATCGCTTTCTTGTTTCTTGGTTTGTGTTTTGAATTATCAGTTTAGAGACAATAAGCTGCTGTATCGTTTGAAATAAATGTTTCATAATCAATTAGGCCGTCTCACTTCTATCATTGAATTTTAGTTTGACAAAGTCCAAAAATCTGTTTAAGGGATGTTGCCCGCATCAGTCTCTCTCTCTCTCTCTCTCAGTTTCAACTTCAATTCGCTTCCCCCGCCTGTGATATTTACATGACTATTTGAGTTTCTCACTGTTTTATCTTAAAAACAATAGGTTAGAGATGATGATATGAAAATTTGTTTTTCGTGGGGTTTGATGGCATGAAAATCTGCCTAGAGACAATGAGCTACCCTAGGGTTTGTAGAACTGCTTAAACCCCACCCCAATTCTATCATTGAATTTTAGTTTCCATGTCCAAAAATCTGTAAGGGTATGTTACACTTACTCCGGTAAGAGTGCTGTTTATTAAATAGGCATTTTTTTATTTTCTTTTTTTCTTTTGAATTAAAAAGTTTATGTTTTGGAAGAGCTATCTTGGAGAAAAAATCAATGGGCTTTAGGAGGATAGATTAGGTAAATTGGGCAATGAAACCGGCTCTCTGTAGCAGTGGCAGGTATTAGTTACCAGCTGCTACTGCTACATTTTTTGGTGTGTTTTTAGAAAGACAAAAGAAATGGGTAGTGAAAGAAGTTCTCTTATAAGAGAAAGCTAAGGAGTACCATGGAATGTACAAGGCTCAGGTTATGAATGATGGGGAGGAAGTGATTAAAATTGATAGGAATAACAATAGTTGTGCTACATCTTATGCTTTTGGCATATAGCCATGTCATGATCTGTATGTTATAGGAAGAAAGTTATCCAAACCAGGAGGTGTTTGGATGTGAAACAAAAAAAAAGCTATCAGTGTAGTGTATGTGAAACATGCTGGTTTTTGAGTCGCATGTGATGCATCATTTTATATGGATTTTATGGACATATTACTACATGATCTAAGCAAATGTTTTGGGACTTCATCAGCTACTCATTTTTTTAATGCTTGTGAATATGTAGCACATGATAGAATCTTTAAAATTGAAATCCTCATCTTTGTACCCATAGAACCCTCTTTGGACCATCGTCCAGTCTCTGGTACTGAAATAACATTATTTTAATGGTAGTACTATAAATAACATTACCTCATAATCATAGGACTTTTGGATTTGTTCATTATTTTAAATATTTTTTGGTTTTCTTACCAGTTTGGTCCTCATTGATACACTCCTCGGAACCCATAATCAACCTTTTTCTTGTGTTGTAATTATCAAATATAGAGACATACCTTCTATGATGAGTCTTGGATAAAAGAATGTTTGACATGTCGACTTCTTGAGGCATTTAGTAAATTTTATTTATGCGAAGACCTTTTTGTGGCTATTGTTCACTGCTAACAGTATGCTTCATCTTGACGTATAGGACTTTGAGTTGAGCTATGAAAATGAGTCTTGGAATGACTATGTGTGCATATGCCTAGAAACCCAAGTAGGGTTTTTTTTGGATGTTGTTGTAAGAATTTTTACTTTTCGAACTAATGAACATACACCAACTAAAAGTTTTAACTTAAAATTTTCCTTTTATAAAGGAAATATTTCCCTAATCACCCATTGTCTTCTTTGGTTTTTGAAAAGACACTTGGGGGTTTCCTTGTAATCTTCCATATTGAAGAATTGTTGGATTTTGCCATTCAAAAAGAAGAAGGAATGGTTGGATTTTACACTGCTTGGATTTAGTCCCACGTTGGAAACTGAACATGTTTATTGTGGATCCAAAGAATCGCTTCCTTCTTCTGTATGCATTGCCAACTCAAATGGCTTGCCTTGCCTTGCCTGTGTGTGCATGACATGCGTGCAAGGGTGCTTCAGATGCACTTTGCACTTTGCACGCATCAGCGCAAGCCACAATGTGCTGCTCTTTCTCTTTTAGTTTTTGAGTGGTGGTGGACGCAAGGAGTCATCTGACTAAGTCCAAGGTGCACATGTGGTGCATTTTTTATGGGGATTGTTTTTAAATAGTGGTTGATTTTTAAATAGATGACGGCAGGAGTAACCTGACCAAGACCAAGTCCGAGGTGCACATGTGGTCATCTGACCAAACAGGGATGAATCCTCTTTTGGACCAACGTCCCCATTCATGCAATACGAAAATTTCAAAAGGGGCTATAATTTTTATGGGATTGTTTTAAATAGTTGTTGATTTTAGTTAGGAGCATGGAGTTTCATAACTCCAAGTTCTAATAGGATTAAATCTTTAGTTCTAGCCTAGTAGGATTCTTTTTAGTTTTGCTTTAGGTTTTAGCTTGTAAACATTGTGATTATGAAATTGAGAAATAAAGAATAGAACTTCAGCCCTGTTTTGCTATGTGGATTCATGGCATGGTTTTCTAGGTGGATTCCTAGAACCCTATGTTGGATTATTTGGGTACTTTTCTCCCTTCTCATATCTTTCTAAGTGCTCTTTCTCCTTTCCTTTTTTCTTCGTGTGCCTTCACACTAGTAGGATGGTTGGTGAGGACCACTAGTATACTTGTAGCTTTGAATGGGGCTCTTCGGAGGAAACGAGGAGAGTTTAATCGAGATCCCGTTGTCAAGCTCATTAATAGCTGCAAGATGTGCCCTTTCGGGGCTCGAGAGCTTATGGGCATCTTGACAGAAAAAATTGGTCCTTCGGAGACATTGGGTTGTGGACTTAGGAGGTTTTTGACCTCTTAAGTTTAGTCAATAACTTATACAAATTCGTAGCTAAAGTTTTATTGGCTGGGTGAGGCTTCATTAGGACTTTTGATTAGGTAGTTTCATCTTCTCAAGGTGCCTTTATGGGGTGTTGGCATTGGGGGGTGGGGGGGTGCTGATCCTAGATGGACTTTCCTTGGCCTCTTGAAGGCTTATATTCAAGAAATATAAAATTTATATTGGGAATCTATGCAAGGTGGATATGAATAAGGCCTGTGACCATGTGTACTGTGTTTTGGACTACTTGAGGATGAGGATTGGTTGTGGGGAAAGGTTGAGGTGGCTCATAGAATGCTAATCTCTCCGTTTCGGACTGCCAAAAATGTCATGCTAAGGCTCGCTTTTGTGGGTCATAAGCTACATATTTTAGCCTTTTTACTGTTAGGAAAATATACAACAAACAGTGACAACATAAGAATGCATAAAGAAACATCCTCTAAATCGAAACCCTTATAGAATATTACATTATATAATGGAGAAGTCCGTACAATAATGTCCCAGCGTATTGCTTAGTGGAGTAGATACCCAAATAGCCCTATTGTACCATGTACAAGTAATTTACCGCTTTCTTGGTCTGATACCATGTAATAGAGCGGCCCTTGTTCCAGGTAACATTGGTTGATGTTTATATTTTGATTGCAAGTTTCTTGATCTCATTCATTGGAAGCCCTACATGTTTCTTGACAAGTTCAAAGAAGGCTTAGACAAGGTGACACAATGTCTCCATTGTTACTTTGGTGAGGAGACAAGCAAAATCACAAAATTTGTGGTAGATAGGGGATTTTCTAGAGGGTTTCTTTAGTGAAAAGTTCTATTACTCTAATTTCATGCTAATAGTTTGAGATGATACACTAGTACTTCTATGGGATAGCATGAAGCAAATCAGAAATTTGAAGATTATTTTCACATGTTAGATACTTGAGGGGAGAATTGAGAAGGTGTGAGATAGAGTCTAGGCTTAGAGTGAATTTGGGATAAGTTTGTTGGCGGGTAGAAATGTAGAACCTAATAGGACAGATGTGTCGGTTGAGATAACAGGGTGTAAGTATGATAATCCCCAAAGCTCTCTGTCTTATTATTGGAGCTAGGAAACACAGCCAAGTCATCATGGGAATTAGTGGTGGAGAGAATTTGAAAGTGTTACCTTCATGAAAGAAGAGCTACTTGTCTTTAGGAGAGACAAAAACATTCTCTTTAATCAACTGCGTATTTTATGTCACTACCCAAGATTCTCGAGGTGGTGGTGGTAGTTTCTTATGGCAAGGGAGGGAGGATAGTAACAAAGGTTTTACACATTACAAATTGGGATTATACTTGCAAAAATAATGATATTCAATTTTTTAACTTTTAAGTTATAGTTGAGTTTAATCCGGGTATCAAATACAGGATGGGAAGGATGAGGGAATTAGGCCTTGGAAAATTTATGGTAGGTAACTGGCCCTTTTGTCATGCCTTGTATAGGTTACAGGTGAGTGGTAATTAAGTTGTAAGAGAGTTGAGGGAAGTAGGATACTGTGTAATTGGGTCTGCAAAAAAATCTTACATACGACTGAATAGAGTCAGAAATCTTCTTTAATCTCACGAGGAGGTCCACATTTATTTCTGAGTTTGATCGAGAGTTTGGGCTTGGGATCTAATGTAGACCGGGTCTCAGTCAAACCGTCAAAGTGTAACTGGACCTAGTAAGGATAGTGTGTGAGGGCATGATCGCAATAAGCCAAAGTGGCATTTTTTGTAATTTCCCTGTTTTGTCGGTTCAATTGTAATAGAGGTATACTTTTAATTAGTGAGTGTTTGAGGGGCCTTGTAGTGAGATTTGAATGTAAGGGAAGGAATTGCCTATAAATAGGGGAGAGTCTCTCTCATTTGGGGACTTTTGATGTTTTAGCTGATTTTGAAGAAGAGATTGTAAACCCTAACTTGGAGGGAAAAATTCCAGCTTGTAAGAAGTTCTTTGAAGGACGTTAAGAGAGGAATTCATGTACATTGAAGGTCTTCCATCTCTTCTTCTTCTTGGCACGAGTTCATCGCCAAGCTAAGTATCTTCTTGCTGTTTCGTATCAAAATCTAAATAAAATCTCAGTTTCAATTTTCATTTCATGTTCTTGATCTTCATTACTTACTGTTTTCATCAATTCTCAGCTCAATTTCAGCTCATTAGTGCTTATACTCTATTTTTGTTCTGCAATTGCTGTTTTGGACTGTTCGTGAGCAGCTTTTGCACTCAATTTTCTGTTCTTGACTGTTTCTTGCTGAAATTTTGCATTTCTCAAGTAGATCTACAACAAGTCTACATCAGGGTCATCAAGGTACATTCTCAGTTCAGCATTCTCTAGAGTCCTGTTTGGGAAAGGGGTGCTCTATTGGGTGAGGGTGTTGGGTGCACTCATTTCCCAAGGAGTGGAGGCATTGTGTTAGATTATATCTGCAAACGAGATGAACACTTGTGACATGCTTATAAAGAAAGAGGCTTGAACTAGGACACATGAAATCACATGTTTCATTTGTGGAAAAGTGGAGGAATTGACCAACCGTCTATTTATCCATTACAAGGAAACTGAGGGCGTGGTTGGTAAGCCTTCTCATTCTCGCCTACTTAAACGGGCAGAAACAGGTAAATGAGAACCTTTGGAAGCGACTTTGAGTCGCTCCAAAGAAGCTTTATTTTTAGTCGAAAAAGGGTGACATTGCGAAACAGGCAGAAACGGGTCAGATGCCGAACGACCTTTTCGAGAGATTTTTGCTCTTCTCATTTTCGGCGCCTAAAAAGGGGGGAAATCCCATAAATGAATGGTTGCTGAACATGCCCTAAGTGGTTTTAGAATTCTAGCCTACAATATTTCAAAATGAAATGGGTTGTGCCAACATTATTAGACTCTTTGGCACATGATGAACAGTTTCATTTGGTGATGAAGGCCAACTAGCTTTGGAAATACCAGCTTGAGTGATTCTTGTTGGAATTTTGAATGAACATACATACGACTAGTCTACAGTAAAACCAGAACAAGCTGGACGCATATTGTAGAGATGAAATCATCAACTATTAAATGGGCCTTAGTGAGAAGTAACATTGGGGTTGTATCAGTTCAAGATCTCCACTGAGTTGAATAAAGTATTCAAATGTAAAAGGTAAAATGGAAGAGTAGTGGCAAGATGGTGATGTCTCCTTGATCAACACTATCAAGCTTAACTTTGAAAAGATTGGTCCTGCGAGTGGTCAGAGGTATTTCAGAATGACAAGGGAGGAAGTGGTTAAGGTGTTCTGTGGTCTCATTGGCATCAAAGACTCTGAGTGAGATTGGATCAAGAATGAGTGAGATAGGAACAAGAACACCTCTTACCAAAGGTGGCATCTTAAAGAGGAAGTTAACTTTAAGAGGGCAACTCTTCCGCATTTTTATTTTCCAGTAGAGAGGGCAACTCTTCAAATGCAACTGTTAGGGCAACTAGGCAGATCCCCTGCCCCTGAATTATAGCAAATATCATAGATGAGATAGTGAAGCTGACTAGAGTTGTAATGTTTCACATGTTCCAAGATAAACCAAAGAGTTGGTAGATAGTCATGTCAGAGAAGGTGTTTGTCAAACAGAAGTTAGCGGCAGAAGGACTGCCCATATTGTTATCTGCTTCGGTCTAATTTTTTAGGCCCTGTTTGTTTTAGATTATGCCAACAGATTGTGGAGTCGCCAACCGATTATTGGACCTAAAATTGCACTTAATTTGAGTCCAATAATCAGTTGGGGACTCCACAATCGGTTGTCATAATCTAAAACAAACAGGCTGTTAGTAAGCACTACTGATTATCATTTGAAAAACAAATGAAGATGCACATCCTCATTAATATGATGTTGTCATCAAGATTTGTAAGTGTTATGATAGGGCTGTTTGTTTGGTTTATAAAACAAACCTTTATAAAACAAACCTTGATGTACAACATTTTTCATAGACATGGTTTTGAACGACTGAAATGATGGGGGTTTTTCATACTGCTTAGCCGAGGAATCCCTACTTTTTGAGATCGAGAAGAATGAAATATCAAAGTGGTTTGATTTTTGAAATTCCAAAATGTTATCTAGCTGATGATGTTACCTGAAAACATCTGTAGATTTGTCATTCCATTTGTTGTTCCAGAATTTATTTATTGCCTTATTTAGTATCTTGAACTCCTTTTGTAATTCAGGAGACACAACCATAGAACTTGATGGTACTGTTTTAACTGGGTCAGTGATTGGCTAATGTTCAGTGTGAATGGATTCATGGGGATGATAATTTTTGCAAAGTCAAAATTCTAATATGGTCTAGTGTTTCAAAACTTATAGTCGGATGAGAACTTGATTATGGTAAAAGAGTCTCCTTGGACGAGCTAAAGGAGTTTTGATTGACTTGGTAAGGCAAAACTTGGACTCATACGAGAACTCAGCCAAGGTAAAAGGGATCTGCCTTGGGCGAGTCAACGATTGACGCTGGGAGTTTTCTTAATGTATTACATTTTCTAACAGTTCAGCTCTGTTTCGCTTCAACCTCTTTATTTTCTTTATGTATTACATTTTAGTAGCATGCTTTGCAACAAGGTAATGATAGGCTTATCGCGAATGTCATTAGGTGTTTGATGTTGTCAAACCATACTTGGTAATGGTTTTTTGTTGTGTATTTGCTCTTAGTCTAACAATTGCTGAAATTTAATCTTAAATGTCTATCATTTGCATATATTTCCATACATTTACGTAATTTTACAGGATTTTCATCGAATTTTTCATCAGAAAACGACATGTTTCCATTTCTGTTGCGACAAATACATACTGAAACTGAAACCTAAAAGCTTGATGATAGGCAAGACAATAGTTACAGTACAACAGCTGACTCGGGCGTACTCTCTCCGTTTCCCGCTCCCAACAGCCCCGGACTCAGTAGAACCTTTACCTTTTGTAGTACCTTTCAAAAAATAGTTACAGCACAACAAAGTGGAAATCTAATTCATGTCTATAATAGGCCAACTAAAGTTACTCTTTCCTGATGACATCTATTCACATACATAATAAAGCCTTGTAATTTGTAATGGTACACAATTCAGGGCTAGTGAAGTGGCAAATGCTTTTGTTTTTGATAATCAAAGGGCCTGTGTGGATGACCAGCATTCGAGGTCGGGGCTGTATACACATGGAACTGTTTCTATCGTTGGGTGTGGACAAATTGGTGCATTTGCGCTTCACACCTGAAATAGGTGCCCTGTGCCCATTTGCTGAAGTTCCCATTAGCGCTCTCAGCTGAAATGACTTCATGTGCAGATTGTGACATGCTTGTGGCTTTATATTTGTTTTTAACAATGCCCAGCACTTAAAGTTCTTATAAGCTTGCCCAAAGTCCTCATAAACTCATGCACCACAGTTTCGGTAGAATGAGATTTTTGTCTCATATTTTGTCCACTGTAAATGAGTCTTTGATAATGTAATGCCATGTTTCTACGAGTGTCAGTGGCACATTTTACAATAATTCTTTGCCTTGTTCTATCGGATCCTAATTGACTTCAATTTTCAGAATGCAGAGATTTCTAGCTCTCTTCACTGGCGATACAGGTGAAATTCGTGCTGAAGTGAGGGAGCATATCGATACAAAGGTAGCGGAGTGGAGGGAGGAAGGAAAGGCTGAAATAGTTCCTGGTGTCCTATTCATTGACGAGGTGCACATGCTTGACATTGAATGCTTTTCTTTTCTAAACCGTGCATTAGAGAACGATATGGCACCAATCCTGGTCGTTGCTACTAATAGAGGAATCACGACAATTCAAGGCACAAATTACAAATCACCACACGGGATCCCAATCGATTTTTCTCGATCGCTTGCTCATCATCTCAACACAGCCTTACACCAAGGACGAGATCCGTAAGATTCTTGACATCAGGTCCCAAGAGGAAGAAGTGGAAATGTCGGAGGATGCGAAGGATCTATTAATACGGGTTGGTGTAGAGACATTTGAGGTATGCCATTCACTTGATAACGACAGCCTCACTGGCTTGTCAGAAGCGCAAGGGGAAGCTGGTAGAGGTGGAAGATATAAGCAGGGTGTACCAGTTGTTTCTTGACGTGAAGAGATCAACACAGTATTTGATGGAGTATCAGAATCAGTACATGTTCAATGAAGTGCCAAGAGAGGTAGATGAAGAAGAAACCATGCAGTCTTGAGATTTGGGTTTCAAGAGGAATTCATCCAAGCCTTTCGTGAATGAAGGGTATGTCCACCATGTCTTAGGGACAAGAGGTATGCATGTTTTTCTCTTTTTATTATACTATGTACAATGACTGCTAAATTATGATCAACATTCCTCTATAGCAAGCAGTAGGAGAACTACATTTTGGTAAGCGTATTCAGTCGGACCACCAAACGCAGATGGTATGAGTTCACGTGTGTCCTCCCCCGCCCCGGCCTCGTCTCACTGTTGGTTTGTCTCAGGGTTTCCTATTCTACCTTCTAAAGCTCAGTTACAGAGATGTCAATACCGATTCGTTCTTTTCACATGCTTACCCAAACACTACAATTGGAATTAACATTCCTCTTTTCTTCTTCTCCTTTTTTTTTTTGAACGGTGGAATTCACATTCCCTTTACGAGGGAAACTCAGAATAGGATTGGAATTTGATTTCCATACTATTCCTGATTCCTGTAATCCACACACACCCTTAGGGTGCGTTTGGATTGCGGGTATCGGAAACAAGAATCGGTATTGGATTCCTTTTTATTGGATTCGGGCGTTTGGGTTGTTTTGCGAAGAGGAATGGGTAACGGGTTTTGATGCCAAGCGGAAATAAAGGTGGAAAAAATGGGGCGTATTGTTTCCCACCTAAGGAGGTGGTATTCTGATTCCCAGAATCAAAATAAAAAAGACGCGCCCTTCTCATGCATCACACGACTGTCGTTCCTCTCCTCTCCTCTCCTCTCCTCACCACTACTCCCCTCCCCTCTCCTCCCCTCTCCTCCCCTCCCCTCCCCTCTCCACTCCTCTCCTCTCTTACCTTCTCCTCTCTGTTTCAGCACATGGTTGAGGGCAAAGTCTAGATGTTCCAAGGTATGTTTCGGTACCCTCCATTTTAGCAGAGCCGCTAACTAGAACAGGGGAGAGCATGTTGTTAGACAAACCTCTCACGGGTAGGGCCCTTAATAGAGATCATGTTCTTTCCAACAAGTTTACATTCCCTTGGTGCTGAAAGCCTGCACTGACCTTGCATACCTGGACTTCGGTAAGCAGATTCATGGCCATGTATACAGATTTAGGACTGCTTGGAATGCTGTTGTTGGAAATTCCCATTCCTCTCTTGCACAAAATGTGATGATTTATTTTTTGCACATTGAGTGTTTGATGGAATGTTTGAGAGAGATTTAGTCTGTTGGAATTCCTAAATTTCGATGCCAGTGCCCATGGTAAGAGATGGATGCTGGAAATGGGAAATCGCCTCAAGAATATTCAGATTAAGAACCTGCAAAATTATGACTGATGAAAAAGGCAAAGCAAAATTAAGAAAACAGTTGTTCATTGAATCAAATTGATTTCTTGATATTTCCGAATTGGTTGCTACTGATGCCACGAACTTGATTTTCCATCAGATGCAGTTGGCGACCGTGAACTTGATTTTTCATCAGATGCCGTTGGCGGCCATGTACTTGATGAGATCAATATTATTGTTGTTTTGAAACTTGCAGATAACATAGATTCCAAGTTAGTTTGCTAAAAAATATTGTTGTCACTGTTTTCGTTAAATATTGGATGCTTTGTTGAGGTTCTTTGGCTTATTTGCACATTTCTTTTGGTTTCTTTGTCTTTTGGTTTATTTATACACTTGTAGCTTCAGATTCAACTTATGAAAAGAAAAAGAAAATTTAGTTCATGTTTTGATAATAGCAGCTGCATTTTATGTCTAGTTTGATTTTGGCTTTCATAAGTTGATCCCATTATTTTTTTTCCTTTTTTTCTTTTTTACATTGAATACCTTTCATTTTGTATTGCTATTATATCCAAGTTGCCCTGATGCTTGGATTTCAAATTTTAAGAATAATGTTTGGAGTTTAGTAAGATAAGTCTTATTGAAGCTTAGCAAAAAAACAAAAAAAAAATCTTGTTGATTGACGATATAATGGAAAATTTATTAAAAATTTGATTCCATTCCAATGTTGCTCCGAACATTACCAAACGTTGGAAGTGGAATCACTACTAATTCCCTTGTTGAATCCAAATCCTTACCCAAACACTAGAATCAGAATATTCATTCCGTTTACGAGGGGGAATTGGAATAGGATTGGAATGTGAAGGCGATACCGATTCCTGATTCCGGCAATCCAAACGCACCATTAAGGTTCACGATGAACTCCCTTATTGAAGCTACCGTATGTGTTTTTTGAAGAACTTGGAATACATGATAGCATAAGGGGCCGTTTGGGTACAAGGATTTTACAATCTTGGATTTCATCAGAATCATGAATGGGAGATGAGAAAAAGGAGACCAGCCGTCGTTTTCTGATTTCTCGCCCTTTTTTCCGATAGCAAGAGAGCAGGAGATTGTCCCATGTTTCCAGGTTTTAGAAATCTTATGATGGGGAGAGGAGAGATTTCTAAAACATGGATTTTTACTTTAAAAAAATCCAAGAAACGCTGTATGGCAGCATGCAGCAGCCTGATCATGAACCTTCTTTGACACTGTTTTCAAACTAAAACCTAGATTCTAAAATCCGTGTATCCAAACAGCCCCAAATAGTCTCAAGAACAATACTTTGATTCCAGCCGACTGTAAGTTTGCATTGTTGTCGTGAAACATGGCGTAATTGGATTTACCAATAGGCCACGGTCATTGTGTGGAAACCTTGGTAGTAAGTTTTGCAGGAAAACAGCTGTTAGTGTTCAGTGTGGAAACCTTGGTTGTAATTTTTGCAGAAAAAACACCTGTTAGCTAGGTAAAGGGTGGCCAATGGATAAGGGTTTTTTTAAAGGATATTTGGCGTGGCCTGATTATTTGAGTTCACAACTGTAAGGTTGCTCCATTGTGACGTGGTGGTCACGGGTTCAAGTTATTGAAAAAGCCTCTCTGCAAAGCAGGGATAAGGCTGCGTACATCTAGCCCTCCCGACCCCTCAATGGCGGGAGCCTCATGCACTGGGCCGCACTTTTCTTATTATCTTTCGTTCTTTTGTGTTGCCAGTGAGAAAGTGACGAGCGTGGTTGCTTCCTTTATTTGGCTAGATGGGAGTTAGTTAGAAGGTGCAGTTTCTTTAAGATCAATTTGGTTGACTTAATTACACATTGTATATAGATGAGAATCTTGGAGGGTGTCTTTTCTGTGAGATTCATTTATGGTCAGATTGCCTCCCAGTATTCTAATTCCCACGTTAGGAATGTCTGCTCTATTCAGGGTGATGCTTTATGTTGGATAGCCTGTTTAGATAAAATTTTGATAGTTGATCATCTTCCTATGAAGGATTATTGGCAGTCATTGTGCCATGTGTTTAGAGTTGACAATTGATCATTTGTTTATCTTCTGTAGCTTTGCCCATGTGTTTGGGATAAAGTTATGTTTTGTCTGGACACATTTCCAAGCTTGTTGAATCTTGAGCTTTTCTGCCTTGGTGTGCTAGGGGTTGAATACTCTGGGGTTTGTCTCTTTGCCTCACTGGCTTTTTTTGGAAGGAAAGAAATAGAAGGGTTTTAAAAGGGTTATTGAATGGGGTTTGGGGTTTCGTGCATCATATTTTCTCTATGGTAATGCATTGGGCAAGATTATTTAGGCCTATTCGGGGCCATTGGTGTTACTGACTCTTAACAAAGCAGAGGTTTTGTCCTATTTAGTGGGATTAGTATTAAGGTGAGTGTTATTATCAAAACATGGTAGTGCAAATATCAGTAGTCAGGAGGTTTGGTTTTTCCCCACCCAACAAGCCATAATATATGGTTGAGTGTAATTGAAGTACTCATCTTCCATTTTCCATGTAACAAACATCCAAGTGTTGACTTTTTATGCAAAAGTCTTTTTGTAATTCAATCTTACAAAGGGGTGCTTTTAGTCTTTTACATTGGTTTGCTTTTTGCTTTAGGGCTTCTCACTCAAAGTTAGAGCTTCCCTCCAAAAGGACTAAAGCCATGAGAAAACTTTAGTCCTAGATGGGAAGTGTGAGAGGGTGAGAGTGGCCATATATATACTTTCACTCTTTTTACAGAGATAGAAAGATACACAGAACGGATTCTTCTTCTGCCATCTTCTCTCTGGTTTTCCTTATGGTTTTCCCCAACCTTTCTGATCAAGGCTTTTGGCACATATAAGCAAGTTGTTAGGCATCCGGGCTGCGTGAGTGCACACCCCTGGAGCGAGAGTTGTTGTATCCTGGAGGCATACGCCGTCACGCCCATCTGCACCGTTGATTCGTCATAGTGGGGGCGAGATTTGCCTTAAGGACAGCGAAGATTCTTCGTGCCTCAACTCGATAAGTGATCTAACGATTTGTTCTTCCTTTACAGTTTATTATTGCAGAAAATTGTTACTGTTGAAATCTGCTTTTGGAGTTACCAGATTAATTTCGTATAAGGTATTATCTCATCCTAAATTACAGATTTGCACATCAATTTTTATAACAATCTTAAGGCAAATCTTTACGATCTGTGATCTGTAATTTGGGATTCCGATTATTGGAAATTAATCATCATGACTTCCCAAACCGAAAGACCGGAAAAATTTGATGGATCGGATTTCGGTAGATGGCAAGAAAAGATGCGATTCTTTCTGACCTTTCTGAACCTAGATTATATCTTGAATGCTCCTGAACCATCACCTGATGAGGAAGAACCTGCAAGAACCCATCTCTCTGAGAAAAGGAAAAGAGATAATTATCTCTGTAAAGGCCATATACTGAGTTGTCTCAGTAATCAGTTGTTCGATGTATTTTTCAGAATTGAGTCTGCCAAAGAGTTGTGGGAAACTCTAGAGCAGAAATACCTGGTTGAAGCCGCGGGTTCTAAGAAACATCTTATTGGAAAATATTTCCGATATCAGATGATAGATGGAAAATCTATTATGGATCAAGTAAATGAGATCCAGTTGATTGTTTCTGATATTCTTGCTAGAGGTATTAAAATAGAAGAACAGCTCCAAATTGGTGCAATCATTGAAAAATTACCACCTTCATGGGAGAAATTCCAAGACACCCTTCTGCATGACAGAAATGATTTTTCTCTTCAAGATCTATTTGTATATCTTCGAACTGAAGAGGAAAACCGTTTCAGAAAACAGAAATCAAAGGCCTATGAGTTTAACTCTAAGGCAAATCTCACTGAATCTTCATCTGGAAAGAAAATCTATTCTAAACCTGGGTCTGGATCTGGAAAAGGAAATTTCAAGAAAAATAATAAGGACTTCAAGAAAAAGAAAGGTAACTGCTTTGTGTGTGGGAAAGCAGGTCACTATGCTAAAAACTGTCGCAAAAACGACAAGAAGAAAAACCCTCAAGGAAATAATGCGCCTCAGGCAAATATGGCTGAAGATCAATATCTGTCGGCTGTAGTATCTGAAGTGAACCTGGTTAGCAACGTGAAGGACTGGTGGGTGGACACTGGTGCCACCAGACACATCTGTAGTGACAGAAGTGTATTTTCTTCCTACGAGCTTGTAGGGGATGGAGAGCAACTTTTCATGGGAAACTCGTCATCATCTGCTGTGGCGGGTAAAGGAACAGTCCTATTGAAGCTTACATCTGGAAAAGTTCTGAAGCTCTGTGATGTCCTTCACGTACCAGATATAAGAAAGAATCTGGTGTCTGGGTCACTTCTGATCAAGAAAGGTTTTAAACTAGTTTTCGAGGCTGATAAATTTGTCATTACTAAGAATGGTGAATTTGTGGGGAAGGGTTATTCCAGTGAGGGTTTATTCAAACTGAATGTATCTGAGAACATTATGAATAAAGCATCTTCTTCTTCTGCTTATATTATTGATTCTTCTTGTTTATGGCATGGTAGGCTAGGTCATGTTAACTATGCATCTTTAAAGAAAATGATGACCATAGGTCTAATTCCTAAAAGTGATCTAATAGTAGATAAATGCGAAATTTGTGTGCAATCAAAGTACTCTAAGAAGCCTTTTCATAGAGTAGAAGAAAGAAAATCAGAACTTCTTAGTTTAATTCATAGTGATGTATGTGACTTAAACAATGTTTTAACTAGAGGAGGAAAAAGGTATTTTATTACATTTATAGATGATTTCTCTAGATTTTGTACTATTTATCTTATTAGATATAAAGATGAATCATTTGATAAATTCATTACATTCAAATCTGAAGTAGAGAATCAGTTAGAAAAGAAGATCAAAATCCTAAGATCTGATAGAGGAGGTGAGTACACCTCTAATGATTTTAGTGCTTTTTGTGAATCTCATGGCATAATTCATCAAGTAACTGCACCTTACTCTCCACAACAAAATGGAGTTGCTGAACGTAAAAACAGAACTTTAATGAACATGGTAAATTCTATGTTAGGGAGTTCAGGTTTACCTCAGAACCTATGGGGAGAGGCTCTTCTCTCTGCTTGTTATATTCTAAACAAAATTCCATTTAAAGATTCTGACAAAACTCCTTACGAGTTATGGAAGAATAGAAAACCACATTTTAAATACCTTAAAGTGTGGGGGTGCTTAGCTAAAGTTAGGATTCCAGATCCTAAAAGTACTAAATTAGGTCCTAAGACTGTTGATTGTGCATTCATTGGATATGCACAAAACAGTAGTGCATATAGGTTCTTAATCTATAGATCAGACCATGTTGATATGCATCCTAACACCATAATTGAATCTAGAGATGCTGAATTCTTTGAAACAATATTCCCTTATAAAACTAGTCTAAGTGAGAACACACTAAAAAGACCCATTGAATCTATAGAAAAAGAGCATCAAGTGTCTGAGGAATCTGTAGAGCCTAGAAGAAGTAAAAGGGCAAGAGTAGAGAAAAACTTTGGTCCAGAATTCATTGCCTATCTTCTAGAAGGAGATCCAAAAACATATAAAGAGGCAATGTCACTTCCAGATTCTTCATTCTGGAAAGAAGCTGTCAAGAGTGAAATAGACTCTATTTTGAGTAATGGGACATGGATCTTGACAGATCTGCCTCCTGGTTGTAAACCTATTGGTTGCAAGTGGATCTTTAGAAAGAAATTAAAAACTGATGGAACTATAGATAAGTTCAAAGCTAGACTAGTAGCTAAAGGGTTTAAGCAAAAAGAAGGAATGGACTTTTTTGACACTTACTCACCTGTAACCAGGATAACCACTATTAGAATCCTTATTGCAATAGCTGCAATCTATAACCTTGAAATCCATCAAATGGATGTCAAAACAGCCTTTCTGAATGGTGAATTAGATGAAGAGATTTATATGGATCAACCTGAAGGCTTTGTAATCCAAGGCCAAGAGCAAAAGGTATGCAAACTTATAAAATCTCTATATGGTTTAAAACAAGCACCAAAGCAATGGCATGAGAAGTTTGATAGTGTGATGCTATCAAATGGATTCATAATAAATGAATCAGATAAATGTGTTTATAGCAAATTTAGTGGGGATGGTGGTGTTATTGTTTGTCTGTATGTAGATGATATGTTGATCATCGGAACAGACATAAGTGTAATTAAAGACACTAAGAAATTTTTATCAAATAATTTTGATATGAAAGATCTGGGAAAGGCAGATGTAATCCTGGGTATCAAAATAAATAGAAACCCAGAAGAAATAATTTTAACTCAGTCTCATTATGTAGAAAAAATATTAAGGAGGTTTAATCAATTTGATTGTAAACCTGTGGCTACCCCATATGATTCTAGTATAAGATTATGTAAGAATAAAGGGAGTGGAGTAGATCCACTTGAATACTCTAGAGTTATAGGGAGTCTAATGTATTTGATGAACTGCACTAGGCCAGATATAGCCTATGCAGTGGGTAGACTCAGTAGCTATACCAGTAATCCTGGTAGTGATCACTGGGAAGCACTAATTAGAATATTGAAATATCTTAAAGGAACCATAAACTATGGTTTGCATTTTTCTAAATATCCTGTTGTATTAGAGGGGTATAGCGATGCCAATTGGGTATCTGGATTTGAGACCAAATCTAGGAGTGGATATGTCTTCACTCTAGGAAGTGCAGCGGTTTCTTGGAAGTCTACCAAGCAAACTTGTATAGCCAGATCCACTATGGAGTCTGAGTTTATTGCTTTAGAAAAAGCAAGTGAGGAAGCCGAATGGCTTAGAAACCTTCTGTCTGATATTCCACTTTGGAATAAGCCAGTACCAGGTATTACAATCCACTGTGATTGTCAAGCTGCTATTGGAAGAGCAGGTAATAATGTATATAATGGAAAATCCCGACACATTCGTCGGAGGCATAACTCCATAAGACAGTTGTTGAAGAATGGAGTGATAACCATAGATTTTGTAAGATCAATTGATAATATATCAGATTGTCTTACAAAAGGACTAAATAAAAATTTAGTCATAAGCACATCGAGGGGGATGGGGCTGAAGCCCACTGTTTAGATCACCTATAACAGAAACCCAACCTATCTGACTGGAGATCCCAAGAAGTAGGTTCAATGGGAAAAACAAGTTATTTGAGTGATCTGTTTTGCACCAAGTTGTATGTGAATTAAGTTCACTAAGCCTATCCCTATGGTGTGGGTGCAACCTGTAACGGTAAGAGGATGAGTTGTAGGACTCTTAATGTTATCTATAGCTGACTAGCTGTCATGCTGATTGTCAGTGGGGTGCGTAGTTACAGGGCACTCCTGATAGATACACCTATATGAGTGTGGAAGTGTGGCCGCTTCCTATGAGAATTGGGCTAAATTCTCTAGAGCTCTCATGAAATCAGGATATAGCACATGGCCGAAAAGTGCAACACCGTATGAACTTGCTTATGCCTTCTGTGTTGTGTGTGTGGTATGTTGTTTCAGTTTATTACTAAAAGTGCTTGGTTCAAGACGTATATTCACCAAGTACTTGATAAACTCGATATACCTGCACTAAGTAAAGGTTCAAGTCCAAAAGACACCTCTACTGATGCATAACACATCTTGCCTTGATCAAATCTATTTACATTTATGATTTATTTCTTGTAATTTTGAATTAGTGGGGGATTGTTGACTTTTTATGCAAAAGTCTTTTTGTAATTCAATCTTACAAAGGGGTGCTTTTAGTCTTTTACATTGGTTTGCTTTTTGCTTTAGGGCTTCTCACTCAAAGTTAGAGCTTCCCTCCAAAAGGACTAAAGCCATGAGAAAACTTTAGTCCTAGATGGGAAGTGTGAGAGGGTGAGAGTGGCCATATATATACTTTCACTCTCTTAGTCTTGTGAATGAGAAAGAGGTCATGAGAATCCTACGCGCACGGATCACCCACTTGGGTCCGGTGGGCTTTTGGTATTACCACACACGCGCGCCGCCCGGCCCGGCTCGGCTCGGCCGGCCGCGCGCGTGGGCCCAAAGCCTTTTTCATTTTCTTTTATTTCTTTTCTTTTTTCTTTAATCATTATTTAATACTTTTTACCGTTTGAGATTCCTTAAATCTTAGTTTGTGACCGTTTGGGAAACGTCTCTCACGCACTAAAAGAGTGCGACGTTTCATCCCAACGTGTCTCTTATTTTTCTATAAAAACGGTTTTACAGAGATAGAAAGATACACAGAACGGATTCTTCTTCTGCCATCTTCTCTCTGGTTTTCCTTCTGGTTTTCCCCAACCTTTCTGATCAAGGCTTTTGGCACATATAAGCAAGTTGTTAGGCATCCGGGCTGCGTGAGTGCACACCCCTGGAGCGAGAGTTGTTGTATCCTGGAGGCATACGCCGTCACGCCCATCTGCACCGTTGATTCGTCATAGTGGGGGCGAGATTTGCCTTAAGGACAGCGAAGATTCTTCGTGCCTCAACTCGATAAGTGATCTAACGATTTGTTCTTCCTTTACAGTTTATTATTGCAGAAAATTGTTACTGTTGAAATCTGCTTTTGGAGTTACCAGATTAATTTCGTATAAGGTATTATCTCATCCTAAATTACAGATTTGCACATCAATTTTTATAACACCAAGTAGGGGAATACGTTGTTAGGAAAAAATATTTTTCTGTTTTCTATTTGTTGAGCCTAAATATTTCTGAAAGCAATGAAAAGGACTGTTAATGCAGGCTATGTTCACTTGTTTTCCTGAGAAAGGAAAAGGAAAGGTTTCCCGGGAATCTGACTTGGCATTAGGAAAAGAAATCCAGGGAAACTGTGTAGGAAAAGGTTTCCCGCGCCTGTTCACGTGCGCATGAACTGTGCAAGAAAAGGTTTCCCGAGAAACTGCTTGCCCACCTTTTTTTCACTAGTTTTCCCGGGAAAGCAAATCCGACCAAAATAGTGGGATTTGGTTTCCCACACTTGTGAGAAAAGAGACATTTCCACATCATTTTTGGCAATTTCCATGTCATTATTTGACATTTTTCACCTAGGCTTGTTACTTTCTCAGGAAAGCAAGTGAACACCAGAATTCTGTTTGTCAAGGAAAAAAGAGGCTATTTTCCAGGGATTTGCTTTCCCGGGAACGCAAGTGAACAGAGCCCATGGAAAGACCATTTCTGCCAAGCAAACAGGAGAGCAATTTGGTGGCCTAAACATCGCATGCCTACCAAAGAATTGCTTTGTGATTGAATGCATTGTCTCTTATGTGCATAGTTCAAGCAATAGTTTTAAGTATTATCACGTGCAAAATAAACTAAGTGATATATCTGTCCCCTCTACTTCCTCGGCCACCCATCTAGTGTATTTATGAGAACTCTTTTTTACAGTATGGGTAGGGGTGTCAGTGGACCCGGATGGTCCGATGGATAGTCCGAATCCGAACCTTACAATCTATTTTGGATCTTATTCGTAAGATTCGAAAAATTTCAGATCGTGATCAAGACATGGAAAAAAAATCCGATGGATAGTGACGATATGAAGACCTTTTACTAAAATACCCTCAAAATATTTCTTATATTAAGTCTTAAAGGTGGGGTATTTTCATAAAAATGAACCAAATATTGCTTAGCTTATGACTTTCCACTTCCCCCATTTTCCAGACTTGCTTTCTCTTCCTTTCCTCAATTGTTTTTTCTTCCTGTAAGCTTGCCACTCACCCTCACCCTCAACAAGGATTAGTTACTAGAAAGTTTTATTTTCACGCACCCTCTAACATTAGAGTTCTTTTCAACAATAAAATCATATTTTTCCTCATAATCGTGGGTTGTTATTAGATATAGTGATTAATTCTTTTCTGAATTGAGGAAGTTTTGGAGTTAATTTCAGATGAAGAAAGCTAAATTTTTTTGTTGTTTTGTAAGTAGGACCACCTAGGACACTCCGATGGACGGTCCGATTTGAAATGGATTGCAACAGGGACACAAGAATTAGGATCCGATGAACACTCCAAATCCGATCCAACCGATAAGGGATTCGAATGGATCGTGACTATGACATAGGTGGATCCAATCCGAAGTGTATCCATTGACAGCCCTAAGTAAGGGGTTGGCCGGGGGAAGAAAAGTGGGTGAATATATCACTTCTTCATCTTTTCTGTGCTGTATTTCCATGCAATGCCATCTCTAATAGAGAATTTTTTCATTTAAGTGATGTATTGGCCCTTTTCTTCCCCGTCTAACCCTAGTCGTGTAAAAAGAGTAGTCATAAATACACTTGTGTGTGTTGTTTGGGTTGCGGTGGGGGTTCAATCATCCAAAGCATTTTTTCAGTTATGAGAAGGGAACCATATGATGAATGACCATACTTTTTTTCTTATATAAAAAAAAGAGTAGGGCAACTTGTTCAATCATCCAAAGCATTTATTTGTAATGCCTTTCTATAAAGGGGTATGCACCAGAGTTTTTCAATCGGGTTGTCTTAACCTTTTGATATGTGGAGGTTTTCTTGATGAAATTAGACATTTTTTCTCCAACTGTGCATCTAAAGGCCAGAACTTTGAAGCTTGGAATAGCACGCTCATATTTTTTTCATGTGAAAGGATGGCCATACATCATGCAACAATTCTATTTCTCAACGAGAGGAGGGAGGGAAAATCAAAGTAAAGGGACACATTTTTCTAGCATTGTTTGGTTGTCATTTGCTATTCACATGGGAGTCCTTCTCGGCTGTAAATCTAATCTAGTCTAGTCTAATCTAATCTAATCTAATATTATATATATATATATATATATATATATATATATATATATATATATATATATATATATATATATATATATATATATATATATATATATATATATATATAATCTAATCTAATCTATCTAATCTAACTACTATATATAAAGGCGGAATCGTGGGTTAAGTTCTTCCACCCTTTGCTGTGTTTTTCCGCTTGTGTCCCACTGCCATAATTCCAATTGTATCCCACATGTAAGGGCATTTGTGTCATTTGCCGTCCGCTTTTGTCCCACCTTTTTTATCCACACGTCAGCATTACTCTTTTACCATGAACCCCTTTGCTGATATCTAACATCTGCCTCTATAAGAAATTATTAGAGGGCAAAATCATAATCTACATACAAAAAGTACCGACACAAGGTACCTGTCTATGACAATTACGGTAAAAAACTATCAAGAAGAGGCAAAGACATATGACAATGACGAAATAACTACTCAAGCAGGACACTTGCAAAATATTGATGGATTCCGGGCACCTGAAGAGGAACAACAATTATATAAACCAATATCGATTGGAGGGCTAGGATCAGCCTATATCAATTGGAGGGCTAGGATCAACTATGGAAATGGTTTTACGGGCACAACCAATTGATGTTGTGTTCTATCACATGGACGATTTAGATCAACCTATAACCCTCTATAGATTGGAGGGTTCGGATCAACTTATGAAAATTATTTTTGGGGCAAAACCTATGTAGGAAGTGGCCCATCCAAGAGAAATTTCTTTTCTTTTTATATGGGATTTACACGTCAGCATTACTCTTTTACCATTAACCCCTTTGCTGATATCTAACATCTATCTCTATGAGAAATTATTTCAGGGTAAAATTGTAATCTACATACGAAAGTACCGACACAGGGTACCAGCCATACTGTACATTTTAATCTAATCTAATCTAACTACTATATATGAAGGCAAAATGATGGGTTAATGTGTTCCACCCTTTGCCGTTATTTCCGCTTGTGTCCCACTTCCATAGTTCCAATTGTATCCCACTGCCATAATTCTGCTTGTGTCCCACTGCCATAATTCCAATTTTAATAGAGTGAGGAGTCTGATCATCAAAATACGATGAGTAGTGCCATTATAAAATATGGTAGTGAGGAGTCTGATCATCAAACCGTTGTTGTTTCTTGGATGTTCCCACGCAAGTCGGGTTCAACCCGAATTTGGGTTGGGTCGAGTAAAGCTTTTTCGCAAATCAGATTGGGTTGGGTTGGGAAAAATCAACCCCAATTGAAAATCGGGTTGGGTCTGGTTCAGCTGTCGGGCAACCCGACCTGACCTGTTTTGTTTGGATTTTGAGAACCGATTGTGAGTTAAAAACTGATTATTGGTGAGTCACTATTGGTTCTCAAAATCCAAAACAACCCGGCTTGAGTTGAGGTGGTCAACAATTGGTACCATATCAAATCTGGTCAGCCCGACCCAACCCAACCCGAATTGGGTCGGGTTGACACCCAAGTCGCACCCTTAACGATGACGAAAAAACTACTTTTCCTTATTCACTATGTGCGGGTCAAATTACAGAAATGTTGATATTACGAATGCATGACACCTGTAAAAATATTGACGAATTCTACGCACCTTAAGAGGAACAACAATCATGGAAACCTCTATAGATTGGAGGGCTAGGATAAGCCTATGGAAATGATTTTACGGGCACAACCTATTGATGTTGTGTTCCATCACATGGACGGTTTAGATCAACCTATGATGTGGTCTGTACAATTTTAAATGGATAGCACGTGGCATTTTTACTAGTCATCTAAAATACCGGGAAAATGGCTTTCCATTTCTATGACTAAAAATCCACACAAGCAATAGATTCATTACAAACAATACATCATATCTACAGTTACATTTCTACCCAAACTTCTGATTTCCGAACGAGCATTTGTTAAAAGAAAAGTTTACGTTTCTACGCATACCTTTTCATTTGGATTTCCTAACAACGGAAGTTTTCCGGTCGCTGACTTGAGGGTTTCTTCAAACTGTTCCGACAAATCCAGGCCCAATGATGCTTAGGGGTCCTGTTTGTCAGTGGGTTGGGGCTTTGTTACTGAACCTTGGTGGCCCATACCGATTGTGACTCCACAAGTAATTATTGGAGATGTGCTTTATTACTGGTCCTTTTCCAGGGCCCATATCTAGGCCCAAATATCCAGTCCAAGTAATCCTTATCCCTCCTTGCTTTGGATTTTGAGAATCGGTTGTGAGTTCGAAACTGATTATTCCAATTGTATCCCACATGTAAGGGCATTTGTGTCATTTGCCGTTATTTCC
Organism: Tasmannia lanceolata; assembly: GCF_043159265.1. Lineage (NCBI taxonomy): Eukaryota > Viridiplantae > Streptophyta > Magnoliopsida > Canellales > Winteraceae > Tasmannia > Tasmannia lanceolata. The sequence goes on from NW_027518714.1 coordinate 57,946,104, forward strand.
GCTTGCAAAAACTACCAAGAAGAGGTAAAGACATATGACAATGACGAAAGAACTACTTTATATTATTCATGCAGGACACTTGCAAAATATTGATGGATTCCGGGCACATGAAGAGGAACAAGAATTATGAAAACCCCTATCGATTGGAGGGCTAGGATCAACCTATGGAAATGGTATTACGGGCACAACCTATGGAAATGGTATTACGGGCACAACCGATTGATATTGTGTTCTATCACATGGACGGTTTAAATCAACCTATAACCCTCTATAGATCGGAGGGCTCGGATCAACCTATGAAAATTATTTTTGGGGCACAACTTATGTAGGAAGTGGCCCATCCAAAAGAAATTGCTTTTCTTTTTATCTGGGATTTACACGTCAACATTACTCTTTTACCATTAACCCCTTTGCTGATATCTAAGATCTATCTCTATGAGAAATTATTTCAAGGTAAAATCGTAATCTACATACGAAAAGTACCGACACAGGGTACGGGTCATACCGTACATTTTAATAGAGTGAGGAGTGCGATCATCAAAATACGGTGAGTAGTGCCATTATAAAATATGATAGTGAGGACATTAACACTATATATAATTTCAAACCGTCGTTGTTACTTAGATGTTCCCACGCAGGTCGGGTTCAACCCAAACCTGATGGGTTCAACCCGAATTTGGGTTGGGTCAGGTTAAGCTTTTTCGTAAATTGGGTTGGGTCGGGTTGGGTTGTCGGGCAACCCGAACCGACCCGAAACCCGAATTTGGGTTCCATCTGAAGAAGTTCTAAATATTTGTATTTTTCTTTTTCAACATTGAAATAGTCTCCACAGTCCACAATGGACGGTTTGGATAATCCTATGGTGCGGGCCATACCGTACTTGAATAAAGTGAGGAGTGTGATCATCAAAGTATAGTAGTGCGGATAATATTTCCCTTTGTTAATTGTTAGTCCCTGTTTGGCTTGGATTTTGAGAACCGATTGTGAGTTAAAAACTGATTATTAGTGACTCACTATTGGATCTCAAAATCCAAAACAACCCGGCTTGAGTTGAGGTGGTCAACAATTGGTACCATATCAAATCGGGTCAGCACAACCCAACCCAACCCGAGTTGGGTTAGGTTGACACCCAAGTTGCACCCCTAACGATGACGAAAAAAATACTTTTCCTTATTCACTATGTGCGGGTCAAATTACATAAATGTTGATATTGCGAATGCAGGACACCTGTAAAAATATTGACGAATTCTAGGCACCTTAAGAGGAATAACAATCATGGAAACCTCAATAGATTGGAGGGTTAGGATCAGCCTATGGAAATGATTTTACGGGCACAACCTATTGATGTTGTGTTCCATCACATGGACGGTTTAGATCAACCTATGATGTGGTATGTACAATTTTAAATGGATAGATGCACGTGCATTTTTACTAGTTATCTAAATGGAAGCGAAAATCTATATTACTTTTCTTCTACTTGTATGTTATGTGCATCCGAACATACCCAAGGAAGGTTAAAGAAAAAGACAAGAGAAAATGGCTATCGATCCGACAAAGAATCACGTGACCTCACCCTTTCTTGATTTCTTCTCACCGTATATTTGATTAATTTATAATTTGCACGCGTACTAGAAAAAATATATATAAGGAAATGTGTATGTTGGATTGAACTATTCTAATAGAAATGTTGTTAGTTAACTAACGAATTAATCAAACATCAAGTAGGTAGAATAGGTAAAGAAGGAAGAAGTTTTAGTCTCTTGCACTGGTCATAAGACTTATTGGTGATCAAGACTGTTGATCTGATTTCCACCACACATGGATGACCCAAACTGTTGGGGGTATGGCCCTGCTTATATGATGGCTTAAAAGCAATGACATGAGTGTTCATATTTCATAAATTCTCCATTTCTACCATCCCATCCCATGGATCATTGTTTAAAAGCAACCCATGTACATTTCTATAAGCCTGAGGTTTTCCCTACCATGTCGATTAGAAACTTCTTTTAACTTGCCCAAGTTAATCAGCGAAAAGTTGCTGCATCAATCATACATTCATACTCATTTAAGTCTACCGTTTTTTGGCCTTTTTCCATTTGAGTCTTATTTTTTTGATGGGTTAGTTGGGGTTTGATGGATACCCCTACCGGTTTATTACATGAATAGAAAGGTGTTACACTTATGGGCATAATACGCCATCCCTAACTCGGAATACATGAGAGAGGGCGATACAAAAGTTGGGATAGATGGATACTAAACCTAAGAAATAAAACTGCTCAATACTTGTAAGTTGCATAGTCAGCATGTTGGGATTTTTTGGGGTGTCTCAGGCAATTTTTCTTTGAAGCCTTCTACCATGATTCATTTGATTCCTCCAATTCGGACCCTATTCTTCACTGTCCACTGGCTCGACTGGTATCAAATTGACTAGGTGATGCTCATTCACCCATGATACTTTCTTCTTTCGAGCTTCTTTGGAGTCTAACTTTTGAAACACTATTTTGATTGACATTTACGAGAAAAGCTATCAAACTTTCTAACTAATGTGATTCCTTAGAGGAAGGTGATATGCACTCACTTCTTTTAATAATGGCAGACCTCACTTTTATTTAACGACTTTCTAAGTAATCAGTTGATAGAAGTTGTTTGGATATAGGAAAAATATTGTGGGAAAAAAAATATTTAGCAAAGTTATTCTAAAATCTACTAAGGTTACAATTTTCATAATAATAAGGATTTACAATTTTCATAATAATAAGAATTAAGAGTTTTACAATGCTTTTGAGTCTTTTTTCTCAAACAATGTGTAGATTTACATTTTCAATGCACCTTAACGAGTGCCCCCGGGCACTCACTAACAAAACCCTTTTTTTATTATTATGAAATGGTTTGTTCGACGGTTAAAAAACAAAATCAAGAAAAACCGACTTTCCTCATTCTTTCCTAGGAAAGTGAACCTAGGATTTGGAGGAAAATGAAAAGTTGGGATATGAAAATGATGTAGCTAACACAGACTGACTCGCTCGGGCGACTTAATCACCCTTCATATAGATCTTCGACTACTTACCTCCTTGATTTTGATTGTTCTAATAATTTCATTTGTTCCCTCGAGTCCTTGACCTCCTCAATCGTTTCTTCTTTTCTCTCTAATAAAATACAATCAAATAAAATATTCATGGATCTGATCATTGTACATGTTGCAGTAGGTCCATACTGTATCGCGGTTATTTTTCTTAACAAAAACCATGTTCGTCGAAAACTTTTCTAAAACTTAATTTTATATTCAAGTTTTCCGATCATATAGTTAATTAGAATTGTCAGATGGATGATCCAAATCATGTTTAGTTCACTTGGATACATGAGCATAATCACATGATGCCTCCACCAGTGCATCTAATAGTAATATAAAATTGGCACCCATAAATTTTGAACACTCCATCCTCCTCATTTTGCCCCTAAAATTCTTAATTAAACCAGGAAAAAAAAAGGAACTCTTAAGGTTTGTTAGATTGTCACTTTCTCTGGTGTATACTAGAAGTAGGAGGTTGAACCAAAGCTTCCATATATTGGACTATAACAAACCAATATAATACTGTTCACACATGCATCTCAATAATTAAACAACACATGCAGTAGACACTCTAAACCCAATTTTATCTACCATTCTAGACACTCCACTTCGATAGGTAATTAAAAAAATCAAGCCTTTGGACTTTTGTTTGTATAATATTTATATATGGGAGAATCGGTAATGACCCCCATAAAACAATTAATTAATGATTGGAAATAGTAAGTAGGATCAAATGAAATGCTGATGTGTTAACACCCAATTCGTCAATACACGACCAAGACAAGGATCGATACCCAACCCCATAAAATAAGAGAGGTTGCTTGGATGGTAAACCGCTGTAGAGAGAGAGAGAGAGAGAGAGAGAGAGAGAGAGAGAGAGAGAGAGAGAGAGAGAGAGAGAGAGAGAGAGAGAGAGAGAGAGAGAGAGAGAGAGAGAGAGAGAGAGAGCTTCTTCATACCCATTTCTGCTTCTTCTTATACATTTCCTTTCTTGGACTATTCTGCAGGGGTTGTTTGTTTATCTGACAGCTATATCTGTGTGGGTTAAATAGATGAAGGAGGGTGCAACAAAGTTCTAAGGTTGGAAATACTAGTGTGGATGATGGAGATATGGAGAAGGTTGTGTTGGGTGGTGGTAGTGTTAATGATTTTGGGGAGAGGAGAAGGGCAATTAAAACAGAATTTCTATATCTTTAGCTGCCCCAATGTAGAACCGATCGTCCGGCAGGCGGTCATGACGAAGTTGAGCCAAACCAAAGTCACAGTCCCGGCAACACTCCGTCTCTTCTTTCATGATTGCTTTGTGGAGGTAACATAAATCAAATTCTCTCAATTTTTGGAGTTATCTATGTGTTTTTGCATGTGAACTTGTTTTTATTGATGAGTTTTTACTGATTGGAATTATTAGGAGTGGTTTTTCTCTAGCTTTTTTTTATTGGTAGCATGCAAAGAGGGGTGCAATCACACGAGAGATATAGAGAGAGAAGGATCGAGGGGGTTTTCTTGATATGATTCGAGGGTTTTGACGATTCACACAAAATGGAGTTGTTAGTAGACATTTTTCTCTCTTTTTTTTAAAGAAAACTAGACGAACTTTCGCATCTATCTTGCAACATGCTAGATGCGAAATGCCTTTATGCAAACTTCGCTAGCAAATCCCCCATAATTATTATTGTCTTCGAATTCTATATTTTTCTTCGAATATCTAGATGGCGTCTTATTTGGAAAATAAGGGGAAGTCAGCCAGTCACCATCTGACCATCATCTCTACAAGAAAGTCCAAACTCCTGATAGAGATAGATAGGGAGACAGAGCACCAACCCCGATGACATACAAAATCCTTTTAAAGGTCAATCAAGGGTGCAAGTTTGGCCCTGTCAGCCCTGACCCGCGCCTCGGGTACCCTGACCCTGCCCGACCCTGAGTTTTCTATTATAGAATTGAACCATCTGTGCATGTTTCTTTTGCTAATGTTTCTATTATCTTGGATTGAAGTTTCTTTGGATTATTATTATTAATTGTCTCTGTTGCCTGCATGTTGTTGAATTCATATTGTCTTATTTTGTTCCCTTTCTCTGTTTTGTTTATTGATCATTTTGTTCCATATGATAAGTGGTTGCTTTATTTTTGGCACTCTTAACAGGTATTTGCACTAGGGTCAATTAGGGCCGGCCCGCCCTGGCCCTGCCCAATCAGGGCCAATCAGGGCAGGCCAGGGCCAGCACAATACCCTGTAGGGCGGGTAATGGGTTGAGGTTTTCCGGCCCTGACTCAGGGTCAGGGCGGGTCAGACCCGAGATAATGGGATCCAGGGTTGGACTAGGGTTTTGAAAAACCCGACCCAACCCGACCCTGTTGCAGCCCTAGGTGAATGTATGTACATGCATGCCTAGCTCCTTAGTGTCCACGGTCCCCCTCTCAATGACGAATCAGTGGCTGAGTGAGGTGGGGGCAAGGAGAAATTTGAAAAAAAAATAATCATATTTAAATGCATATCAATTAATGCCCTTGATAAATGGCCCCCCTCTGTCTGCAAGTAATACCCACCCCCCCGGCCCCTCTCTTTATATGTCCTTAATTTATGCCCCCTCCTTATAAAGTCCTAGATATTATAATCTAAGATTTTAAAATCCCAATTGTTACAAAGCTAAAATCTGGATTTTATACGCTAAAGGTGGGAAATTCGGCATTGATCGGACGGTTATGATCATCCTTACTGTGGCTGATAGTCTCTCTTTCACACACAAAGTTTCTATATAAGTTTTGGATTGCAAGAATTTTTTGGAAAATTTTGGAACTGAATTTTTTTCTAAAATATCTTACTTGTTTTACACATGAAAAGAGATAACTTGAACGGATCCTATTCATTTTTTACTTAAAGGGACCTTCAAATTATAATGATATCCATCTAAGTTAATAATAATCATAGCATTTCCCTCTAAATGGTGGAAAGAAAAAAAAAATCCCTATTTCTGTCAGAAATTAGAAATGTTTTTCTTGCAATCTAAACAGGGCCTTAAAGGAATTCACATTTGACGATTTTATAAGTTGTGTGCACGTACGTGAAGTCTAGCATTTATCAAAAATTTGGACCCACTTCATATGATGATCCAAACTATTCATTTGCTTGGCCGCAATGTAAATAGGTTGCATCTCTTAAATCATCTCCATAGGATGATCCTAACCGTTCAATCTATAAGGGGCAATCTATTTATTTGTGACCCAACAAATGAACAATTTGGATCATCCTATCATGTGGGCCTCAACGTGCTATAACAAGAAGCCATGCTTGAAGTAAAATCTATCAAAGAGGAAGTGTAAAAGTGTGGCCCCCAACATGCTATAACAACCATTCTATGCCCCTATGGACCAAATTCTTGACTCCGCCGCTTGTGACCAATTCAGGCAAGTGAAAATTAGTCCGGCCCCCAAGTGTAAATTCCTGGCTCCGCCCCTGACCCACCCATATTTAAGAATTCACCCACTTGAAAGAAGAATACACCCCCTTTTTAATAGAAATGGATAAGTTCTAAAGACAAGAAATCATTAAGCATTAACTCCAGGAGCATTAAAACATAAAAATTTCTGTTAAAGGGGGTGTATTCTTCTTTGAAGGGGTGAATTTATCAGTGCCCCTAAAATACCATTGTTTTGTTAATCTAATTATCTTGCAGGGATGCGATGCCTCGATCATGATTTCATCACCCAAGGGTGATGCAGAAAAAGATGCACCGGATAATCAGTCCCTCGCCGGGGATGGGTTCGACACCGTCATTAAGGCAAAACAAGCGGTAGAAGCTATGTGTCCTGGTGTGGTTTCATGTGCCGATATACTAGCTATAGCAGCTAGGGACGCTGTCTTTCTGGTGAGTCAATATAACATTATATTATATATATGCATAACAATTCAATGATAGTTTTGTCAAGAATGTATTGTATTACCATGCATCCAATTTTCTAATGCAAATTAGGGGTGCAACTCTGGTCGGGGTTTGATCGGGATGAGGCCAACCCTAACCCAACCCGAGATATCATTCACTCAACCCTAACCCAACCCAAACCAAGGCTTGGGTTGAGGATGGTCAACCCTAACCCACCCTAACCCAACTCGCTTCTAAATCTCTCAACCCTAACCCAACCCATCAAACTGAAATCGGGTCGGGTTGAGTCGGGTTGGTTCAGATTCACATTGGCCCAACAGAAAAATCTAATAACCCAAAGAAAATCAAGATAAAATTAGGGGCCGGGTTACCAAGGCCTCAACCGTAACCCTACCCGAAATTAAATAGGGTTGGCTTTTCAAAACCCTAAAAATGCAACCCAACCCAAGCAACTGCCAACCCGACCCGAGCCAAAATCAGGTTGAACCCGTCGGCTTCGGGTTGAGCCCAACCCAAATTGCACCCCTAAATTGCAAATTTGAGAACGGCTAATTAAAAATCAAGATCCTCCTATATGCTTAGTAAAATTAGGAAGCATGGTAATACAACATGTGGAGGTAGCAGGGATAATTACTGAAAAACAAATACAAAAAACTCGGGTGCTTCTAACTACAAGTTTACATAACGTTAAGGCGCATGCAGGGTACAGTTCTCTTGCAGGCTTGCAGCCCAAAAAGAAGGCTGGAGCTCACATGAATGGATTATCTTAGCCATTCATTTTTTTTGTCCCTCCCTCGGCCTCGTAGATAGGATGCGCCCTAAAATTGGGGGACATGATTATCCTAACCTTTTGATTTGCGGAGTTTTTCTTCTATATCGTGCCGTCGATCAAAAAATAGGGGCCACGAATCAAAGAGTTAGGATTATCCAATGGTTCCCATTTTTGGGGCATGACCTTTCTTTGGTGGTGATAATAAACGATAAACCATTCACGTGGACCCCACTGTCATATAAAAACTCGATCATCCCTCGTAATTAAAGTTTGCTATTAGGGGTGTAAATGAGCCGAGCCGAGCCGAGTCGAGCTTGGCCAGGCTCGGCTCGGGCTCGAACCAGGCACGGGCTCGGCTCGGCTCGGTCAGGCTCGGCCAGGCTCGCGAGCCGAGCCGAGCCGAGTCGAGCTTGGCCAGGCTCGCGAGCCGAGCCGAGCCGAGTCGAGCTTGGCCAGGCTCGGCTCGGGCTCGAACCAGGCACGGGCTCGGCCAGGCTCGCGAGCCTTACCGAGCTTGGGTTATATTAAGTTCACACCCCTCATCTTCCCTGGACAGCCATACAGTGTAATTTGGCTACTTTTTTTACACTATGGGGAGTGGTCCAAGTAACAAATGGGGTTCCTAAAATGAAGTGACATATTTTGCCTCCCCCTTTCACTCCCTGGACAACCCTTTTAGTGTATATATTAATATATAATATATATATATATAAATATATATATATATATATATATATATATATATATATATATATATTTAAATATATTAAATTCTTAACGAGCCTTAACGAGCCGAGCCTGGCCTAAATCGGGCTTAACGAGCCTGGCGAGCTGGCGAGGCTCGGCTCGTTAAGGATTCGAGCCGAGCTCGAGCGAGCTTCCGAGCCCGAGCCAAAATTGACACCCTTATTAGCTATGGAAGAATTAGCGTTTTTATATGGTGTCCGCACATAGGTGCACACATTTTTAAAATACTACAGTGGGCTAACCTTGTTAATAGATCCAAACCATTCATTCGTTGTGCCCTAATGTAAATTAAATAGGCCATGCCCCGAAAATCATCTCCATAGGATGATCCTAACCCTCAGATCTATGGAGATTTATCTACGGTGGATCTCTAGAGGGTTCGGATAGTCCTATCGAGATGATTTTTGGGATAGATCCTATTTACATTGTGGCCCAATAAATGAATGGTTTAGATCTTTGAGTAAGATGGACCCAGCTGTATAACCATCTGATCTTGGACTAGACAGCGGGGGAAATTGGAATCCACTAATTGAATCTAAGTAGTGGGGCCTATCGACTTTTCGAAACTTCCCATCACCGTCGAATCTTAATAAGATTTACTTCTTTACTTCTCACCGTTCGATCATTTACTAACTATTCACTATTTTCCTTTTTTCCTGTGAAAAAAATATCCAGTCCGGAGGACCCTTATTCAGTGTGGAACTTGGTCGCCGGGACGGTCTCATCTCGAAGGCGTCGAGAGTCGCCGGAAACCTACCGCAGCCCACCTTCGACCTCAACCTCCTAAATTGGATTTTTAGAAAAAACAACCTCACTCAAACAGATATGATCGCCCTCTCCGGGGCCCACACCGTCGGCTTTTCCCATTGTGGTCGCTTCGCAAACCGCCTCTACTCCTTCAGCCCCCCGTCCCCCGTGGACCCTACCTTTAATCAAACATTTGCAAAGCAATTAAAGGCTGAGTGCCCTCAAAATGTAGACCCCAACATTGCCGTACCCATGGATCAAGTCACCCCCACCGTGTTCGATAACCTCTATTACCAGCATTTGATGAGTGGACAAGGAATATTTACTTCTGACCAGGTTCTCTTCACAGACCCATTATCTCAACCCACTGTAATCAACTTTGGAACGAACCCTGGAAATTTTGGCATTGCCTTTGGAGAAGCAATGCTAAAGTTGGGAAGAGTGGGTGTGAAGATTGGTAATCAAGGGGAGATTAGGAGAGACTGTTCATCTTTCAATTCATAAGATTAGAGATTTGTTTTTTTTCGTAATTTGAGCACAAATAAGACGGATTTGTAGGGAAAATAAGAGGGTGTAGTTCCAGATGAATTAACTGTTATTATGATATCTGCATGTACGCGTCACTCTAATCTGATTTCTCATAGACTGTGTAAAGTTACTTTTAGTGACAGTTCTTATTGAGTTGTTCTCTTGCTTGCAGAAGGTGTTTATACTTCCATCCGCGCACGAAAAAATATATCTAAATCTAAGGAGGGTAGTGTTGAGCAGTAATGACTTTTTTAATGACTTTTTAAAATTTTTTGTGGGTAAGCTGGGGTTAGGCGGACCCCAACCAGTATATTAAATAAATAAAGATGATGCCATATCAAGATCAAGTAGAACCGTTTCTAAGGTGTTGGGAATCAAACCAGGTAGAACTCATCCCTATAAGCTAGCTATTAGGAGGAGGGTGCCCATTCCCTCATAACCTATCCCCATCCATCTTACTTAACCGATGTGGGACTATTTTGCTTGTGTGGAACTCCAACAATCTCCCCCTTCACCGGCAGCAACGTGGGAACCACGAGATCTTCTTCGAGGGAATTCCATCGTCCTCGGAGCCATACTGGGGTTACCGAGATCTTCCCGGGAGTTACCACGCCCCAGCTCTGATACCATTTGTTGGGAATCAAATTGGGTAGAACTCACCCCTAAAAACTAGCTATTAGAAGGAGGGTGCCCATTCCCTTATAACCCATCCCCATCAATCTTACTTAACCGATGTGGGACTATTTTGCTTTTGCGTGGAACTCCAACAATTGATACTACTTGTTGGGTTTTTTGCCGAAGAAAACCCGCTAAAATTACGAAGCAAATAAATATGTGGATTTAAAGAACCAAATCAAGAAGAGAGCAATCACACAAGAGAACACAAAGATTAACGTGGAAGACCCTCAAATAAAGAGGGAAAAACCACGGGGCAAATCCGACGAAATATCCACTAATCAAAATAAGTAAATACAACGTCTTTTTCTCAAATTTTTCACCCAAAACTTGAGACCATACAAGAAAAAAGAGAGATAAAAGGTTACCTTGTTGCGAACAACAAAATCCACTTTCTCACAAAAAATACCCACTTCGATCTTCAAGTCGAAGAAACCTAAATTCTCGCGAAGTCTCCGTGCAACGAGAGGATTCAACGACGGGGTGAAAATCTGTTACGTGACTAGATGGGTCCCACTATAGTAGAATAAATTAGTTTGGATTTAGGTTATGATTGCCATTGTTATTATAAGATCTTTCTATGTTTATACCTTGAGTGTTTTATTTAAACACTCATTTGCTTTTCTATAGTTTAATGAAGAAACCATCTTAGAAATTGTGTTTTTTGCACAAGGAGGAACGACCCTTCCCTCGAAGCGGGTCAAGAGGCTGATCTTCCCTCTAAGAAGATCAATCACGTTACGAACCGTTCGGGTTCGTAACAAAATCTCCAGGAAGAAATGCTCCAAACGTTAGGTTTTGATCCCACACAAAACTCCCAAAAAGAGCCACCAAGAAAACCCCAGTTTTCTTCTTCTTCTTCTTCTCTCTCTCCCTTTTTTATCTAATTCTGTTTCTACTTTTTTTGTGTTTTTGTCAAAATGGCAACACACACCACACACCCCACGAGTCTCTTTTTATCGTTTCCTTTATTTTTCAATCGGAAACATGCCCACTCTTTCCTTAGTACCAATAGGAAACATGGGTTTCCTATTTTAGTAAGATTCGATGTGGGTATGGGGCCTACATGGGCTGGACCCACAACAATCTCCCCCTCTAGGCCCATGAAGAGGAGACACTAACCAAAAAAATTTACATTGTTGGGGTTCCATGCAAAAGCAAATAGTCCCACATCGGATAAGTGAAATCGGGATGGGGATGGGTTATAAGGGAATGGGCACCCTCCCTCTAATAGCTAGCTTTTATGGGAGAGTTCTACCCAGTTATGTTCCCTACAAATGGAATCAGAGCTCAGGGCGTGGTAACCCCGGTTTGCCTCCGAGGGCGGGAGTGTCCCTCGGGGAAGATCTCGGAAACCCCAGTGTTGTATCTCATGGTTCGCACATTGCCACTGTGTAGAGGGGCGAGATTGTCCACGTTGCTTCTGCGTGGAGAGGGAGATTGTTGGGGTTCCACGCAAAAGCAAATACTCCCACATCAGATAAGTGAAATGGGGATGGGTTATAAGGGAATGTGCACCCTCCCTCTAATAGATAGCTTTTAGGGGTGAGTTCTACCCGGTTAAGTTCCCAACATAAGGAAGAGGGTAGTACCACTAGGGTTATTAAAACCCCAAAAACAAACTCCTAATGGGCAAAAGAAAAGAAAATACACAAGCTGACTTGTGTAATTGTCGGGGATTAAGAGGCATGTGATCCTTAAACAGGTACCATACTCAGATGAAGCCATGTTTACTGTGATCCAGTAGGTCTATTATCTTCTGGCTTGACTTCCTTACTCTATGGCTCTCCCTTAACTCCTGAATCTTTTGGGGTTCTGTTTTTCTTTGATAAAACCATTTGATTGATGAAAGCCATGTTTACAGGAATGATTGAGTTGACAAAGGAATGATTGAAAAATGAAAACATCTAATTGGTTATGTTCTCATTAACCATGAGGGGATCATTTGTTCAATACTCTTCCACACAATCTTTTGGAGTTCTGTTTTTCTTTGATGAAACCATTTGATTGATGAAAGCCATGTTTACTGGAATGATTAATTTGACAAAGGAATGAATGAAAAATGAAACCATTTGATTGATTATGTTCTCATTAACCATGAGGGGATCATTTGTTCAATACTCTTCCATGCACATAGGCCCTTCCGCAAGCATTAAAGCATATTCAGATTAGATCTCCTTATGTAGCAACAACTAACACAGTCAGTCACGGTTTTCAACCCACCGAGGTGTTGGCTCTTCGGCATAAAGTCACGGGTTTGCTCCCTGTTGACGAGTGTTCGAATCCCGCCCCCGACTTACCTGATACATGTGGTGAGTGGGTCGTTACATGTATCCGTAGGGACTAGTCCTACTCCCGAAGGGGGTGGGGACATCCTACGTCATCAAAAAAAAAAAAACTAACACAGTCAGCTTATCAACAATTTATACCACGGTCACTTTGATACCTTCTAAGCTTATAAATCGCATAGGTTATTTCATAACGTTATTCACTTGAGCACATACGAGACTCATAAGCATAAAGGATTATCTGCATTCCATATCATTCCTATGGCTTTGCAGCTAACTATCAAACTATATATATCAGATTATACATGTGTCCAATGGGGATTGCCAAAAAAATTCTATTTTTTGTATTTTGAGTTAACAAAAAAAGTACAAGGTCTACTAATGTCGTGAATGAAACATGCATGACTCTACGCACAGATAACATTCGTGCTTGATGGTCAAGTCTCTCAATTTGATAGGCCATCACAGGGCCACCCAATAGATCTAGGTCAAGTTATTGAACAGAGATCTCATTTGCAAGATTGAGGCATGCAAAAACAAAAAAGGCACTAATGTTGGCACTACCATGTTCTGATAATTGCACTTACTCATCTAGTCTTTTATTTTTTAAGCAACCGTAAACGGTTGCCAAAAAGCTCTGAAGCAAATTAAAGAAGAAAAGACAAGATGTGTTTGTGCAATTATCAAAACATGGTAGTGCCTATATCAGTAGCCAAACTAAATGGCTTAAAGGCATATTTTTCATCATGCTTGGTCAATTATTTATAATCAACCTAGGGGATTGATAAATCGACCCCCATATATCTTAAATCGACTCCCATGTGTCTTTCTCTCTCCTCTGGGTTAGAGAGAGAAAGAGGAGAGAGATAGACACATGAGGAGTCGATTTAAGATATTTGGGAGTCCATTTATCACTGCCCTCAACCTATTATAATCGGACCAAGTGATCTAGTCCATAGATATAGGCCCATTATATCTATGGACTAGATCACCACACATGTGGCGATGGCTCCATCCCTACGGTGATTATTTTTTTTATGAGGAAAAGAATGATGATTATTTCAAGTAACAAAAATTTTAGTCCCAGAGATATTTCTAAATGGACTACTGATATCTGCAAGATAATGTTTTGATGATTTGAGGGTTAAACAACAATGCTAAAGAAGGTGATTTCATCCACATTATCAAAACAAGGTCGTGTCCCTCTCGAAACTTGTAAGTGATAAAAAAGGGAAAAAAAAGAAAGATAAGGAGGCTGATATCGGCACTACCATATTTTCATCAGGACAGAACTAACTTTATTTCACACTTTATATTGCAATTGATATCAGCACCACCATGTTTTGATAATTGTACAAATTCAGCTTGTTTTTTCTTTTTAAATTGGTTTGTGAGAGCTTATGGGGATTGTAATAACCTTCGACAGCTCTTCAAAGAATAAAAGACAAGATGAGTTAGTGCAATTGTTAAAACATGGTTGTGCTGATATCATTCCCTTTTCTAAATCGCATGCTGATGCAAAATAATAACAGACGTGAAAAAGATGATCAACAAAGGGAAATGGTATATTCGCCCCTTTATTACTTGGGACAGACCCCTCTAGTGTAAAAGATAGGGCTGCAACTCGGGTCGGACGAGTCGGGTTTTCAAGAACCCAACCCTACCCGAGAAATATATCGGGTCGGGTTGGGTTTTTTTTACGTTGACGCAATTTTTTAAGGAAAACTCTTGTTTGTCAAGGCAACTCAACTCATAGAAGTAGAAAAACTCAAGCATGGCAAACTCTTTAGTGCATTAACTAATAACTAGTCTAAAGAGAATAAATTAATGCATTACCAAATGAAAATGATTATACTCATATGAGATAAAGAACAAACTATTTAGTGCATTAACTATTTACTTGAAACCCTAGAGCTAGAGGGGGGAAATGAACAGAAGATGGAAAGAGTCCCTGTGATTGCGTGCGTGCGTGAGTTTTACTTTTAAGTTTTCACTTTTAAAGTAACAAAGTTTTAGAAAAAAAAATACATACTATAACTTAAGTAACTTGGGTCGGGTCGGGCCCCTTCATACCCGGCTCGACCCTACCCGGCTTGACCCGAAACCCGAGAAACATGAACCCAACCCAAGCTATTTTCGGGTCGGGTCGGGTAAAACCCGACCCAAGTTGCAGCCCTAGTAAAAGAGGAGTCATAAGACTCATAACTCATAATCATAATTTATAATGAAAAATGATATTCCCATCCGACCCCCTCTGATGCATAAAATCCCCCCTCCCCCAACGTTATTCGTTACGTTTTATAGGCAAAGAAAAACCTTACAGGGGGTGAATTTATCCTAAAGCAGTGAACCACTCTCCCACGGTAAAATTTTTGGTTGCCAGTAAAAATTTTGTCCTAGGAAGTTTTTAGTAAAATTTTGGTCTCATCCCATGTTTTGTTGCCTTTTAGCACCAGAATTTTTCTAATCCCACTCTTGTAATGATTGCTTCTGTGGTGACATTGACTCATTGTCCCCTCTTTTTCTTTCCTAGGGAATGATGTCTTCTCTCTTTCTCTCTCTTTCTCTCTCTCTCTCCTCCCCATATTTGGTCATGACACCCCTAAATTTTGGCAGGAATTTTAGGAATTGTAGGAAAAAAACCTAGCAAATCCTGTTGACTTCACTTTTGGATTAAAAACTCCCTAGGATAAAAATTTTACTGGCAACAAAACAGAGCAGGGGGGATTTTATCCATTTAAGGGGGGGGGGGGGGGGGGAGGATATCAGCGCCCTTTATAATTTCTAGATACTCTAGAGGGGGTTGTCCCAAGTAAAAAGAAGGGATGTGAATATATTACTTCCCTTTACAAAATAACTGCTGTATTATCAACATACTGTAGTGTGCATATCACTCGTGCAAAAAAATAAAGGGAAAAATGCACTTAGACCTAAGGGTGGCAAAATCAACCGAACCAAATCGATTCCGAACTGAAACCTTTGGTTTGGTTAAACCAAACCATTAGCCAAACCGATTCAAATTTCGGTTCGGTTTCGGTTTGGACAATGATAAATGCGCCCATTTTCATAGGAAAATGATAAATATGCCCATTTTCATCGGTTCGGTTCGGTTCGGTTTGGAGGTAAGCATGTTCGGTTCGGTTTCAGTTTGGGGGTCAAACCAAACCGAAACCTAACCGTTGCCACCCTTACTTAGACCCCCTGTGGTTTTTGACACATTCGACTTAACCTCTAAAGTTTAAAAAGTTACAAACTGGACGGAGTTGACGGTGTGGGGAAAAAGACCAAAATGCCCTCGTCTTCCGCAACTGAAAATTAGGGTTTTCATACTTGAAAATTAAAAATTGGGGTTTGATTCAAACCCTTGTTGATTTATCAACATAAACCCTCAATTTAGGAGTTTTATTTGTCTTCATTCACATCATTATAATGATTTGCACAAAAACCCTAATGTTTTAGGGCTTTATTTTTTGTTTTTATCAAAGTTTTTTTCTTGAAATGTGGGTTTGATGTAGCCATGGCGTGGGGTTCGATTGTTTGTGGTGGAGGTGATGGCGGTTGCCGGAGATGGAGACGGCGGCAGTGGCTAAAGGTGGCGACGAAGGCGGTGGTCGGAGGGGCGGCGGTGGGAAATGGCGTAACCTTAATCCCTCTACAAATGAGGGTGGTTCTGTCCTCAAAATATTAACCATGGTTAGTTTTAGTCTTTCCGTCAGATTAAACTAACGGACGACGGAGGGAGTGTACTTGTCACGTTTTGAAACCACAGGGTTCTTCTTATAACTTTTTAAACTTTAGGGGTTAAGTTGAATGTCTCATAAACCACATAGGGGTCTCAGTGTATTTTTCCCAAAAATAAAAGAATATAACTTAAACTCAGCCCTAACTCCTCTCCTTCTTTCTACCGTCTAGGGCAAGACGAGAAGAGACGACTGCAAGATCTCCAGACACTCTACGCATTGATCTATTCAGTTGAGGTATCTCTCTCTCTCTCTCTCTCTCTCTCTCTCTCACTCTCTCTCTCTCTTATATCCTTTCGTCCCTTATTTTGGAGTATTTTTTCTTGTTTGAGAATAAGGCCGTGTCTGGATTGCGTGAATTTTCTGGAAAAGAAGAACTTTTTCGAAATTTCTTGCTTTTCCATCGTTTGATTACATCTGAAAAAAGATGACCTGAACCACCACAGTTCAAGATTTGTTTATAAGGATCTTTAATTTATAATGATATCCTTAAAATTTATTATTTCCCTCTAAATTGTGAGAACAAATTTTTTTTCTCAAAGATGTGTTTTTCTTGCAACCCAACAGGGCCTAAAGTGAAAGGAAGATGAGCTCAGGTGGAGGTGCAGAGAAAGGGGGAGGTGGGTCCGTCAAGACCCCTGCTGATTTCCTGAAATCGATTCGTGGGCAACCTGTTGTTGTCAAACTTAACTCTGGAGTTGATTATAGAGGTGAGGATAAACTAAAAGTGGGTCTGGATTTACACCCAAATTGCAATTTGGGACTCTTCTAAACTGCAGTTTATGTGTAATTTTCATTGTAGAGAGGCCCAAACTGTAAATTTCAATGTAAAAAGACCCGAATTGCAATTTGGTGTACATTCAAACTCACCCATAATAAGGACACTTGTGCTTTATCCTATTTCATAACTTGGTTTCTTTTCTTTCAGTTCCTAGGACATTCATATCTTTCTATATGAAGGAATTTCAATCATCTCTACATTGCATCTCTTGTTTTATACTGTTATCACTGAATGACATAACATTTGTTGTGTGTATATATGTTTAGAATGCTTAGGTTAAAAATTGACAAAATTTACAAATAGTACAAAATTGATTGAGTGTAATGTAGTCTTTATTGGAACATTGTTGTTGGTAGAAGAATCTTTCCACTAAAATTCACATGGATTCTTTGACTTAATCATGTTATGATGTGTGTGTGCCTGTATTGTAAAAAGGTGAGCCCCATCTTTGATCAAACAAGACTTTCCACTTGGTTTATCTCACATAGGAGTGCCTATGGCTCAAAATATTCTCTGATTGGACAAGCATTGATGGTTAGGCTAAAAAAATGATTGGAAAGTAATATAGGTAGCAACCAAATTTAATTGTCAAAAATATATAAATAGGACAATATGACTACCTGATTAATGTAATTTTCAGGACAAAGGCAATCTGCAGTGAGCCTTCAACAAGCTGATGATTCAGATTGGTCAAAACTTGGCCATCTATATAATGTAAACTGTCATTAGTTTTATGAAGTTATAAAGAAATTATCAAAAATAAATGATTCCTCATTATCTTTGTAGTCCTCTGTACTTACATATTGTGGATTAAACCCCTGATTCAGTTAGTAAGTTTTCTTCTTCAATAACCATCTGGAAAATGTAATGCAAACCTTTTCCCCTTATGATTATCAATAGCTTTCATAAATAAAGTGTACACTGCCATTGCTCGGTTGATTTTAATAGTGTCAACAAGTCAGTCTCAACACTAGACAAAAGATAAGGAATACATTCATAATATGAAATCAACTATTCATGTCAGTCAATCTAAAATCAGCTCCATCAACAACCATCTATACCAGTGTTTAAAAACGCGGATTTGACGCGGAACGCGGCCAAGAAAAATCCTTGTTGACTCGGCGCGGACGCGGCCAAGAACGCGGTTAACACGGTTGACAAGGTCATAACTCGGGAGAGTCAAAGGAGTTTATTGACTCTGTAAGGCAAAACGCAGAATGCGGATGTGGTGAAACGCGGAATGCGGCCGAGGTAAAAAGGAGTCGACTCGGGCGAGTTCCTTGCCGAGTCAAGGAGTTTTTAAACACTGATCTATACTATCTATATAAAGCTGGATGTGGTACACTAAGGGTGTGCCACGTGGCACCCCCTCTGCAAACCGTTTTATTCCAACATTTCAAACGTCACAACTTTTTTGGCACCCCCTCTGTAAACCGTTTTATTCCAACATTTCAAACGTCACAACTTTTTTGGCACCCCCTCTGCAAACCGTTTTATTCTAACGTCACAACGTTTTATTCCAAAACGTCACAAAATATAGAGTCTTTATATAGATAGAAAGAAATCCAAAATGTATCACAAATATTCCTAAAATCTCTTAGCGTTTCTACTTTGTTGCCCTAAATCTCTCTCCTCACAACAAATTATTCCCAGGTAATTTATTTATTTTTTCGTTTCCCTTTTGTTATTTCATATAGTTTTTTGCTGTTAATTTGCATTTTCTTTCCGTCTTAAATTAGTAGTGTAAATCAGTAATTCTTATAACGTGGTATACCATTATTTATTGCAATGGGGTGCAATTCTTGTATGATACTAAAACGGAATCCTGGAAAATGTGGTTGTGCCACGTGGTACCCCTCCCCCACAAACGTAAAACTCTTTCAATAATCTCATGTACAAAAAATTGTTATATTTGGATTGTTGGAAAAATCTCAACATATTCCATTTTTTTAGCAAAATTGTTTTTATTAGTCAATATTCTAATATTAGCAAAATTGTTTCTATTTGTTGGAGAAAAAAATCTTCAATATGTCCCATAATTTTAGCAAAATAAAATCTCACCATATCCCATGTTTTTAGCAAAATTGTTTCTATCTCTCAATATCGTACGTTTATTTTTTGCCACCTGCATCGCATGGGTTGTCCACTAGACTCATTTGACTTGGGATTGCACCTGATTGAAAAAGGTAAGATGGAACACCCAAAAATTCTCCTGAATAGGTGGTCTTAGAAATCTTTTATAGATCTTTTAGAGATCTTTCTCTATCACAATAACGTTTTTTTCATACCAACCTTCAAAAAATCAGCACCATAACATTTTTATCATAGAAAGTTTTCGTCAAAACGTTCCCATTTTTAACTCTTAACAAAACAAATCCCTAAAAATGAGCACCCCTCTCTAAGTCTCTCTCTCAAAAAAAAAAGAAGAAAGAAATTCTCTTCAGTAATTTCGGCAGGTATCGCTCTCCCTCTCTCTCCACCTATAAAACAGTTCCATTGTTAACTCTTAATTCTATTAATCAACATTTATAAATCCCTAGAAGTCAGCACCTCTATCTAATCCGACTCTTATTCCTTTTTAAGAGTTTCTTAGTAATCAATCCACAGTTTTTTGGGTACCTTCTCTGATTTTCTTAGCAATCTGTCCGTAAGTTTTTGGGTATTCTCTCCCAGTGTCTGTTGTATTTTACTATCCCAAATCAATCGATTTATGCTTTAACACATAGTAATCATTCATGCATGGCTGTTGTAATTATTTCCATTGAATTGGATTTTTGGGTATTTCGGATTGTATTTTCCCTACATGTTTTTTTGTATTCAAATTGATATCATTCATATGAGAATCATAATAATCTCTGTAGCATTTGCAATCACGGGCTTCCACGTTTTTGCTGTTAACTTCCACGTCTTAAACATGTTGATGCTTTTGCTATAGATATCTAGATAAGGAAACCTATTTTGTTGTTTCCATTATTAGAGGAAATGATTTGGTTGGGCCTTATCCCATGAGTAATGAAGCAATAACATCAGGAAATTCTGGAAAAACCTTTATCTTCCAATTTTTTTTCCAAAAATTCCTGCAATCTAAATAATGGGGTTGTTCTCTATGGAATATCAATCTAAATAATGCGCCGAAACTTGGTGTGTAAAATAAATCTTCTCCATGTAGTCAGAGTCTCCATCCTGCAATATTGATCGCATGGGCTTCTATTTCTTGATCAAATAGCCTACTTCACTATGTTTTTTCCCCTTTTTAAGCCTAATTTTGAAGGTAAAAAAAAGTACATTTCTTTGTAGTAATGCATCGTGGGAAGCTCTCTCTGTGTGTTAGAGCCTTTGTTTTCCTTTTGAATAATCTACTTTCTTATCTAGAATTTTACTAATTCTCAACTTCTTTCTTATGAATGTGTTTTATTCTTTTTTTGTATGCACAGGTTTTGTTTTTATTAGTCATTAACTGAATCTGATTCTGTAACTGAATCATGATGGCTATTGAGAGGCATCAACTCTCTCTACTTGTGGTCTTCTGGCAGTAGGTCATGTCACGTATCGTTTTAAAGCATTTGAACATTGTAGGCTTCCAAATTTTATCACATTTCTTTGTTAACCCTTCATTGTAAAACAAGTGGTATTTTTGTTAGTAAATTTTCCTCCTCTCTGTCTTTTTTTTGGGAATTGGTGGCTTTGTTGCTTGATCATTTATTTATTAATCTAGAGTATTCTGTCCACCTCTCTCTATATTTTTGTTGTATCACCACCACCTCTCTCTATATTTTTGTTGTATTACATCTCTTTTTTGTTTTGAATAATTATCTAGAATTTTACCACTCACTTAATAGTTTCAAGCTCATTTCTAATATATTTTACGGATATAACGATTTCTTTTATTTTTTCAAAATAAAAATTAGAATAAATTTTCCACTCGCCCGGTGCATCGCACGGGTCTGCAACTAGTTGATGATATATGACTGGTCCAGTTTTCTGCACAGATCATGGGAATTGTGGTCAGCCTCCTCCTATTGGAGGAAGTGATGGTGTCCATCATCCTACATTGTTTCATGGGGATTTGTTTCCTTCCACTCTCACTGATGGGAACGGGGAAGTCTTAAGTCCAGGAAACTCAACCATATATGAAAACCAGGTGTCTGATGTTTAGTACTTTATTTCAATTGATGCACATTCTTATCAATATTCACATAACATAGGTATGCTCAATTCAATCCCTACATCCACAACATAAAAAAGAACCATGCAATTTACCATTTCACGATATCAATCGTCCAATCCAGTAATCAATTTCACCAGTAACTGTGTATTAGTATATGGAAACCCAATGCGTAACTTATTAACCGATACTTACATTGATGAACACATTCATATTTAATCTAGTAGATATGTTTAACTTAAGCCATACATTCATAACAACATTCTTGTTTCAGACAAGTGGATATTTTTTATTTAATCTAAATACTTTCATTGTATCTATACAATAATCATTTTTTTGTGAATGATAGACAATAACCTACAACAATCATATTCATAATATCTGCCATCCTTTCCATCAATCAACTTCAAAAATAGCCATGTACAGAAAACCTGAAAGTCTGATGTTCAACCCCATCGCTCACATTTTTTTAAGGGAGATGATATTTTCACACCCCCACTTATAACCTGATTTGACGTGAAAAGTGGGCAACTTTATGTCAGATCACGTTATAGGGTGTGTGTGCAAGTACTGCGGGGTGGGGGGGGGGGGGGGGGGGGGGGTGAAAATATGATCACCCTTTTTTAATGATGGTTATATTTCATAATAACTCAAATTTTAGTCAAGTATTCCATAATATCAAATCCATCTCGTGTTGTCACTTGAATTGGAGTATCCAAACTTGAAGGTTAGGGCTGGGCTGGGAATCCATTGCTTCAATGAGATGGATTGGGTATGTATGGTGAAGTTGGCTCGCCATGAACATTTTTGAAGACAATGGAATTTGAACGTTATGTGGTCAAGTCCTCTTTCAATTTGGAGTAAATTAATTTTGTTGGATTGGATCATATATCTAGACATCTATAAGGATTATATTTGGTGCAATGTTGTTCCCATGAACATTGGAAATGTATTGCCTGATGCAGGCCTTAAATATGAGACCGGGATGTCCTTCATGATGGTCGTGCAAATACCTACCATCTCTAATCTAATATAATGGGAAGTGTATCGTCTTGAATCCCATGAATGTTAGAGGTTAAGAAAAATGTCATAGGTTTCAAAGTCTACAAAAGAGCCAAAATCTCTGTTGAATGAAAAGCAGTTTGAAAATGAAACTAAAGAAAGTGGAGTGGCATTCACTTAAGTTGCTTAGGAGGATAAGAACTAGAGGAGAAACCAATAGATTTACCTCTTAAATTCCAAGAAATTTTGTCAGGCTTTTTTAGTGTGATATTGAAAGAGTTACCAAATGAAATACCTCTCATTCAAGAGAGGCTCAACCCATGTGTCGTGCCTGACAGTGACATTAAAGAAAGATGGATCATGGAGAATGTGTGTGGACAATTGAGTTATTAACAAGATCATAGTTAAATACCTATTTCGTATGCCACGACTAGATGATATGCTAGACATGAAGATTGATTTGCGACGTGTGTACCATCATATGCGCATGAGACTAGGAGATGAATGAATGTCTGCCATCAAGACAAAGGATGGGCTTTACAGTGATGCCTTTCAGCCTCGCTAATGTTCCTAATGCATTTATGTGTCCACTGATGCAGATCTTTCGTCCTTGCATATGCCACTTTCTTGTGGTATATTTCAACGATATTCTTATTTATAGCAAGACGAAAGAGGAGCACTTGCCTTACATACAACAAGTGATGAGGGTTCTCCACCAGGAGAAGCTCTCTGAGAATTTGAAGAAGTGTTCGTTCATAAGCCCAACATATATTTCTTGATTTCGTAGTTTCAACCAAAGGAGTTGAAGTTGATCCCCGCAAGGTGGAAGCAATACTCAATTGGTTAGTCTCAGAACATTCATGAGGTTAGAAACTTCCACGAATTGGCAACTTTCTATTGGAGGTTTATTAGAAATTTCAACACCATCATGGCTCTGATTACAAATTGCTGGAAGGAAGGAGAGTTCTTATAGACAAAGGCATTTTCTAGAGCTTTTAAGAAAATAAAAAATGGATGATAGAGACAACAATTTTGCAGCTACCAGGTTTCTCCAAGGTATTTGAATGAGCTTTGAGTTAAGAGGGTCATCCTGTGACATTTTTCAACAAAAAGTTAAACGAGGCAAAGTAGCGATACTCTACGTGCGATAAAAAATTGCATGCCTTCATACAACCTCTTCGATACTAGTGGCACTTCTACATGAGGAGTTTGTGCTTTTCTCATATCACCAAGCACTGAAATGACTACACTCTCAAAGGAAGCTAAACCCAAAGCATGTGAAATGGAATGCTTTTTTGCAGGAAAACACATCTGTCCTGAAACATATGGCAAGGTAGGAAACAAAGCCGTGAATGCATTAAGTAGAAAAGTTTACCTGAGCAATTGAAGCTTGGTTATGATAAAGACCGTGATTTTGGAAAGGGCTATGGAGCCTTAACCATGGTTTTAAATTTCGGTCGAAATGTTTCGTCGGCCGAAATATTTCAGTTTCGGCCATAGTTGTAAATTTCGTTTCGGTGGCCACCGAAACGAAATTTTCCACGGACAATTTCGTTCGAAACTTTTCAAATTTCGTCAAATTTCTATAGAATTTCAGTAAATTTCGGTCAATTCCGGTCAATTTCGGTCGAATTCCGGTCAATGCCGGTCGATTTCGGTCAATTTCGGCCGAAATCTGGAATGAAACGAAATTTTCGTCATTTCGTTCCGGTTTCGGCCGAAACCGAAACGTTTCGTCCATTTTGGACTAAACGAAACGAAATTTACAACTGTGGTACTTTCGGCACAAACCGAAACGAAATTCACATGAAGTTGTTTCTTCACAAGATTTCACTGAATTTCTGAAATTCATTTTTGGACTTTTTTACAAAATTTCCACAAAAATTTAAAAAATGTACACCGAAATGTTATAATTTCCATTTATGAAATTTCTACCAAAATAGCAGAAATCGCCGAAATTGACACCGAAATTTTAGACATTTCGGTCAAAATTAATAAAAGAAACGAAATCATAGTCATATTTTTACAGGATTTCGGCCGAAATTTCAGCCCAAAACAACGTTTCGGTTTCAGTGGTGGCCGAAACCGACACCGAAACTGAAATTTAAAAGCTTGGCCTTAACGGCATGGCAGCAAGATGATCACCCCACATACTCCGTACATTATGGATAGTTGTGTTTGCCTAATACTTAATTGAGGGAGCAAGTAATTTGGGAATTACATGCCTCATCTTCAGAGCACTTTGGCAGAATTGTGACGGTTGAAGATTTCCACTATTGACCATCACTAAAGAGGGATGTTGGGAAGATTGCCAACAGTGCCTAACGTTTTAGTTAGCAAAATGCAAAAGCAGAACATAGGACTGTTTTTTTTAATAATAAAAAGAAAATAGGATTGTACACACCATTGCCAGTACATCATGATCCACAGAATGATACTCGCTTGGATTGTGTTCTAGGAATGCTGAAGACTCTACGAGGACATGATTTGATATATGTGATGGTTGATAATTTCTCATAGATAGCATCTTACTTTGCTTGTGTCAAAACTTCATTCGCAGTTCATATTGCCAAGTTTTTCTTCAAGGAAATAGTGCGTCTTCATGGACTTCCAAAGACTGTTGTTTTAGATTGTGATGTTCAGTCATGAGCCATTTCTGGAAAATGTTGTGGAAGATGATGGGTGCTAAGGTTTAATACTTAAAGAATCTTACAAATCAGAGGCATATTTACATCGTAGATTCTTTTACTTTCAAGGTGATATTGTTATGGTACACATCGGGCCAGAGATTTTTGAAAGGTGCATTTAAGAAGTTACATTCCAAAAGAACAAATTCTGACAAAATCATATCAAAGATCGGTGCGAATGCTTATGTCATGGAATTGCCGAATGACATGGGTATTAGTTCATTTTTTTTTAACATGAAGGACTTTACTTGACACGACCATGGTAGTGTGGTTGAAGATGTGATTGACAATAAGAGTTTATCTACCAGGAGCAAGCAGCTACCTGAAGTGTCTTGTTCATTTGAAAGGAAGACCATTGTCAGAGTGCACATGGATTGCTGCTGAAGAATTTCAAATGATCAATCCCATTCTATTCTTTCACTATAATCCCATTAATTCGACAGAGTTGAATTCTTTTAAGCCGGGGTGAGATATGAGCCCCATTTGGGAGCATTTGTTTCAAAAGTAGAGAGTTATGAGATTAGGGTTTTATATCTTTATAGATTATTTCCTTTTTCCTATATATATATATGTGTGTGTGTGTGTGTGTGTGTGTGTGTGTGTGTGTGTGTGTGTGCATTTATATTTATATAGTGTCTGGGCCATTTTTTCATATGCTATGTACATGAATGAAAAAACTTGGCTTGTGGAGGGCCCTGTCAGTGTGTGGATGGTGTAGACATGGATTTTGGCCATGGGTTTGGCGCAAGTAGCAAGTAGGAAATTTTTAAGATAAAGTGGGGAAAAGTAATAAGGGCTCAAGCCTCGAAGAGAAACTGAAGGGAAGGTGGTGTTGAGTTTAGCATGTGCATGAACAAGCAGTTCTTAAGTATACACTTGTGTATCAAACTTATGCACTAGGGTGTAAGTGAACAAAAGGAAGGGATATGTCTGCTGCCATCTCCGCTGGATGCAAGCTGGCTTCTAATTGGTTGTTAGTTCCACATAAGCCCCTACAGCTGTCAACAGCTGGTAGCCCTCTAGAAGGTTCCAGCTTGCCTATGAATGAAGCACTCAGCTCTAATTTGGGAGAGTTTTTGGCAGATCGATGAATTGTGGAAATCTTAGTTAGAGTTGGGGAGAGCTTCAAGCTCTTGGGAGTAGACTAATCCCTCCAAGGCAAAGAAGTGAAGGATTCTTACAAGATCCTCCATTTCTTCTCCTTTCTATCAGTTTTATCGTGACTGTAATCAGTCCTATGCTGAAATCTTGGTTTCAATAGTTCCATTACAGACATTTTACTCTAGCTCTATTGGTGGTTCTACCTGTTGCAAATTTCTTCTCCTTTGTTTGATGATAAATAAACAGCCACAATTTTCCGTAGAATCTATATTTCAGTTCCTGGTTGGCTGTACCTCATATCAAGTTGTATTCACGATGAAGAGAGAAAGCAGCTAGATCTGTTATGTGTGCAAGCGGAATTCAGATTATGGGCTGGAACAGCAAGGATTTTGTTCTGTGATTAATATAGCTCAAAACGGATCTTCAGTTGTGAACTGATTTACGGTTTTGGTCTGATCTCATCAATGAAAAAATTCACATAATTCCATAGATCTTTGGGTGTAATTACGTGATCTGGACCATCTAACCCGTCTCTACAAATCTGAGTTTCCTTCCACCAGTTCAGATTTCATCATTGCCCGTTAGTTTCTGTAAATCTGCTGGTTGGAAATCATTGACTTAAATTTCTGTTCTTTTGAGTAAATCTACATCTTCGCTGAATTCTTTCCTTCCTGTTATAGTTCGTTTAGTCTTTAGACTAAAACGACTATTTGTTTCAGTCCAAAAGCAAAGCCGAACTCAAATCCTTTAAACACTGCTCCTACATTTCTACCTGAGACTTGTTTCCCTAGGTTTTAATTTTCTGCAAGAGAAGCCAATTGTCACTCACAGGGAGGAAAGAAGTTCCAACATGCAGTTCAGGTCCTGATGGTGTATTCAAATCAGAATTCATAGTTGAATTGAAACTCAGGCATAAAATTACATGTTAGCAAGGTCTCCTGTAGCAGCTGAGGTAAAAATTCAGATTTCAGTTGCAACACCAGAAATTAAGATTGAATTCCGGCATCCGAGTCTACATCAGAGGCATTCTCCTCTTCTTACTCTTGATGTGATGTTTTGATTGGCTGTCGGCCTTCATTACGTAGGTGTGATGTCTCGGGTTATCCTTGTTATCCATTCTCTCTTGATTGAATTTCTATAGCTTCTATTTGTGCGATTTTGGCAAGATTGATTGTGGTTGCATTCGAGGGCTTCTCGAAAAGCATTAATCTCAGTAATCTGAATGGATCGTATATGAGATGCAACGGTTAGATTGGATCAATCTAGACCATCAGATTTCTAAGTATTGATATTGGGATCCAATGATCGGATCAACTCGATCTTTATTGAGATCAACTAGGTTAATCCTAATTGTGAATTTCAAGACATTGGAAGGTTGGATTTGATCTATTTTTAGAATGTGAAAACTTAAAATTCGGCCATAGTATTAGGTGGTTGTGCATAACTTGTGATTGAATTGGACTTCCACTTTTGTTTTTGATGAAAGATAACATATATTAATGAAAGGGCATATTACAAATTCACCTCATTGGGCTGAGAATGCCACGTACACAAGGAATTCCTCAAAGAGCCCAAGTTGGCAAGCCCCAAATCATTCGCACTTCTAGGGATAAAAGAAAAATATAAAATCATCCCTCCATATTTTGAATACATTGACAAAATATTAAATTAAGTACCTATTTGTTTCTTCTTTTTTTTTTTTTTTTGGCACCAAACATTCAATTATTTTCTTAGTTTGTTGTTCTGAGAAAGATTATTGTGCAGGTATTCTAGCTTGTTTAGATGGATATATGAATATAGCAATGGAACAAACAGAAGAATATGTCAACGGTCAGCTGAAAAACAAATATGGAGATGCTTTTATCAGAGGAAATAATGGTAACCCGACTTCTATTTTTGTATGTTTTTATCCATAATTATTGCTCTGAATTGATGTAAACTTGGTGTTTTTTTCTTTTCTTCATTACTCTGGTGATGCAGTTCTATACATCAGTACATCGAAAAGGACTCTTGCAGAAGGGGCATAGCTTGGCCGCCAAATAGCTGAATGTTAAATCGTAGACCCGAATCTGTTTCTATCAAATATTTGACAGCACCAATATGAAACTGAACAGATATGAAGTAGACTATTTTAAATCTCACCATGTTAGGGATTAAATTTAACAGAAGTGGGACTTCTAAAAGTGCTCTATGGGATTAAATCTCATCCAGTTTTATTTTAGTAGAGGATTCGTGCTTGAAGAGAGAACGATCCTGTGTGCTGTTGATTTTCCTCTTGCTTGTGTTTTCTCTGTTATCACTCACAGCTAATTTGTGTTGGGCTCACACTACTACAACTCTCAACAGAATTTTCTTTTTCAGTATTATTTAGGAAGAAACAGATATGGAATGGGTTTTCTTCTGGTATCTTTTTTTAGTTTATAATTCGAAGATGTTATCCAAATGGAATTGATTTCGGCACTCCTTTCTCTTGATAATGACACTACTCAATTCATCAAACACTTCTGTGATGCTCTGTTATGATGGAACCTTCACCTTATCAAATATTTTTGGCTTGTGGAGGCCCCGCTTGGATTTCTGGAATTTTATTTTATTTTTTTTTGGAAAAGAAAAACTTTTCCTGAATTTCCTGCTTTTCCATTGTTTGATTATACGTATATGAACTCTTATTATGCAATTATACATGTAAAATTATTCATACATTATACCTACTTGTAAAATGATGCTTTCACATAAAAAGGGACCTTGTGGCTCCCCCTATTTGTAAATAAAAAGGAAAAATATATAAAAAATTTCTTACTTTTTAACACACTAAAAAGCTAACTTGATCCAATCCTACTTAATTTTTACTCTGAGGAGCCTTCAATTTATGGTAATGTCACCATAAATTAGCCGTAATCGTATAATTTCCCTGTGAAACGTAGAAAGGGAGAAATGTTTTTTCAATAAAAAGTGTTTTTCTTGCTATCCAAACAGGGCTTAGTTTAGTGTAAAATAAGTAATGAAAGATTATAAAGTTAATTGAAGGCGTGGAGTTGGTGATTTTTGTTGTTAACAGGAATCCTATGTGGATAGATTAGCACAAGGGCACAAAGGAGCGATGGGTGGTTTTAAAGGATGTAATGGTGGGACCCGTCACTTTGTACTGGGCTGTTGCTCCTGTGGCCATCTTGTCTCTTATTCTTGTAATCAGTTTACTGGTGTTAATAAAATATTACTATTACCTTCCAAAAAAAAAAATGACCCAAAATTGTTTTCCATCCAAAGAGCCAACATCTCCACTGTAAATTGATGGTTGCTGGTAGTGTTTTACCCTTCACAAAAAAACTGTACCACATGTACAGTGGAGTTGCTGGGCCAAAACTTTTGACCTCCAATTAAGAAAATTGTTTAACTACACAGACAAGGAATTTATCCAACATAAGCTGTAAGCTGATGTAAGTGGGGCTCTAATAATTAACATTGTTGATGGGTGCATTTTTGCATAAGCTATTAGAGAGCATTAATTATCAGGTGTTGTCTACCTCCCCTACCTGTAACCATGTGACCCTTAGAAAAAATCAAACTCATTGCCCTTGTCCTACCCATGCTTCTGGTTTACTAGGCTCTATAACTATCAGTCATGAAAGAAAAAAAGAAGAGAATTGGGTGTTGCTGCCATGCCCGCATCTGTCATTGGTGCCATTGCCACTATCACAAGAGTTTATGGTTGCTGCAACCACCACGGTGAATTCCATTGAAGAGACTGGAGATCGTTTTTATGTACCTACATAAGTAATTACATACAATATGTACTTTGGATAGCATTTTTGTTCAGAGAGGAAGGTGGTACAATGGAAGTACCATCCTTGACATTTGATCTAACAGCAGACTCTTAAAAAGTGCTCTGCTGTTGGATCAAATATCAAGGGTGGTACCGCTTTGACGGTACTTGGCAGTCGCGCATCATATAAAAACTCTTTTGTTCGTATGTACGTATTTTGAAAATTGTTTCCTAAGAAGGTACTCTTTGTCTAATATCACTGGATTTTTGTATTAAGTATTAGAACTAAGAGAGAAATATCAGCATTGGAACAATGTTGGTTCTTGATTTGATCAAAACGACATAGGAGATTATAAAACTATGGAGCATTAATTATTAGAGCTCCAACTTACCAGTGCTAAAGCATGTAAGAAAGAAAATAGATAAGCAGAGCCCAAAAATATGTACTGTCTAAAAAAACCCATTACAGGTGACTTTTTTGTTTTTGGCCATGGTAACATCTTTACAAATTGTCATGGAATGCATATGTTTAGCTTCAATGGATGTGATCTTACTTCACCTCGCCGGAAACGAGATCCTCCTATCTAAAAAAGTTCAGATATCACAAACATAAGAAAGAAATGATTTATAAAGTGAAAACACTACATATAACATGAGTGAAAAAAAGCATTTTTGTGAAGATCAATTAGATTCTTTGTGTGATATTTAATTCTCTAGTTAGTTTTCTACCTTTTGTTGTTTTCCTCGTAATTTTTACTTGCATTGCCAAGCCTCATGGTGGTAAACACATAACAAATAATGTATTTTGATCGGAGAAAGTCTAAACACCACCCTTCGAACTCAGTTGAGTGAAAGCATAATGTAACGATCCGTAGTCTTCGATGACCTTCAGGAGAATGTTTGAACTTGCCTTTCTGTTTTCTTAAAGTGGTGTTGTAGATTATCAGATATAGGAAGAAAATCAAAATTGAAGTCAGTTGCAGAACTCTGATCATTGGCACAGATGGGGGCAGGAAGTCCTGTGCAGTTAACCTCTATACTAACACATCTCTTCTAATGATATGGTGATTGTTGAAATTAGGGGCAAAAGTTGCAGCCCTTGCAAATAGAAGGTGCATATAAGATGTTGAGATCCCCACAGAAGACACCCAGAAAGGGGGAAAAAGATGCAGGGAAATCACAGGCTGGCCTTCCATTTTGATTCTTCAGGGGAAAGGTAGAACAATTCCGAAGAATAATTGTCAGCTCATGAAATTTCAAACAATGCATCACTCAGGATTAAACTAGTCTCAAGAGCTTTCCAAGAAGATTGTACCAGTCTGGAAAGGCTATGAAGACGATAAGGGACAAATTCAAAGGTTGATGATAATCAGTTTCAAAGAGGCAGATGATGTGTTTATCTTTCATGGGTTTCATTGGTGATCAATTTGGTTGATCGACAGATTTATAGCAATCTTAGAGATTGGCTAATGAGTTAGTTGCTTCATCTGAGTAATGCCATAGACTGATATAACCAGTGAAAGGATCTTGCTTGTCTTCATGACTTGGAACAGGAAATTTATTAATGTAAGAATAACTTCTTCAACATTGATGGCCTACAAAGGGGATTGGCTTTGAAGTTCTGACCCTATGATCTATGGCACAAACAGTCAATGTTCATGATGGCATATGAATGGTAAATGACATTAAGTTTGCAAAGACATACCACATTTCAGAGTGGTAGACTAGAACCTACAAAAATTGAGGTCATTATCCAGACAAGAATTACTTTTAGTTCATCTAAACAAACTAATTTGGTCCTACTTTTTATGTCAGCAAGTCATCTAAACATCCATAGACAGAACTCTTCCAATCTACAGCAACCCCAGAACCTAGACCTAACTGATCAAGCAAGGAGACAGGGGAAAATAAATCAAACAAACAACAGAACAAAAACCCATGGTATCTCATTCTAGTCATTCATTTCTTAGCAATATACTTAATAATTCCAAATTCAAAGTACATAATCATCTCTGATCAAATCACAGACAACCCACATCAGATAAATAGTTAAATACTTCACTTAGAGAATCATAACTGAAATAGTTTTCCTCTGTTTTCCTTCTCTGTTTTCTTTTACTAAGATCCATCTGGATGAACACCATAACCCTGCCCAGCCAAATTCTGCTGCCCATCCCCGCCATATGAAACATCACTTCCCAATCCCTGCTGCCAAACAGGCTGCCACTGAGGCCTTTGAATGTACAAAGTCGGATCCATCGCGGGCTGTCCAACCATCACATTTGGGCTGGGCTGTCCGATAACCGGCGGATAATAGTAATTCATCCCACTCCCACCCACCAACCCAATTCCACCCTCATCCTTAATCTCATCTCTAGGAACAATATCAACCAAGAAATCAAAAATATTAGTCTGGGTAATTGCAGCAGCAATATCATTCTTCTGTAGAGTCCTCCTTTTGTTCTCCTCCGCGTGTATCCAAGATCGAATTGTTAGTTCTAGTATGAAGAGCTCACAGGCTTTTGCGAAGAGGATTGGGGCCTCGGCGGAGATCATACGAACATCTTCATCAGCTTTCATGATTTTTTTTATGCGGGCGAGGGGCAATTGGTGGTTCTTGAAATCGTTTACATGTTCCATCTCTTGGCGTTGGTAGTTCCAAAACATTTGGAGCTGTTGGTGCTGTTGTTGCAAGAAGTGGTGAAGTGGGTAGGATTGGGCTTGTTGGTTTTCCATCTCTTTTACTCTCTAATACTGAATTTTGATGAAGAGGGTGTTT
The DNA here is from genome assembly GCF_043159265.1 of Tasmannia lanceolata. Lineage (NCBI taxonomy): Eukaryota > Viridiplantae > Streptophyta > Magnoliopsida > Canellales > Winteraceae > Tasmannia > Tasmannia lanceolata. The sequence goes on from NW_027518714.1 coordinate 57,978,830, forward strand.
GGTTCTGATGAGAAATAAAGAAATGGAGTCTGAATTTGAAATGGGTGGTTTTGGTTTTGCTTCTTGGGAAAGAGAGTAGCTCTAGATATAGAAAGATGAGAGAGGAAGAGGAGGATGAATGAGAGGATAAGATGGAGATTCTCATGATGCAGCTGCTCTGTATCAATTACTTAAATGGTTTGTGGGAAACCTTATCCTTCGCACCTTTCAGAGATTGAGATTTTTATTTTTTTTCTAATTTTTTGGGAATTTGGAGAAATGGACCGTAAAAGAGGGGGTGAGGAATCTTAGGAGATTGAACGGCGGGTAGAATTTGAAGTGAGTGGATTCGAAAGTTGTTAGTCATGGTTAAAAAAGACAGTTAAGAGGGTAAAAGCGTGGGCCTGGTTTAGTAGTGGATGGCCTACATGGTAAAAAGTAGGGAAAGACTACCAAGTCGCTCAACTATTTTGGCAAAACTATAGGGGGCTGATATCAGCTCGATCATGTTTTGATAATGGGAAATTACCCTTTTTTTACACTTTTTTAACCAGCTGTGAAAAGCTACTACAATTTACATAAAGCTCCCAAAAATCATTTCCATGGTCCTAACTCCGATAAGTAGAGATTTCTACATGGTATAATTTATCTACAAATTAGAAGGTTAGGATCATCCAATAGAGATGATTTTTGGGGCACAATCTAGAAACATTGGGCCAACAACTGAATGGTTTGGATCTTCAAACAAGGTGGCGCTTCATTGTATTTCCCAAAATATAGGCTTGCCTACGAAAATAAGTAGTACATCTTAGGAAATTTACTGGGGACACTCTGTTGGAAGATCCAACACTTTTGATTTGTTGAGCCTCAACATAAATAGGTTGTGCCCCAAAAATCATCCCCATCAGATGATCCTAATCCTCCAATCTAATACGACAACACCTCATAAAAATTTCTACAGTTCAGAGATTTGGGACCATCTTAGTGAGATGATTTTTGGGGCAAGGCATATGTAAGTTGGGTTGCAACAAATGAACGGCTTGGATCATCGAACAAAGTGAGCTCAAGTGAATTTTTTTTTTAAATATACACTTTATAGTGCCCACCTTCTTCGAAGATCTAAACTATTCATTGTTGGCCCCACTAAAGATTCGTGTTGCTAGAGAGAGAGAGAGAGAGAGAGAGAGAGTAAGCATCGGTAGGGCCTACCTTGTTCAAAGATATAAACAATTTTGACTTGGGCCCCACCAGCAGTCCTATATTTCTTGGTTTCAATAGGACTCCTTCCAAGCGTATTTTCTATCTCCTGTTATCTAAAAATAATCAAGTTATTAATGACTGGGTGATCTTATAGTTCTTGGTCCATGAAGATGCATTGTTCAGTACTCAACTTCGTGGAGAGAGAGAGGGTGAATTTATCATCGCCCGCATTAGGGTGGGACCCACCATTTTACACCTCACGTGTTGATGGCATGGGTACACCATTTTGCACCCATGCATAGCCCGGAATTCTAGTAAGAAGAATAGACATCAATGCAAGCATATTCAAAACTGCTCACAGTCCACTTTCACAGCCCCCCAAAGCTTACTTGAGCATGTTAGCTATAGCAGTCAAATATAACAAGTTTAAGCCTCTTGGTTGTAATGTCTCCCAAGAAGCTATAGCACTTCTTGGGAGATGATATTTTCACTCCCTGCATTACATGCACTCTCCGTGAAAGGTGATCAACTTTATGTCAAATCACGTTATCAGGGGAGCGCGCAAGTAATGCGCAGCTGGGGTGTGGGGCGGGGGGCAAAGGGCTGGGGGTTGAAAATATCTTCACCCTTTTTCTTTCATGTTTTGTTAGTTATGAAAATGTTGAAGGCAAATAATGACCATGGCCTTATTAATGAGGGGATAAACGGACAGCATATTCAATTAATTTGCAAATATTAACCATAAAGAGGGAAACCATTGTAAAATCATCCCAAAATCCCCTTACAAATTGGAAACGGAAATGATAACAGCACAACCAGATTTTGATATTTTCACAAACCTTATTGTCTTTTAATATTTAAAGAGCTGTCAGAAGGTTATTACATTTCCCAAAAAACTCTCACAAGCAAGTTAAAGAAGAAAAGACAGGTGGGTTTGTGAAAATATCAACAAATGGTTGTGCTGATAACATTTCCCATCGGAAAATGAAAATAAATAAATAAAAACCAAACAAACTTCCAACATTTATCCATTTCATACAGTCATCTCTATAAATTTCTTGGCTAAAGGACAACATGCAAAAAAGAAAACCAAAACAAAATGGTGCTCCAACAAACCTTAACAAATCTCTTGATGAGAATGATAAGACGGTGTTGGAAAAGCCTTTTTCGGAGGAGGAGGTGGAGAGAGGGGTATTTTCGATGAAACGGGACAAAGCTCCGGGGCCGGATGGTTTCTGCCTCACTTTCTTCTAGGTCTGTTGGGATAGTGTGAAGGGAGACTTACTGTCATTTTTTCGAGAATTTTATGATGGCATGGAGTTGGACAGAGGAATTGGCGCCACTTTTATTGCTCTTGTGCCAAAATTAAAAGGTGCGGTGAAAGTTGGTGACTTCAGGCCTATTAGTCTTGTGGGTTGTCTTTATAAGATTTTGTCAAAAGTATTGGCGGATCGAATAAAGGTGGTCCTTCCCCTTATTATGTCCGAGAATCAGTGTGCTTTTGTTAGCCAAAGACAAATTTTGGACTGCTCGTTGGTGGCAAATGAAATGGTGGATTGGATGGCAAAATCAGGTGAGGAAGGCATTATTTGTAAGCTGGATATGGAAAAAGCTTATGACAGGGTGGATTGGCACTGTTTAGATTACTTTCTTCAAAGGATGGGCTTTGGTGTTAAGTGGCGGGGTTGGATTAGAAGTTGTTTATCTTCGGCCTGGTTCTCCATTCTTATTAATGGCTCTCCAAAAGGTTTTTTCAAATCTTCGCGAGGCTTACGCCAATGGTTCCTCTATCTCCCTTTCTATTTGTGATTGTAGCTGAAGCTTTGAGTTTGTTGATGTCGAAAGGAAGATCGGAGGGTCTGGTCTCAGGGGTTAAATGCGGCCAGAATGGGATCGAGGTGTCGCATTTACAATTTGCGGACGATACTTTACTTTTTAGCTCCCCCCAAGCTGCGAAGATTCTCAACCTGAAGGTGATTCTCCGATGTTATGAAATAGTAACAGGTCTAAGATCAAATTTCTCAAAATCAAGGTTGTATGCAGTGAATGTCGAAGAGGCAGAAGCATCTAGACTAGCCAATCTCATGGGTTGTCCACTGGAAAGGCTGCCTTCATCTTATTTGGGACTGCCTTTGAGGATGGGTCGACCTCTCAAATGTGCATGGGATCCCATTGTGGAAAGAATCGAAAGAAGACTTGATACTTGGAAAAGGAATTTGGTCTCTAAAGAAGGAAGATTAACTTTGATTAAGGCAGTCTTGTCTAATATTCCCATTTATTAGTTATTTTTATTTAAATGTCCTGTGAGTATCGTTAAGCGTATTGAACAAATACAGAGAAGATTTTTTGGGGGGGGGGGGATCGGAGTTGAAGAGGTCTATGGCTTTAGTCAGTTGGGAAAATATATGCCAGCCAGTCCAAGGAGGAGGCCTTGGCATTAGAAGGATTAAGCAGGTTAATCAAGCATTAATGGGAAAATGGCTGTGGAGGTTCGGGGAAGAGAAAGCGAGACTCTGGGCTAAAGTGATACCAGGAAAATATGGTGTTGCACCAGGTAATTGGGTTTTTTTAAACTGCTTTTGCAAACCTGGTGTGACAATTTGGAGGGATATTCTCTGCCTAAATTTTGTTTTTGATCGAGGTGTTAAATATAGTGTATTCTGGCGACATGATTTCCTTTTGGTCCATGCGATGGTGCTCTAGTTCTCCCTTGAAAGAGTTATTCCCTGCTCTCTTCTTAGTTGCTGATGATAAGTCAGCGTTAGTGAACGATTGTTATGAGAGAATTGCTGGTAAAGTTATATGGAAACCTCTTTTTAGGAGGAATTTTTTTGATAGAGAAATGCCTTCGGTGCTCAATTCTTCCAAGTCCTTGAACAGAATTATATCAGTTTATCAGGGGTGGATAAAAGGCTTTGGGTTTTAGATTCATCCGGGTTCTTTTCAGTTAAGTCTTTTTATAAAAGCCTGATTCCTTACCAGGAAAATCCAGTGGCAGCAAGGGTGTGGAAAATCAAGGCTCCTCCAAGAGTTTGTTTCTTTGGCTGGGCAGCGATAGCCAATAGGATCCAAACGGTGGACTTTCTGAGAAAGAGGAATATGATAAATTTTTTATCAGTGTGCTTTGTGTATTGAATCAGGAGAATTGGTAGATCACTTATTCATCCATTGCAAAGTTGCTCGAGAGGTATGGGGAAGGATTCTAATAAGGTTTGGAATGAATTGGGTTTTTCCCTCATCTCTTAAAGAATTATTCGAAGGCTGGCCATGTAATACATGGAGGAAAAAAGGAAAGGTTTTATGGTGGCTTTCATTGATGGCCATATTGTGGGTTCTGTGAATCGAAAAGAACAATAGAGTATTTGAAGGTAAAGCTAAATCTTCTTATTTTTTATTTATCAAGGCCATTGCGTTAACTATCTCTTGGGCTCGGGCTCTTCCGCTTTTCCAATTTATTTCGGCTTTCGATCTGTGGGAGGGATGGAGTGTAGTATGCAATAGTAAGGAAAATATTATGGTTACTAATCAGGTCTGGCGTCCTCCCCCTGAGGGATTAGTAAAGTTAAATTTCGATGGCTCTAGTTTGGGTAATCCTGGCCCTGCTGGGATCGGTGGTGTCCTGAGAGACAGTGCCGGTGAGGTCGTTCAGGCTTTTTCTGGTCTAATCGGAACAACAGATTTGAGTGAAGCAGAGGTAAGAGCAGTTCACCAAGGCGTTCTGAGTATGGAAAGGAATAGATTAGGCAGTTGTATTTTAGAGGGTGATTCGCTTAACATTATAAGATGGCTCAGAGGCTCTTTGATTCCTCCATGGAGATTTCTTCATCTCTTTGATGAGATAAAAGACCTATCGGAAGGGCTCTCGGTTATATACCAGCATGTGAGAAGATCTGCTAACGCTATGGCAGATAAGTTAGCCAAAGATGGAGTTTCTAAGCAGGTTTTAGAGCTTTTTGATTTTTTACGGCCCTAATATATTGCGGGGTTGTATCTGTCTTTCTTGGCTTATATGTGCGTCTTTGTAATGAAAGGCGACCTTCTCAGTCTTCTTTTAATGAATTCTGTTACCATTAAAAAAAAAAAAAACCTTAACAATGCAAGCATTTTCTCAAACAAAAACACCAAAAAAAAAAAAAACAGAGAGGCCTAGAACACAAATGCACCTAAACTCAAGCCAAAACCATAATCAGCAAAATCGAAACCCCCAAACAATCAAAATTGCAGACTGTGTTTACACGCTAGAAGGCGCAGCAAAGTGGGTTTGTGGTGCTTGCGAAGGGAGCTGGGAATACCAGGGTCGCACGCGCACGCACCAGCTTGAAGAGTGTTAAAGATAGGGCCCACCATATGAAGTTACGTTCATTGGAGGTTGAAGGTTATATGATAAAGAACCATTAAAAAAATGGTTATATAATAAGTCCCAAGACTTAGGTCACTTATGTGCATGTTGATACACCCCATCATTCGATGGCCTAAGGGCATTCTTGTAATATGTTTTAAGTGGAATTACATACATACATTAGGACGGTGCTGTCTGAGAGATAATCCATATGAACTCCTTCTCCTTTCTCTCTTCTTTCTGATGTAGGACGGACTAAGGAAGGCAAACTCTGATCTGCTGATCTCATTCACAGTAATAGGTTAAGGATTTAAAGGACAAGGTCTAGGTTGTAATGATAGTATATAAGGTAAAGAAATAGAGTCAAATCTGAGGGTAAGAGGGGGCCGATTAGGTTGATGGGAGGTAAGGTTGGGGGGGCTGTTCAAGGACCTTGTTCGCATATGAGACTCCTTTCACAGAAATAGGGGCCTGTTAAGAGAGCAAAATGTGACTGTTTGGTAATGGATTAAGGGATGTAACAAATGTCAAAGTGTTGACAGATTGATGCAGATAGTAGGCCAATAAGTGGCATATTTGCCCATTGGGATTTATTTCCATAATTTCTTAGGATTTTATTTTCCACGTTATTTAGATTTAGAGCTTTTATTTACTTTCCATGGATTTTTATTTCAGTTCCCTATAAATAAGCCTCATGTATTAGAGTTTTTAAGTTTTTGGATGATTAATTGAATTAATTGGCTTCTCCCCTCTACAGGTCTCCCTTCTCTTCTCTTATCCCTCTCCCTAATTTCTCTTCTTCCCTCTCTACAGGCTTCTCCACTCTAAAGACTTGTATGAATAGATCTGAAAATTCTGTGCAATAAGGTTGAATGGTTAATAAAGCAGGGTTCACAGAGATTGAAGACTGGATAAGTAAAGAGACTGGATTTCAGGGCCCTCTTTAACAATGTTTGGTCGATAAATTTCTCCAATACCAGTTATCTGCCAAGTGGGTCCAGACTCCAAAATCTTCAACTTTCTAGTATGAACATGAAAAACTGGAAGTAGCCACGAATTTTATGGGATGAGGTTATTAGCAAATATGAGAGACAATTTTAAGAAAATAAAATCCATTTACATTGTTAAATCTTAAACATGCAACAACTGGAAGCCTCTATAAGTTGCACAAGTCCTGAATCTGCAAAGCATGCTGATTAAATCAGTTAGTCATGCACAAAATTAAAGCTTTAGTGTGAAAATTTAAGCAGGCATAGAATATTTCAATTTGCACATCAGAACAACAACCAGGCCAGTTGATGGTATTAGCAACAACTTAATTTTAGCAACAATCTTCGTCATAAGGTGCCGTTGGAACTATTGATCTGCGACCAAAGGTCTGCAGTTTCACATACACAAAAAAATAATAACCAAGATTAAACCAGGGTTTGAAGTGCTCATTGATGTTACCATTTTTTACAAATAAATATTCAGTAAAAGAAAAATGATAAAGTAAGATTTCTAGTACAGTAGTACCAATCTGGAAGAATCAATAGAGCAATAAACCAAAGACAACTTGAAACCTATACTATGATTTTGAATCTGTAATCAGAACCAACAAAATAGAGGTTTTTGACAGATACGGAAAAGATACAATTGCCTCACAGTTGAAAACAAGAACATGAAATTGAGCGATTAAAGCTTTGCATTGGAACAACTACCTCTGTTTTTTTTTTTTTTTTTTAAAAAGCTCGTGTTGAAGGTAGGTAAGCACAGCAGCACTCACCTTGCTGATCTCAGAAAGCTCCACATACAAGAAAGAACATCAAAGCGAGCTTTCAATTTCAAAATACCTGATCTCCAAAACCGACTCCCAAGCACCATGTACTTTCTCCTCCCAAATTATCTCCACGTTGCAGACAAAATTGAGGTTACACAATGTGCAGTGATGACTGTTTGAAGTGACTAGATGGAACTGTTTTGTCCCAATGTCGGAGTCCCAGTCATGAGAGAACAAATTACATGCCAGACAGCCATGAAAACCCAAGAACTTCCAGAACAGGCCCGGTCCAGTTTTATACCATTTAAGTCAATAAATAACAAGTATAATTTTTCTTTTACATTCGGATCATGTCCCCAGGGTTCAACTAGCTGGTAATTGTTTACCAGTGTTCACCACTTCATCATTTGCTTGTTGTACTCTAGTCTCTACCACTACATCTTCTGGTTGTTGTACACTAGTCTCTACAACTACATCCTTTGACTCTATTATAACCTGAAGAAGCTCCAAAGGGCTGGCTGCGGGGTCCAGCTCCCTGCAACCCATTGGAGCGTTTGGACCTTCGTCACCCGTAAGCAACCAAGAAGGAACCTGATGGGAAAACCGAAACATCTCTGCTTTAGGGATTTTTTTAACTTCGTTGGGGTCCATATGCCGGTGGAACACAGTTTTGAAACCGGCAACCTTGACGAGGGGTGTGACTGAGACACCTTGCTCCTCATTATAATCGTCAAGCACCTCCACCATGTCATACTTATGTATCACTTCATCTGGTGTAATTTCAGTCCAATCTGGTGACCAGTTCCTAAAAAGAGCCCAAACATCACCTTTCCTCGGAATAATTCTGACAACTCCACGTACGCCTTTCTCCCACTTAACCCTGTGTGAAAACACATTGACTGTGTCACAGGCCTCGTGTCTTCCCACTCTGAATTCACCACAAGTCTTGGTAAAACCAGATGCAACCCAGTTTAATGGGCCTAATTCACTGTTGTTTTTGGAGTTAAGCCAGCTAAAACGCATCTTAAATGGTTTCAATGAGACAACTTTGTGAATTAGGGCATAATAACGAGGCATCCCATCGTCGTCGTCATATGCAGCCCATACCTGGTTTGGTTGAAAAGATCTTTCCGAGCGATCTTTGTCAAAATCATGGAAATCTGGATCAGGAACACTGATTGAGAGAGGTTCAGGTGCTTCTTTATCATTACCAGCAACAGAAACACCAGACGAAGGCTTCTTAGAAAGAATTTGTTTCTTGTCACTCATGGGCAAATCTGACTTGTTTCGTTCATATGCATCAACATTCACAGTTGCTTCTTTTCGTTTTCCTTTCTCCATATCTCTGGAAATTGCAGCCGATTTCCATTCATTTAGTTTCTTTCGGATTTCCATCCTAGCCCTTTCCATTAACATATTTCGAATCTCAAAATGTGACCAGTCCCTAGCTATCCCACTGCTCTGTTTCATTGTGCTTCCAACACCATTAGCCCTTTCCATATCGTTGAAACATTTGTTTATAGTAGGCGGTCTAGATCCTTGGGTAGTACCTATGCCAGCTCTGCCATTTCCCATGACATTTTGCTCCCCCTCATTTCCCCTGTAATTATTTCCAGTACCATCATCTATGCCTCTTCTTTTCTTTGCAGGCCTTTCTACTTTGGATATAGGATTCTCTCGATCAGGTACACTGCTACTAGAACCGACATTAGAATTCCCTGCAAATGTTGAAGTCTTCTTAGAACCATGGTTCTTCCTCCGAATGTGCTCCTCCCTTCTAGCTGCCGCCTGTGCCTCCTCGCTCTCCTTCCTCACTTTCTCATATGCATGGTGAGCCACATTGGCAGCTTGAGCAGAAGTTTTCGAAAATGGCCCCAAATTGACGTTAGATTGATTAAAAGAATCATGGGGAACTCCATGTGGATAACCTGTAGTTCCCGTATTTGGAACAGTAGTGGTATTTCTGCCTGGTGCATATGCGTTCTTTGTCGCAGCCTTATTGTTCACATTCTGTTGGGAGAAAGACCAAGGAGCAGAGGCATTAGAACCATTCGCCGGGCTCCCAGTCTCTGTAGCCAAAAAAGGTTCATGGCAGTGGGGACAGAGGAGGTTATGATTGAGATACACTCTAAGATACTCATATTGCATCTTACACCGATGGCATGCAGTCCAAAAGGTATTTGGTTTCACCGGACGTGGTGGAGCAGGACCAGTACTCCTCATATTTTTTGCCTTCGAAGATGTACTCTTGGCAAAATTATAAAAACCATTGGCATTAGGAGCAGATGGTTCTCTGCTTGGCTGTGCAACTTTGTGTACAAAGCCTTTCACGTTCCTCTTTTGGTCATACGCCAATCTTCTCCCCTTATCAGATAACACGCTCCATGCCTCAGAAAGTAGCTTAAATGCCCCGTCAGCACCTATGGACTTGTTCTTATCAGGGTGAAGCATGAGAGCTAATTTTCTGTACTGTTTTTTCACCATCTCGTCATCAGCTGTTGCATGCACGTCAAGAACGGCATACCAATCCGTTTCCCCGTTTATTTTATTTTCTGCAGAAAGGTACACGTCAAGAGTTGCTAACATTTGCGAAATGCCCTCAAGGCCAGGAAACAAATTGTGGGCTTTCAGAGCAAACTTCTTGGCATTTGCAATGTCCTTAGCCATGAACTTTCTCTCAGCAATATCTTTTGCCCTAACAGCCTCATCTCTGTTGCATTCCATTATTTATTTCACACTTATTATTTTTCTTTTTTGTCTGTCGTCCTAAGAATTCTCCCACCTCAAAACTAACAAGAATTCAACCACCCTGATCGCATCCTGCAACCCAAGATTTTTCTATTCCACCTACTCCACCAGTTCTGAATCATCCTCTATCTATCATTCAGACCCTAATTCACAAAAAACACACAACCCAGAAACCCATTTAAGAATATATAAACAAAAAGGAATAATAAGTAAATGAAAAGCACAAACCAATTATCAAACCATCTTGTCATTTATCAACACTTTATTCTCAAATAGCATGTTATGTATCCATGGTAGAAGATGAACTTTTGGAGCAAACGTAGGCCTTAAAAGGCCAACTGCTATGGAATCTTATTGAAAGTGAAAAAGAAGACAATGATCGGCTGGTTCAAGAGATCCTGGTTCAAGATAACCACTCTCTTATTTTTCTAAGAATTTTGGTTACAAATCAGATGCATTTAACATGTGCCATGTTATTTATTTATTGGCTCTTCTTCCCACTATTTAGATCTCAGCTAGTGTATCACAACCAACTAATCAAGCAAGTCTAATCTGTTAAAATAGCTAAATAAGCGATAAGTATAAAAATAGATGTTGTGATGCATGTGCGGTGCATATAAATACGTTACACCCTCCCCTTGAGAAAACCCTTGAGCTCAATAATTGAAATCTGGAGAGGCTGGTGAAAGGAGTCCCATGTTCCCCAAGTAACATCTTCACAGAAGTCCAATTCAATTTAATGGACTTGTGAGTCATCAAGATACGTCGAAATAACAGGTGGAACTTGGCCAATAAACCAACTCATAGAGCGTCACCTTGGCCAATTCATAAAAAAAAGTGGTGTATCACCATTCGGCCCATGGAAGCCACCAAACCCACGGTAAGGGTAATACGCTTATAAAACATCGAAGATAGGTCTCGATACATTTATTAACAATCTGTCTGGTCATTGGTCTGTGGGTGAAAAGCAATGCTTATTTTAAGACGGGTACCTTGTTGTTTCCATGACTAACGCAAAAAATGAATTGTAAAAATTGGGTTGCGATCAGTAACAATAGAATTAGACATTGCACCCAATTTAAAAACATTATTGATGAAGACTTGAGCAATTGTGGCAACGCTATATGAGTGAGAGAGTGATGAAATGGACATATTTCTTTAGACGGTCCACGACGACATAAATAACTGTTTTTGCCACCGGGGAAGTCCATCAATGAAATCCATAGCTATATCGGAGCAGCGATATGGGAATGTACAATGGTTGAAGTAGGAGGGCTGGGTGAAGTTGCTCACCTTTGTTTTTCTGACAAATGCCATATTCTGCCACGTAATTAGCTATGAATTTTCTTCATACCGTGCCAATATAAATGATGCAAGATTCAATGACAAGTCTTGCAAAAAACAAAATGCACACTGGTAGCATCATGGAGCTCATGAAGGAGCCGTTGATGAATGGCAGGCAATGTGTCCCTTATGTCACGAAATCCCAACCTCATATAGGAGTAGTGTGGGATGTCTTCTTGAGTTCGATGATTAGGTGCAGTAAATCACATAGTATAGGGTCGTGGTCATATGTGACCTACACCTCTTGAAGATCCCCATTGAGCACATGAGATGGTTGCAATTGATACAGATTCGTCACGACAGGAAAGGGCATCAGTGTCCAGATTTTCATTGCCCTTCTTATACAAAATTTTGAAGTCATACCCAATAAGTTTGGAAAGCCAACATTGTTGAGCATCAATGATAATTCGTTGATCAAATAAATGATGAAGCTCTTGAAATATTTAAAGACAAGGAAATGTAGCCCGAGGAGATATGGCCCCCAATTGGTAACGACATGTACTATGGGGAACATTTCCTTCTCCTGGGTAGAAAGAGCTAGGTGTCAGCTCTGACACCAAAATGTTATGTACCCATGGTAGAAGATGAACTTTTGGAGTTAATGTAAGAATCAAAAAGTCGATTACAATTGAATAAGTTAGCTCAACAGCGCCACTCTTCTATTTCTCGAAAGATTTTGGTTACAAATAAGATGCATCTAACTCTAGCACGTGCGCTCTTTCTTATTTATTTACTCATCTTCCTACTGTTTAAGATGAGATCCCAGCCAGCATATCACTAAAAACTAATCAAGCTAATCTAATCTGTTAAAATAGCTAAGTGATAACATAAGGATAAAAATTGCTGGTTTTTAGGCTGCATGTGTTGTGCATGCAGGACCTTTACATAGCCCAAAATCTAAAACACATTTAGAGAAGGAAAGAAAGAAAAACAACAAAAATATATATATAACAAAGATGAGCTTAACAAAAGGAAAGATTTGGGTCTATGCTAATTCATTCAAAACCAACATCAACTATCAACAAACAGACCCACGTGTGCATGCCATCTCAAGACCCCAAATCCTCCAAAACCCTAAATTTGTTAATAACCTAAACCAAAATTCTGCATGAGAATTGGATCTACAGATATTGAGATTTTGAAGAACTCATAACAGTTGGAATTTATCTTTCAAGGCTTTCTACTTTCAGTACTTCTGAGTGAAACCCTAGAATATCTGATCTCGATCCTCAGTCCACGAGATGTGGTAAAAACAGATTCAGAACAAAGAGCGATAAAAAAGTAAATGAAAGAGAAATTACCCATTTCGAGAAAAACTATGCACGTTGAGAAATTTGAATCGAAGGCCGCCATGGAGAAAACCTCAATCATCTTTTTTTCCCACCCAAATCTTAAAAATAAAAAATAAAAACAGTACTTTTGTCAAAACCCCACAAAACCTAAACAAAATTCCCCCTTTCTATAACTCTCAATGACAATGAAAAAAAAGGTCTAGATTGGCTTATTTAAGTATTTTCTTAACCTTTAACTCATCAGTTGAAACCCTAACTAGGGTTAAATTTTAATTCAAGGCCTTGGTTAGGTTACCACTAGCCTAAACTAGCATTTTATTGAAAAATAAAGGGAAATATAATATGGTTTGTTTTCTTTTTTGGAATTTCATTTTTTAATAAAATAAATTTTAGTTGCATGTGAAATATCTAGTTGTAAAAAGTATGTAGGAATAAAAAATACCATTAATACCTATGAGGGGCCCACAGCTGAGGTGGGGTGTTTTTAAAATGTAGAACTTTAACCCATGAAGTTAGGTTAAGGCCCCCACTATGGTGTTAGGGTAACCCTAGTTGACAGATTAACTTGAGTATAGGGTTAAAGTAGAGTACCCAAAAAGATAACCCACCACTCCATGGGTTAAGGCCCCCACTATGGTGTTAGGGTAACCCTAGTTGACAAATTAACTTGAGTATAGGGTTAAAGTAGGGTACCCAAAAAGATAACCCACCAACCCATGAGAGGTGTTTCTTGAAGATGGGACCCACCTTGTGCACCTTTCTAGAATCATCCATGTAGAAATGCTTTGCCAATATTAGTGATGGAGATTAAATAACATGTCACTGTTGGAATTCACTATTTAAAATATAACATGTCACTGTTGGAATTCACTGTTAAAAATATAGTGGAAATATTGTCAATCTGTAGAGACAAAATATTCATATCATGAAATAATTTGGTGTTGTATTTGACACATACTTGAACTGGATGAATTATGGGGTATTAACCAACTAAGAGCTTTTGTTAAGAGAGTTACTCCTACTAAATTCTAATCACAATGGAAAAGAATAGATGTCTTCCTTTAGAAATGGGGTTCTGTAGAAAATCGACGGTCAAGGGTCCAATCAAAACATGCAATCAAAAGTGAGATAAAAATAATTCACGACAACACACAAAGAACACATTCTATTTACTTAATTCCGCACAAAGTCTTATGTTCATGAACAACCCATAGAATATTTCATTAAACAATAAATAAACAAAGATTACAATAGGTTCCTCACTCGACCTAACACTTGATCGATTATCAAACTCTTCCCTTGTAATCCTTTCCACAATCCCTTCTTGCCATCCTCTCCTATATTGCACATTAGAGAATATCAAACTTTTCTCTTACCTCTCGTACACATGAGAAATCTATTGTATTTCGTCCAAGGTAGAGAACCCAAGAAGTGATCACCTTATTTCCTCCCTCTTCTCAATAGATCCTAAAACCTTCACTTCGTCTCTTTTACCACTTTCCAAGAGTCACACAAAGCCTTTGTTTTTCTTCTCTTGCCCATTTGACACACCTTGGTTTTTCCAAAAACCTCACTCCACTTTAGACTCTCTTGTATATCAGGCTTCCCACCTAAATGGCAGTCCTAGTTGCTTTAGGAAAGATAGGCGTATAAACAAAGGCAACTTTCCAACACGGTTCTTAGCTTCAGATATTGAAACATAGGGATTTACTAGGGACTATTGCATAAAGGCATTTTGCTGACTAGCTGTTGCATGAGAGAGCAGACACATAGGCTCACTTTTCAGCGGATTTGGTATTATTTATTTAATTCTTCTAAGGTGACTGCTCTCTCATCCATCAGCCAGTCGCGAAATGCCTTTATGCAAAAATCTCAAGCAATATCTAGTTAGGGCCTCTGCTCACTCGTATCTTGTGCTTTGTGAAAATCATTTTTACTTGTATTAGTTTGTGTCTTAGTTCTTATTATTGGCTTTAGTCCTAATATGGACATGAAATGAACCCTTTTTATTGTAAAGAAGCTGGAAAACAATGGGAAGAACCACTCATTTTTAGTAGCAAGTTTGTCTTCACAAGCCTCTATGAGTGCAACTCAAGTCGATTTTTGCGAATTCGGGTTGAGCTTTTACCATAAAATTGGGTCGATTTCAATTCATTTTTCAGCAAACGCTCGACCGGACCGAACCAAATTCCACCCCTGGCTGCACTCATTTTCTTTGGTTTTTAGCCCCCGCTCCCTTTATCATGAACAATTCGGCTTTGTTCTTGATTCCCAAAAGGCTCTCAATGGCTAATTTGAGTTGTTCAAAATAAAGAGTGGTGAAGAGATCAAGGGGGTGTAATATGAACTCCTCGTTAATCCTTGCCTTGATTTTAGCCACCCCACTCTTTTTGAACAATTCGGCTTTGTTGTCGATTCCCCAAATCCTCTCAACAGCTAACTTGAGTCGTTCAAAATAAAGAGTAGTGCGGATATAAAGGGGGTCTAATTTCAACTCCTAGTTAATCCAAGCCAAATTTTCATTTTCATCAATCTACCTTGGCTTTGGCTTGGCACCTTTACTACAGAAAAGGCATATTTGAAAACCATGGAAAAATATTCCATGAAATATTTGTGGGACTAGTTGTGAGAGAAGTGTGAGAGGATGAGACTTGAGAGGAGTGAAAGGAGGATGAGAAGCCCCTAGAAATACAGAAAATAAAGGCTTCACTTATGGGAGTTTTCTTCTTCCCAATTTATCAGCCCACTCTCATGCCTTCCTTGCTCACTTCCTCTAAATTTCCCTCTCTCCCACCCTTTATATCCCTATCTCACAACTAGATAGATGAAGACTCCATATTTCTTTTCATGGTTGCCAAACATACCTAAAGTCTTCATGACGTCTCTTTTTTTTTTGGGCTAGCCTTGAGCTTGACAAAACTCTTAAATCCAATTGAAATATAGGTATGTTTGGGTACCATTTTGAGCCTTTTTATAGTGTGTTTTGTGAAACTTTAATAACAGAGTAAATGACTGAAATTTACCTCTGACGATTAAATCTTGATTCTACGATCTGATCTAGTAACCATGATCCGCTAATGCTTGATGGCTAGATTGATGGAATCACATGCCCTTTTCTTTGTCATAGAAGGGACCCTTAAGATGGAATATTTTCAACTCTTAAGGTACTCCTCCCATCAAAGATAGATAGATATTTATAAAGAATTATGTGGATTAAAACTAAAAGTCCTAATCTGGCCAAACCACTAATTTTGATTTTCTTTATTCGTATAAAGGATATTGATGGTATTTATCATATAAAACTCATTTACAAATAAAACACTAAAGTAGAGATTTATTAGGGAGTTGTCCATCCAACTTTATCGTGTGAGTCCCATGTGGGCGACACAACCTTAATGGCAGTGCTGTCAGTCACATGATAAATGTTGTCTAACGAGGCAAATTGCAACCCAAAAATACATTTTAGGCCCAAATTTGTGTAAGCTGCAATGGTGACAATCTATTTTAGATTGTGTGTGTATAATTTGCATCCAAAGTTCAGATTCCAATTATATTTCACACTCGAAAAAGCCATAAAAAGGCTTCCTAGGTTGCATTTTACATGAGCATGAGAGCTTAGGGGAAGGGAAGAGCAAGAGATTGGAGGAGCATGTTAACTTTCCACTAGACAAATGACACCAAATCAATCCTAATAAGTTCGTGATTAAACATCTAAACCAGATCTATCATACCGAGTCCTAAATAGGTGAGACCTTCAGGATCAAGCATCTTCAGAATATTGAGAATATTGCATCATATTTCCATTATAGTTCCTGATAAGACCGGGTCCGGATACCTACATCCACGAGCGAGAACACGAACTTTCCCTGTATGTTTTGTTTCAGGTATATTGCTTGAATAATTTGCAGTACAAGAGCACTACATAACTAGCCATAAAACCTCCTAAAGGAAAGATCTCTATGGACCCAAGATTTTCTGCTTGATTGATCAGTTCTGGGATAGTACCTTTTTGAGTAAATTTACTTACATGTTTCTGCATGGCACTCACTTCTCAGTTCTTACCCCATAAGAGTTCAAAGACAAAGATTTCGCAAACTCATTGTTAGTCTCCCAATATTGCAAAAGGTTCAGTATTCAGCTCCAACAGGAAACTAGTACTGCATCGGAGTTCTGTTTGATTTTAGCTCACACTTGAAAGTATTTTCAGATTGAATGAAGTAATGGGTCAAATGCTTTGACACCAAAAGACGAATGGGACCTGCTAGTTTTTAAGTGGTTTATGCCCAAAATCCAGCTGTATTAGTTTTCTAAGAAGACTGATTAGCACAATTCAGGATTTGGAACGTCTTATAACAATTTATTAGTTTTCTCCCAGGCTGAGAATAAACACTAGTCACCAGTAGGTCAGCAATGGTGAAAAGAAAAGGAATGGACTGATCAAGGGAAAGCCACTTGCAGAAACAACACATACAGGGGAAACGAATGAGCTCACTATAAGGGCAGAGAGAAGGCCAATAAATCTAATAGAGGAAATAGGAAATAAAAAAAGGAACTCGAAGAGACAGAATTAAAAAGGGAGGAAAATGAAGATTATAAACCAAATTTGTCTGATGATGAACAAATGGGACTCACAAGATAAACCAACACTAGTTTAAATCTACGAACTGAGTTCATTAGGCTCGAATAAATGCTGGAATTTTTATTGCCTCCAAACTCCACTACAACAGATGAAAAGGCAATGGTGAAACATGCTGGGATACCATGTCAAATTTAGAACTAAAGGGTGAAAATTTTGCCCAACACAATTCAACTTCAAAATGAAAAATAACAAGGTATTAATATTCAATCATTGCCTTCAAGCTTAAGAACACAACAGGACATAAAATCTGCAACAATAAACATATGACCAAATCCCTTAACTAAGTGAAATCTCAATAATTCTAAAGGCATGCAACCTCTGTTAATGAACATCACTCTTCAATGCAGCAAGAAATCATTTCAAATCAAATCCAGTAAAAAAATAAGCTTGCATGAATGAGAGGGTCACCAAACCCAAGGAGGATCCCACTTAAATAGGATGATTTCTACTTGTCTCAAGCATCACACACTCTTTCACTGCTTGAAGACCAGGTTTTTTCTGAGCCTTCTTATTAGGCTCACTACTTTGTCTCATACTTGAGACACACAGCATTGCTTACACTCAGCTGGTTTGCATCCATTGTTGTTGTGCTGTCTATCTGTTACTTCGACATGCAGACTTGTCCTGTAAGCTTAGGAATCTATGATATGCATCAGTTTTGCACAACTGCGAGCTTACAGAACAAGGGCTGAGCTCCTAGAGATCTTCTCTTTGGATGATGGTTTGGAACTTTGGATACCTTTAATGCATTTCTAGACTACCTCGCATACAACTAGATTATACCCATACAAGAGAACAGCCCTTGATTGTTCTTTTCTCAACTACTTGAGAAGAATAGATCAAGCAGATGGATGCTTGATCCAGTTTACCACAACGACCTGCAAGTCCTCCAGGAAACAACTGCCCTTCTCAACTAGTTACACAATGAATCAATCACAAGAATGGTCAGTTTTTTCTTTACTTAACTCACCCATTTAAACATCATCAATTTGCAAATGGCTCAAGAGTTTACAAATGCAAGTATTTCAACAGGTTCATATGGGCATTGATCAAATAGTTTCCAATACTATTAGAATTTGGTCGAGCTTCCTAATTTTATTATATACAGACAGAAATGTATACAAACGCTGACCAGTCTGCAGTATTCGACACTGCCGTTAGCTATGTGTCAGCATTGTGTGTGTGTATCATATTTGCAATCCCTTGATTTACACTTTAATATATGAGAAAAGGGTTCCTGCGCTCGAGCGCAAATAGCTTATCTGCGCTCGAGTGCTGGAAACAGGGCGCATTGGGGGGGGGGGGGGGGGGGGGGGGGATCGGATGGGGGGTCTACCAAAAATCAGCTCCATTGGATCACCATAGGGTGTCCATTTGTGGGGCCAAAAATGGACAGATACTGTTTGTCCACAAATCTGTCCATTTTTGGCCCCACAAATGGACACCCTATCCATGAAAGGGCCCATCAAATGAATGCTTTGTATCCCATAAAAAACGTGGCCCCACCCTGTTTCTGTGCTCGAGCGCAGAAACCATTTCCTCTTAATATATATATATATATATATATGAGTGTGTGTGTGTACACACACACACACAGAGAGAGAGAGAGAGAGAGCTACTAAACTAGATATTCTATTAGATTTAATGGCGTTCAATGAATAAGGCAGAGCATGGAAAAGAATTGATTCGAGTATTCGACCTTTTGTACACAAAAGCTGAATAAGATTAGTCCATGTACTCAAACCTGGGCTCATTCCAACCCAGCTTTTCCAGGATTTTATTCATCCTTTCCTGCTGTCCCTTAGAATCACCGAAAGCCGTCGTGAAAGGGTAAACATATGTTACTTTTGTGGCCATAACTCTGTATGCAACCACATCTCTTTTCACCAAGAACTCAAGCACGTCGCGTCCAAAACCTCCATCTACCTCTACTTGGAGATATTTGCCTGATATATCATTTAAGGGATCATTTAATTAGCAAGGAAAGGCAGATAACTATTAGAAATACGATAATGACAGAACTAACTCAACTAGTCATATAAATAATTGCTGTGATTCTCTTATAATATACAGATTTATTATGATGCTTTTACATCAATATGTATGATATATTTTAAATGAATACACAACTCTATGCGCATACTATTGATGCGCGCTATAGTCAGAACATTATTCATGCAAAAAATAGTGTTTTTATAACTAAATTTTTATGAGGTGAAAAATAGTGCTTGACCTTAAAAATGCAACTAATTAATAATTACAAAAAACTAAGATCTGTATTGTATTTAATAACTATAGAGAAATTTACATGTATAAGATATTAGTAAGAGAAACATTTATAAGGTATTTAACAGTTAAAAGAAACTTACATTTATAAGGTTCTAAATGACTTCCTAAGATTTCTTATAAGATCAAGCCCTACAAAACTTCTAAGCAAATCTCTTTTAATTGAGCTCTTTTGATAGACACTAAGCTAAAAGACTGAAGCATATACTATACAGATTAATGTGATATAATTACCATCTGGGGTGTCTTCAGCGACCTGAATCTTAGCATTTTTCTGGGTCTCCAAAATGGCATCCCTCAATTTCTGCGGAATATTCAGAACCAAAAAGCTTCAATTCATGTGAAACAACCAATTACTCCAAAAGCTAGACTGTTGGTGCTGGTGTTATTTAATCACTATACTTCAACACTCCCCCTCACGCGTGGCCTTTTTTTTGGGTTGGCCATACACATAGATTTTTAATATCAAGGAGTTGTTGGATTTTGAACCCAGGAACTGCCATGAGGCAATGGCTCTGATACCATGTGAAACAACCAATTACTCAAAAACCTACAAGACCAAAAACTCAAATTCCTGAATTATAAAGATGATGATATCAACTCCTTTACCTGAACAGCATTCTCTGTATCATTCTCAGGAATCATCCATGGAAATCCAAAAGATGATGACTTTGGATTTGTCGATACACAACCTGGATTTGTTGAGGGACATGACCTAATTTTCCTGCAATAACGGCACTTGTCAGCCTAAACTTTGCAACTCAAGAAAACATTGAAATCGAAAAATGTTATGTGTCTAATTGGCCGTAACACAAATAAACAAAGAAAAAGAGAGAAAAAAGGCGTGGAAAGAGATTGATTCGAGGCAACTGGACCTCCTAATGGTTCAATTCGAGAGAACCATAACTCTCCTCAAACATAAGTTTCTGTTTTGGTTGCAAATTCTCTGCATTTTCATTAAGATTTAAGATATAACTTTTTAAATACAAGCACAAAGGATTGCCACATCACTACCCTATTAACCCACTTAAATGACACAAAAACAAAACACCCATAACTCTAAAACACATACCCACAGCTACAGAATAGCTAAATACTAACCCACCCCATATACACCACTAACATGAGCATATCAGAAAATTCAGATTCTTTCTTTTTTTTTGCAGAAATTTGAATACCCAAGAGAGATAATATGATTCCAGCAAATACCCATTTTCCAATCCGGTCTTCAGGTTCTGAGATTGTGAGAATGGAGTGGTGGGAGAGAGTAGAGAGGTCTGAGAATTCAGAGAAGGGATAGCTAAACAAGGCAAAGGAGAATTTAGGGTAAGGGCAACTGCTAAGGAAACTAGATTCGGTAGAAGAACGTTATGTAACTTTGATTTTTGAGAAGTAGCAGTTGGAAAATGAGGGGAATGAGAAGTTGAAGGATTTGAGTGCTTGGAGTGACAGATGGATGGAAATGTAGAGAGGAGGAGAACATTCAGACTCATTTTTGAAAAGGTTTGTTATCCTCCTGATAAAATATGAAGACAGAAGTGGCTTTGTAATACTTTTTCGAAATGACAAAGTTGCCCCTCAGTGGGAAAACAGAAAAATCATGATGATATGTCATTTGAAAAGGTGGAATTGGTAACCTATTCCGATTCCTGTTTGGTTAAAAAAAAATAAACGGAAAGAAGGGGCGGAATTGAAATGACACCGGAGTGGAATTAAGGCCTTTGGATTGCAGGTCATAGATTTCTTGATGAATTTTTTTTCTTCTAAGAAAATCTTTTTATTCCCACAATTCAGATGGTAATGATAAATTTTATTTGGGAGTTGATAGCCAATTTCGCTGAAAGCCATTTTGCAGCTGGCTTTTGAATGTGATAAATAGGCACTTGAATTAAATGAACAAGACATAATCTCCCAAAAAATCAACCTTTGTGGGTGTTCTCAAATGCAAAAGTTAGCCGCGAAATTGGCTAGCAAATCCCATTTTAGAAATATCATTACAAAGTAAGGCCACTTATGTTGGCACTACAGTGTTTTCATAACTCCAACAACTCATCTTATCTTTTATTATTTAAACAGCCGTTAAAGGTTAATGCAGTTGCCAAAAAAACTCTCAGAAGGCAATTAAAAAAGAAAAGACAAGCTATGTTTGTGCAATTATTAAAACATAGCAATGCCAGCCAGAATTTTTAATAGTTGCACTCACTAGGGCTGCAACTCGGGTCGGGTTTTGGAGAACCCAACCCTACCCGAGAAATATCTCGGGCCGGGTCGGGTTTTTTTTCGGAAAACCCACGATTCCCAAACCCGGTCCTATCCATGATAAATCTCGGGTCGGATCGGGTCGGTTTGGGTTTTTCACGTTGACGCAATTTTTTAAGAGAAATTCTTGTTTGGCAAGGCAACTCAACTCATAGAAGCAGAAATTACACTCACATTGCACTTGAATCAAACAATGATGTAATTACACTCACATTACACTTGAATCAAACAATGCTGTAATCAAACAATGTTGTAATTACAATCAAACAATGCTGTAATCAAACAATGTTGTAATTACAATCAAACACTAGAATCAACTCAACTCATAGAAGCAGAAATTACACTCACAAGCAATAACAGTGGGTGCGTGGGTTTTCACTTTTAACTTTTAACTAATAATAGAAAAAAATGTACATACTATAACTTATGTAACTCGGGTCGGGTCGGGTCGGGTCGAGCCCCTTCAAACCCGGCTTGACCCGAGATTCATGTGGGCTTTTGAATGCTCAACCCGGCTCGACCCGAAACCCATGAAACTTGAACCCAACCCAGGCTATTTTCGGGTCGGGTCGATGCGGGTCGGGTAAAACCCGGCTCGAGTTGCAGCCCTAGCACTCACCCATCCTGTCCAGTCAAAGATTATTACAGTTGGCAAGAAGCTCTCACAAGTAGGGTTTATGCAATTATTAAAACATGTTTCTGCTGATATCGCACTAGGTTTGCGGTAATAAGATTCCGATTCCGATTCCGTTAATCCAAACGCTGGAATTATCCGCTCCTTTATACAGAGTCTTACAGACTACAGAGGAGTGAAAGCAAAATCTTCAGTCCTTTTTCCGTCTTTGGAGCGAAAATGCAGTGTTGCGAGGGCGCAGCTCTTCAAAACACCTCCCACTGCAACTCATCTAGACTCCAGCTCCCTCCTTACCGTTTTCCCTCTTCTGCCCTCTTCAACAGAAGAAATTCCCTCTCTGTCCTCAAAAACCCTCCTCTCTCCAAAACCTACAAATCTAGGGCTCTTATCTCTAACACCTGTTCTTCCTCTCTCTCGCCTTCTTCTTCCGAGAGCGCTCGAATTAGGGTTGTTGGAATCGGAGGTGGCGGCAACAATGCCGTTAATCGAATGATCGGGAGCGGGCTTCAGGTTTCATTTCTGTTGATAATTTTCTTTTTTTTTCTTTTATTTAGTTTTGTTACAATCTTTCATTTTGTTGTTTGATTCGAAGATTTGTTATCTTTCTGTAAATGGGGGTTTGGTTATGATGTGTGTTTATACTAGGGTTTTGTGCATCTAGATATTAGGGTTTGTGTAACATTTCGAGAAGGAAGGATTCAATTTTTTAGTTAGGAAAAATGGATATTGTGTGGATTGTTTGTTTAAGAATTTACAGGTTATTTCGAGTTCATGTGTTTGTAGCCAGTAGATGAACCCAAGTAGTGTCAGGATTAGAATTAGTCAATTTGAGCCTGGTAGATCGTTTCACCTTCTACATGAAAATTTTCTAGAGGATTCATTAGCCGACCCCAACTAGTTTGGGACAATGACTTAGTTGAGTTGAGTTGTGTTTATAGCCAGTTTTTTGCGGAGTCGTGAGTAATTCACCTTTTATTTCATAGTTTTGGATTGAAATTTTTTATCCTACTGTGACTGAAGATTATGTCGTTAGTTCTTGTAAGAATTTAGGGTCGCATTGAGCCATTGGGATTTTACTTGTTTGATAGTATTGATTCTATCAAATGGTGATGTCCACTTAAGGAAGGGAAAGGGTGTCCTCCTGTGTATATACACGCTAATGGAAAAATGCAACAAACCTATTCATTATCTTCATTCCAAAGAGAATGGATACATAGCAATATGATGTAAATATTTCAATAAAGCCACGTCTGCATGCTGGACAAGTGGATGGGGATGATCATGGTTTTAAATTTCGACCGAAATCCGAAATTTTGGATTTTGGTCAATACCGAAATCGTAATCGGTAATACCCAAAACCTTACATTATTTCGACTAAAATTTCGAAATTTCGCCAAAAAATCTTGATTTTATTCATTATTTAATATTGTAATTTCGGCCCTACGAGATAAATTATTAGTTAATTTGATTTCGTTGGATTTCGGCCGAAATTTCAGTTTCTGTGAGGACTGAAACGCATTCCGAAACCGAAATTTGAAACCATGGGGATGAGTTAGTTGACGTATAGCCTTGAAGTTAGGAGTTTAATTTGGCATTTTAACGTTATGTGTATGATTGTTTCAAGTAGCAGCAGGTGGTGGACTGAGATCCTTAATAAGGTGGGATTATTGTGTGAGTCGGTTATGGAGAGCTGGCATGTAGCCGTTATGTGGTGTGAAAGGGTGTGATTAAGGAGTTAATATCCTATAACTTGTAAGCATTGAAGAATCATCCTTTTACCAGTCGCTTGTGCGATCTCCCCGCTGAGATCAACTGTTTATCTTTTTCATGTGTTACTGTTTTTCCATCATAGCTCCATCTCGGAAGAAAAGGAGCCCAAGAGATCTATCATTGTGGGACTGTAGCTTCGATCCTCATGAAGTGGTATCGGAGCAAGACAAGGGAATGGCCGACGACACACGTGGTGCTCAGATCGATGAGAAGATGAGGAGCCTGCAACATGCACTTGATGAGTTGTAGGAAACGCTGAAAAGCTTGAAAGGCATAGGCTGTTGCTGTCGGAGATCATCCACCGTTTGGATGAGTTGCGAGCTGTGTCTAGGGACCCTGAAGGCTCAACTAGAAGGTCTCAAGTGCACCCTGTTGCTGGCCAATCTTTTGCAGCATTGAAGGAATTTAGACCCGTTCGATGAGGCTTGCGTTTCCATGTTTTGATGGTTCCAATATTGTGGGTTGGCTCTTCTAGGTGCAGCAATATTTTGATTATCATCAAGTTCCGTAAGAACAATGGCTGACCATAATGTCTTTTAACGTTGAGGGAGAGACTTTGGAATGGTACCAATGGTCATGGTTTTAAATTTTGACCGAAATCCGAAATTTCGGGTTTCGGTCGAGAGCGAAAACAAAATTGGGGGTACGCGAAACGGTCATTTATTTCGATCGAAATTTTGAAATTTCGTTTATCCCTAAATTTAAGGGATTCCACCCAAAAATCTAGATGTTTGATAAGTATTAAAGATTTTTCCGAAATTTCGGCTGAAATTACCGAAATTTCAGATGAAATTTCAATAATTTAGGACGAAATTTTATACGAGATAAAATATTCTTTTATTGTATTTCGTCGGATTTTGTCCGAAATTCTGCCAAAATTTCGGTTTCGTG
Source organism: Tasmannia lanceolata (assembly GCF_043159265.1). NCBI lineage: Eukaryota > Viridiplantae > Streptophyta > Magnoliopsida > Canellales > Winteraceae > Tasmannia > Tasmannia lanceolata. Next base: position 58,003,970 of record NW_027518714.1, read on the forward strand.
AGGACCGAAACGCGAAAACGCATTCCGAAACCGAAATTTGAAACCATTGGGTATCAACCTGAATCTACTTGGGATCAGTTTGTTGAAGCTATGGACTCTCGATTTGGGCTTGCTTGGAATGGTACCAATATTGTCGAAGCTTCATCAAACTTCATTAGTTTGGAATACCAGATGTTCCAATGACTATCAAATCGTGTATGAGGTCTTTTGAGGATTGTCTTGTTGATGTATTCCTAAGTGGCTTAAGGGATGCGATTATGCGTAATATTCAAAATTTCGGCCTAGCTACTTTTCCCGAGGCCTTTAGCCTAGCCCGACTGCAGGAGGAGGTTAATGTAAGGTGGTCGACCACTAGAATTGAAGTAGCTGGGCCCCGCATGATGCATCCCGCTAGTTCATCTAGAGCTCTTGTCCCATCCATTACCAAGCTCACCCCAGCCCATGCCCGTGAGAGGAGGGGAAAATGACTTTCCTACCATTGCGACGAAAGGTTTACCCCGGTCAAAGCCATAAATTATATTGGGTTGAAGGCATGCTGGACGATGATGAGGATGTGGTTATGGAGGACGATATTAAGGTGCCGGACCATGATAATGTCAATGAGGGGCGGCACCTGAAACATCAATCCACGGTCCACGCCATTGCAGGCACTTGCGCACCACAGAGTCACAGACAATGAGGACTTGTGGGAACTCTTCGACAATGCAAGCTTACTATTCTCATTGATAGCCTTGGGTTGACTTGACCCACAATTTCATAGACCGTGGTCATATGAAAGGCTAATCTTCCAACACAATTAGATGCCTCATTTGAAGTAATGGTGGCCAAGGCGAGAAGTTGACGGGTAGCGACCAATGCAAGATAGTGAATTGGAAGTGCAAGGAGTGCCCATCATGGCGGGCTTCTATTTGTTATCGTTGGGTGGATGTGATGCGGTCCTTGGGCTGCATGGCTATTGACGTTGCACCTAATGCTATGGGATTTTTTGTCATTATCAATGAAATTTAAGGGGAAGGAAAGGGTAGCATGTGTTCCAAGGTATTACATCTTCCAACTCTGAAGTTGTCGGATTAAAAGTATTGAACCAATTTACCTACGTTTTTTGAAGAGCCCAAGGGATTAATGCGTACAAGATCTCAGGATCATTACATACCCCTTATTAGTGGGGCACATTTTGTGTTTCCAGAAGTCCGAAATTGAAAAGATTGTTAAAGAATTGTTGTCGTCTGTTGTAATTTGGCCTAGTGTTTTCCCTTTTTCTTCTCCTATTCTATTAGTTCGAAAGCATGACAGATCTTGGAGAATGTGCGTTGATTACATGGCTTTGAATAAAGTCTTTGTAAAGGACAAGTTTCCTATCCCTGTAATTGACGAACTTTTGGATGAGCTACATGGATCTATGGTCTCCAGTAAGCTAGATCTAAGATCCGACATCACCAAGTCTGAGTCAGAGGAGAAGACATTCCCAAAACGGAGTTTAGGATACATGAGAGCTGCTGTGAATTTTTAATGCTACCCTTGGGCTTCACCAATGTATCTTCAACATTCCTGGCTCTTATGAATGATGTGTTTCGGCCATATTTAAGGAAGTTCATGCTAGTATTTTTTGACGGCATTTTAGTCTACAACAAATCTACTAATGAGCATTTGTAGCATTTAGGGTGTGTTTTGTTGCACAAAACCCAGGATGGCTCATTTGGGTGCCACATCAACAAAACTTCTATTGGCAACGAAATCCCTCGAGACTACTAGGTATGTCTCCTGGTTAATCATTACATGTCTAGTGATTCACCACCCTTGTACCCTCCGAAATTCAAGCCAAAAATCACAAAAAAGGTGGGATTTTTCTTGGATTTCTTGTGGATGATGCTCTCTCTCTCTCTCTCTCTCTTCGCTATCTATGTTGGTAATGACTAACGACACCCCCTACTACTACTCTATGAGGTTGACAACCAAACAATGCTTGTCTCCTCCCTATTGACTACTTACCAGTTACCACTAATCTACGAGGTAAATACCTGCAACCAAACAGAGTTTTTAGAGCTACAGCGGAGATGTTGCACCAACACAAGTTATTGCTAAGAGATCTAAATGCTCATTTGGGCTTTTTGAAGTCCAATATTTGGGCCATGTGATATATGAACAAGGTGAGGTTGTTGAGCAAGATAAGGTGGCTGCCATGCTTAAGTGGCCACGGCCCATCTATGACGGCGTTGAGAGACTTCTTGGACCTCACCGGGTACTGAAAAAAAAATTTGTTCAAGATTACAGCAAAATTGCAGCTCCTTTGACAACACTTTTGAATGATGCAGGGGGATGGCATGAATAAAGCTCTTCTTTTAGCCCTTCCCAACTTTGCTCTTCTATTTATTTTGGAATGTGATGCGAGCAGTATATGAGTGGGGGCGGTTCTGATGGAACTAGGCCGGTCCATTGCTTTCTATAGTCAAGCCTTGCATGGAAAGAATCTCTCATTATCTACATACGAGAAGGAATTATTGGCGATTATTATGTCAGCTCAAAAATGGAGACCTTATATGTTGGGGTGGCAATTTGTTATTCGTATGGACCAGAGGAGTCTCAAATTCTTGATGGAACAAAAGTTGGCGACACCTTTTCAACAATGGTGGATATGTAAACTAATCGGCTGAACTACCAAATTGAATACAAAAGAGGAGCTGATAATTCGGTGGCTAATTCTCTCTCACGTGTCCAAGGAGAGAATTTTGGAATTTCTACTCTTGTGCCTACGTGGGTTGAGAGTCATAGAAGAATTAGTGGGAGATGCTTATGTTCAAATTTAAAAACGAAAATTGAATAAAAGAAGGTAAACTTGGCTAGATATAAGGTTGTAGATGAGATTTTATGGAGGAAAGGGAGGATTATTTTGGGGCCACTTCTCCTATGAGAGAGGAGATTTTCAAGAAACGCCACCATACACCAACCAATGGCTATCGTGGAATTCAAAACACCAAAGAAAATGAGGATGGGTTTTTATTGGCCAGGAATGTGGTAAGATATCAAGAAATAGGTACAAAAGTGAGATTTGCTAGCAAATCAAATATGAGAACATGCCATCTTTTGGGTTGTTGAAACCCCTCCAAATCCATGATAAATTTTGGACGGACATCTCTCTTGATTTTATTGAGGGATTGCCTATATCAACTACTAAGTCTGCTATTTTAGTGGTTGTTGACGGTTTTCCAAAATTCCAAATATGGACACTTCGTTCCAATCTCACATCCTTATACGGCTCAAGGCGTGTCTAGAGTATTTGTTGAAAATATATTTAAGTTACATGGACTACCTTTGTCTTTGACACGAATCCTATGTTCACTATCAATTTTTGGAGGGAATTATTCAAGCTACATGGAACTCAATTAAGAATGAGCTCAGCATATCACCCTCAGTCAAGTGTCCAAACTGAGATCCTCAATGGGTGTTTGGAGAACTATTTGAGGTGCTTTGCATGTTCTCACCTGAAAACTTGGGTTAAATGGGTCCCACTAGCTGAGTGGTGGTACAATACCGCAAATCACTTTGCCATTAAAATGTCTTCTTTTTTAACCGATTTATGGAGTGGCGCCACCGACTATGCTCTCGAATATTCTGGGATCTTTAGGGGTGCCAGCCATGGAAGAAGAATTAAAAAGGAGAGAAGATTCTTCGAGATATTAAAGAAAATCTCTGGGCGGCTCAAGAACGAATGAATGACTTTTTTTGTAGAACATCTCTACTTATTACGAGATATACAGAAATAAATAGAATCTTTATCAATTCTAAGAGAAGAAAAAAAAAAGAGAGAGATAATATTCCCAAGTATCTAGCTCTCAAGCTTCAACTTCCTTTCCAAACCTAAACTAAAGCACTGCTTGGCTTTTTTGTCCTTAAATATTAACTTGTGAAAGAACAATAATCTCCACTTACCTAAGTCCTAAACATACCAACTAGACTTCTATTTCCGGTCAAATTTCAATTAAGACCATGTCTAGCAGCCATGATTTTTTTTTTCCCATGATAAATTAGTGTCTCCAAGTGGTGAAAGGGGAAGGGTGGGTGGGAGAGGAGAGAGATTTGAGTGGGCATGATTGAGATGAGTGTGAGAAGTGACTAAAAATCGGGAAAAAGTCGATCCTATTTTGAGTAGAGTTTTTATTGTTTCCTGATCTCTCTCCATCTCCCATCCGCCCTACCCCTCTCTCACCACTTGGAGACACTAGTTTATCATGAAAAAAAAATCATGGTAGCCAAACATGCCCTAAAAGATTAGTTAAATGGGAAAAAAATCCAAAATGATTATAGCATCCCACCTGTGTTGCCGCCTGCATCATATAATTGGTAGCTACTTGTATAATGCTCATGCTAACTTTCATTTCCAATCTCTTATAATATTCATTTGTTACTCAGGGCGTCGATTTCTATGCAATAAACACAGATGCTCAGGCCTTACTTCAATCAAGTGCAAACCAGCGGATTCAAATAGGAGAGCAATTGACTCGTGGGTTAGGTATGATAATTTGTTGAGTGCAATCCTTGTTTGGTGGATGTTTCCTAAGGATATTTCTATAATTTTATGTTCTTGTACATATACCATACCTGGATTAGTCTTTTGATGCAGAACTAAGGAGAAAACTAAGATCTGATTTATGATGTAATGGGATCCACCCAAGTGAAATCAATCTAGGGTTTCGGGTGTAGGTATTCAACCTTTGATATAGTCAAAGTCCAGAATCAAAACTAACAAGGGAATTCAAAATGTTGGAATCGCAACAGCAAGGATAAAATAAAAGATGAGATTAAAAGTGAAAGATATATAAATACCTTTGATAATGAAAGCGAAGGATATAATTGCCAACGCACCACACCAACGTCTACGTAGGGAATTGCACCACTAATGTTGCGCAAGATTAGAGGTTTTCTTTCATTCATAGCGCCTTGAGTATTCTAACAGCCATGAAAAACTTTTCTTGGATGTTGATTGTGTCTTGAGTATTCTAACAGCCATGGAAAAAATAATTAAAAAGAGTGTAAAACAAAGTGAGTAGTGCCATTATAAAAATATGGTAGTGTGGATATCAGTCACATATACACAGTTGCACACACTATTCACTCATGAATTATTAAACTTTCTACTAAAAACTCCAACTAGTCGGCCTTCTTGACTAAACCCCTAGCTTCTGGAAGGTTCATATTTATAAGACCCACGAAAATAAAACCCCTCCCAAAGCTCCACAAAAAATTAAACACTCTCACTTAAACAATTATTGGGAATGATGGGCCCTATCTTTATTGCTAAATCACTTAAACAGCTTAAAAGAAAAGGAACCTAAAGTGACGTAAGTACGCCTAATGACTCTAGTGACTATTATAACTCTATTATCAGCCTAACTCCCAAGTAGGCCCCATCTCATCTTGAAGTACCAAATGAAAGCTTGGAATTGACTCTTTTTTCTTATAGCATCCTGGATCTAAAGTGGCGTAACTATGCCTAATGACTCAAGTGACTGTTATAACTCTGTCATCATTCTAACTCCCAAGTAGGCCCCATCTCATCCATCTCATCTTGAAGTACCGAATGCAAGTTGCATCCTAGAATTGAGTAAAGTGGCGTAACTATACCTAATGACTCAAGTGACTGTTATAACTCTATGTCTCTATTATCATTCTAACTCCCAAGTAGGCCCCATCTCATCTTGAAGTACCAAATGAAAGTTGCATCCTAGAATTGACTACTTTGCCCTTTCTTGCCCTTTTTACTTTTTGTCTTGATCTGATCTGTATCATCTTTATTGGGTAGGGATGGATATTTTTGTCCTTTCTGCCATTTTATAATCATGCATAACTTGCTGACTTCTCAAGTCATGACAGAATTCTTGAAATTTACTTTCTAGTTTCTGATATTTTGGAAATTTTACATGGGTATTTGTTTGATATCTCACAAACCTTATATTGTAATTAGAGTTTAGTAGGCTCTTTTTCTACGGCACAACCATCTCTACATTTCAGTATCCTTCATCATTGATAGATTTTCCGCTCAGGAATACAGGTACTGGGGGGAATCCAGAGTTGGGTGAGCAGGCCGCCGAGGAGTCAAAAACTGTGATCTGTGAAGTTCTCGCTGACTCGGACCTTGTTTTTATTGCTGCCGGAATGGGCGGTGGTACTGGCTCTGGGGCTGCTCCAGTTGTAGCTCGACTATCCAAAGATGCTGGCTATTTGACTGTGGGTGTTGTTACTTATCCATTCAGTTTTGAAGGCCGTCGGAGGGCTGTACAGGTTTGGCCTATATACCGTAACCTACTTCCACATATTTTACCTGCTAATTTTTTTGTATAGAGCCATTTTTTTATATAAAAAGGACAAATCCTTGAAATTTAGACCACAATTACCAGAAACTTCCTATTTGGGTGGGAAGCTTGCTTCGGAAGACAAGTTCTTCTCGCTTTTCAAATTTTGGGGTAGCTCGCTTCCCACATGTGTCCCATCTGATTCTCCTTGGTTAAGACTATACTTCATATTTAGGTGCTTATTTTTTCCTAAAAGAATGGTTTCTCCTTTTGATAACACCTGAAGGAGCATATTTAAAATAAGTGCATTTTAATTTTAACTCATCTTAAGTTTCAAATGAAATGTATATCTTTTTAAGAAGACTTAACATTAAATTTACACAAATAAAACACGTGAAACTATAAATCCCTAAATTTGGTAATTCTAATCAGTTGAGAAGGCATCTTTATCCTGCATACATTTGCCCTTTCTCCGTAACCTATTATAATCTTACTCTTTCTATACGCTTTTTGTTCACTTCCAATGAGGCTCCTTGCATGCTTCATGTTGACTTTCAATGACGCTACCTACACATTTCCTTTGTACTTTCTTTAGATCTTTTCGCTTCCCACTTTTGCTTCTAGCATCTGTCTCTCGCACTTTCAAGATAAATGTTGACTGGCTTGAAGCATCTAATCTTTGTTATCTCGCTAATTACACCACTATGGCGCAGGCCTTGGAAGCAATTGAAAAATTGCAGGGAAGTGTAGACACTCTTATTGTCATCCCCAATGATCGCCTGCTCGATGTTGCACCTGCCCAAACACCTCTACAGGAGGCATTCCTTCTTGCTGATGATGTGCTGCGACAAGGTGTTCAAGGAATTTCTGACATAATCACTGTGAGGCACCATCTTAACCATTCCTTCTTTCAAAGAATTTTCAATGTTTGGAACACAAAATTAAGTTTGTCATTCTTTCTTATACCGTGGTGCAGATCCCAGGACTAGTGAATGTGGATTTTGCCGATGTGAAGGCTATAATGAGGGACTCGGGAACTGCAATGCTTGGAGTGGGGGTTTCCAGCGGTAAAAATCGTGCTGAAGATGCAGCACTACAGGCAACCTCAGCACCCTTGATCGAAAGATCAATAGAAAGTGCAACAGGTATTGTCTACAATATCACTGGAGGAAAGGACCTAACTTTGCAAGAAGTAAACAGTGTATCACAGGTAAGGCATTCCCTTGTTTTGATAATGTTGCTAGTCACTCTATTAAAATATTTTTTATTACATTTTGATAATTTTTTAGAAATGGTAAAAGCCTCTGGCAGCTAATTAAGAAAGTGTGCAATAAAGAGAGAAGTGCCACTATTAAAACAAGTGCAGATATCGTTTCCCATGTTTTTAATATGCTATTTGATGTTTTGTCAGTTTGCCTCTTTTACTACCTGTAAGCAAGGATTTAAATTACCATTAAAAAAAAGGCAAGGATTTAAATTTCAGTTTCGGTTTCGGCCAAAATCCTGAAAAAAAAAAAAGAATTAGTTTTTTATTTCAAAATTTCGGCTAAAATTACTGAAAGTTCAGAAAATAGAAATTTCGGCCTCAATTTGTTAAACTTCCAAAATTTCGGGTTGGGGATTTCGGTATCAGTCCCAACCAAAATCTGAAATTTTGGTATTTCGGCTGAAATTTAAAACCATGCCTGTAAGAGACAAGTTTCTGTAATGTTGAACTATCAATCATCAGACTATTTGTAAGAGACAAGTTTCTATAATGTTGAACTATCAATCATCTGACTATCTAGATTTCATCCTACCTAATTGCCTATTGTTCCTATTTATTGTCTGCTCTATGTCCTATGAATATAAGTGCAACCCTGTTCTAAGATATACAGTCTTCCATTTGACATAGTTACTGTACAACAAGCATTTCCTTTCATGTAGATTGTGACCAGCTTGGCAGACCCATCTGCGAATATAATCTTTGGGGCTGTAATTGATGACCGATACAATGGTGAGATCCATGTGACAATAATTGCAACTGGGTTTTCCCAAACCTTTCAAAAAACTCTATTGATGGACCCCAAATCATCTAGACAGGAAGCACAGAATGCTAAAAGAGCTTCCACGCCAACCGCAGCACCAAATGCATCACCCTTTTCAAGCAGGAAAGCTTTTTTGTGAGCAATATATGAATTATAAGGTATCTTCAATCACACCCAAATATCTTTCTGAACCAGAGCAGTTAACAATTCCCATTTTGCGAAAGGAAGTGAGCAGTGATAATTATCACAACAATAGATAGGAATGTAGAATCTTGTTAAATTCTTTTTGACATATCTTGTATTAACTGTTCTATCTTGTGAGTAGGAACGTGAGAATTCTATATTATCTGCGTTCTTTGCCTAACTGTAGCCATTTTTGCTTTCCGTGCTGATCCTGTCTTGGAAAATGGCATGCACTTGGGAACCTTAAATTGAGCTGTGTATGGCCTTTTGGTCTGCTTCCATTCCTTTCACAGATATTTGTCTCACTTTTGAGTCTCAGCAAGGAATCAGTGGGAGGATGAGCGAGTCTTTGACACACTTTTTAAGTACTATGTCATAAGAGTATCATTGTGTAGTGCCTTATCTAATCCTGAAGGGCACGTTTGGCTACCATGATTATTTTTTTTCATGATAAATCTGCAGGTGGAGATGAGGATGAAGTGGCTAAAAATCAGCGTACAAAAAATACTAAATTAGTGTCTAAGTGATGAGAAGTGGCTAAAAATCAGGAAACAAAAAAAAACCCTACTCAAGGGTATGACTTTTCCTATTTTTAGCCCTTCCATGCTCATCTCAATCGTGTCCTCTCAAATCTCTCTTTCTCCCACTGCCCTACCACTCTTTCACTGCTTGCAGGCACCAATTTATCATGAAAAAAAAATTCATGGCTGCGACACATGGCCTCAGAGTAAGTACAGAACCGATATTTGTTGGCTCACCCCTAGCTTACTTTATGTGACTTTTCGCAATGGCTGTTGATCAGAAACGTCTATTTGAAGGGCCTTGTTTAGTATACACTACGCTAAAAAATCAAGTCAATCTTCAAATTGTAACATCAAATTATGGTGTCTCAGAGCGCAATCAGGTGCATCAAGGTATCGCCCTGAGATTAGCCTTCCTGTGCTCCTAGACACCTCATCTTTCGTCAATAGGCCTCTCTATCTCTCCTCTTAATGCTCTTGTAGTAAGGAGATCTCTATTTGTGTTCGGCTTGGGAACTCATACCCAAAACATGTATGATTGCCGTGTTTAAAACACGTGAACAGTTCTCCATCTGCCCGGGAGAAAAAGGATAAAATTAATTTGATTTTTTATCCACTTAATAACAGTTGTTTCTACTGTTGTAATCAGATATTTTTGGCAAACCTATCCCCCTCCATGATAGAGTTTACATCTCGCCTCTTTTCTACCTGTATTTCATTAGTTCTTGTTTCATTGATTCCTGTTAGAGAATTCATTTCAATTGGAAGTTGGGGTATTTTTGTTGTGGAAGGTCAAAAATTAAATTCTATGCTTCATATTCACCTTGGTTTTTGGACCATTGGTGATCCAGAGAGAGAGAGAGAGAGAGCCTTGGCGGTTCTTCTCCTCTATTTTCTCGTTTGGTTGTTCAACCATGCCTAATCTATACATTAAAAGAGGTACCAGATACTTACTCAGCCCCATTTAATAACAAATCCGATGCAAATAACAAATCCGATGCAAGGGGCCGAATACTGGAAAGATTGGGGGCAATTTACCAGTCTCATTTAATAACAATTCCAATAAATACTCTCAAATATTCCTGATCTGTGCAATGTGTCCTGGATGATTGAGACTATTGAGTCTGATGCAAGGTGTTACGTGTCTCTATGGGTCGCACTTGGGCTGGAATAAATTAGTTTAGATTTATTAGTTTGTAGGATTTGCTTTGTAGTTATTTGGGATGTATAAGGATTATCTAGATTAGGGATTTTCTACAAATAACTTGTACGTAGCCTTTTTTGAGGAATGAAGAAACTTATTTGAGAAATCGTGTCTATGTGCTTGCAGACTGCACACTATAAAAAAAACATTGCAAATCTCTAGACTGACATTAAGTATAGGCTAGTAGCATTACACATCCTAGTCTATAGCAAGTAGATGAAGGGGATTGTGGTCTTACTATATGTATGCATGTTAAAAAATTTTAAAATTAGAAGTTATAAATACACATTCAACTAAGTTAATAAAAATACTTTTTTTAAAAAAGGGGATTGTAGTCTTACTGTATGTATGCATGTTCTCTTTCATGTCTAAGTTTGTCATCAACATACAACGTATCTTCCCACAACAAACTATTTCTCTTTCCCTTGAATATTATATTTTTCCTATAATATTCAAGAATAATTTGTCTTTCTTGCTCATTCATGCCATTGGAGCCAAAATAGAGTTTGAGTAGATATAAGAATGCCATTGAAACTTCTTATATTCTACCTCAAGAGGATAAACTCTAATTTATTTTCTCTTCTTAGATTTTGAAACTGTAACAGGAAGAGGTATCATCTTCAGCGACTTTAAAAAAAAGTAAATTGCCACTCAATGAACAATTTTTTCCTATACTGCTTTCTAATATTCTATTTTACTACTTTTTAAAGGAATTTTACATGCTAAGAGTTCCTTAAACAGTCAGATATTGGAGGAAACTGAAAAAACCCAAAGACCTAGACATGTATTCGCATCTGTAAGTATATGGGTATTTTGAGTTTATTTACTACAATACAATTTAATAATCTCATATATGATTTAATAATTCACTTCATTATTTGGCATGCCGGTTGTTGTAAATAAATGACAAAAGAATATTAAAAGTTATAGAAAATAGAAAATAAAGGAGAAGTAGTTAATAAAAGCACTTTTTTATTAAGTATGAACTCATAGAGTTTTGCATCATGAAGATCTTTTATATTAGAGTAATTGTTGGGTATTTACAATTAATTTTGTAGAAGTATATGATTTTATATATTAGACAAAATTATATATAAGTCATTATTATCCATGTGGGGCCCGTTGATCATCGATTAGTAAATGTTCTCATATCTCTTTTCCAAATGACATGCACACAAACGAGATGAATACTTTTCTAGGAAAAAGCTTACTATTTCAGCTTTGTTATACCAAACGACAAAAATGATTTCCCTAAAAGGAAAGGAAAATAAAAGGTTTTCCCTTGAAAGCATTTTCAGGTTGGCAAGACCTTTCCTACAAATCAAACGGGCCTTAAAGAAAGACTCCAAGAAGGCAAGCTTCTCGAGCTGCTAAGGACTCCAATCTACAAAAGGGGACCCCACACTTTAATTACGCATCTTCTTCTATGTACCCCATAACCATGCTCAAGCGTTCATTCTCCATAAATTGGTAGTGCTCAAATACTATTTGGTACTATTATGTGAATTGAGCGTCGGAGGGTCCACCGGGGTCTAAACTCTGGGGCCCTCTAACATTGTGTTCTTTGAGTGCAGGTCATCCTTAGTAGCTGAGTTCATCTACAGCTCCCATCGAACGCTCAAGACCGGATTTTGGCATCACCACACTCAACATATGATTGGTTTTTTTCCTTATTTTTAGGTACTCCTCACCCACTACTCATTTGTGCCATCTCAAATCTTTCTCCCATTCGTCGTATTGGAAAAAAAATCATTCGTTGCAAAACCTGGTTCATAAACATAATGGATAGAACATTTTAAGGACACTTAGGCCATGTCTGGCAACCATGATTAAGTGGTTATAGAGGGGTAGGGCTGGTGCATGGTGGGATAAGGAGAAACTTGAGAGGTCATGAATGAGCCAAGCATTGAGCAGTTGCTAAAAAAACAATGGAAAAATCAATCATATTTTGGGTGGAGTATTTTTTTTCCTGGTTTTGTAGGCTTTTCTTACCCTCTCATCACTTAGTTCCTTTGGTTTCTATCCATCTCCCACTCTCTCACCCGCATTGGGTAAGCTAATATTCCAGGGAAAAAAAATCATGGTAGCCAAACGTGCCCTTAACAAACATATAATGGAATAGAACACCCATCACGCATTTGCATAGAGCACTTCATTTTATATATAAAATGTGATTTTAATGCATGCTATATATTATTGTTATTTTTTAGGGAAATGATACCACACACCCCCCCCCCCCGCGGCCACAAACGTTATTGTTAAGTTTTGAAGGCAAAAAAATAACGTTAAAGGGGGTGAATTTATCCTCAAACAGTAAACCATTTTCACAGAAACTGTTTTGGTAGGGGAGGAGAGATTTAATCCGTTTAGAGGGGTGAAATATCATTTCCCTATATATGGGCCTTTCTCTTCAACTATCGACCCCTGGGAACAAGCTCCAAGAGAGGTTGAGGAAGAAAGAACCGGAGAGTAAACTATAGCCCTTCCCTCTCCATATTCTGGATATTGTCTCAAGCGAAGAGACGACGTTGATTTTCCAAGAAAGAACCAGCTCGTCATTGCCATTTTCTTCTGTGAATCTTTCTTTTCTTTTTTTAACTCAGATTTTCTTACTTCTGAGAAAGGGTATTTAGATTTTCTTCTGTGGATTTTCTTGCCGTTTCTCTTTTCTCTAGAGGGGTTTTACGAAGGAATTGCGAGAATTTATGCCTGAGAAGGGTTTTTAGATTTTAGATTTTCTTGTGCTAATGTTTCTTTTATTGAGATTTTCTTGCCCTTGGGTTTCAAGGGATCTTACTATCTTATTTGAGGATAAGAAGAGTATGAGAAGTGAGAATGCATTGCAAGAATTTTTCGGTTTTACTATCTCATCTGCTAAGTCTTAGAAGAGTTGGATTTTCTTGTGAGTTTTATTTAAAGGCAGAGATTATGGAAGTTCGAAGAGTTTTAGAAGGAGGAATTGCTGTCATAAATTGGGTTAGAGAAGTAGACTGTGCTAACTGTAAAATTCTGTAGAGAACTGCTGGAATCTATCTCAATCTCTTGAGATGGATCATGGCATTCGGGTAGTGATTCTAAATGGTTCCAATTCTCCATTATTTTGTAGAGCTTATTCTTGATGAAAGCTTTGATGAGAGCAATAAGAAATAAAAAGAAGATTACTATTGCTGGAAAGGATGGTCAGTGTGTTACGGTGGGGAATGGACATACCAGCACTCTCCCAAATTATAGGTCCAACATTTCTCTTTGGTTTCTACTGTGTTTCCTAATGATCGAAATTGAAAAAAATTGGAATGGGTAAAGCTCGCATTCACTTGTAAATTCACTTTATAATTGGTATCTATTAATTTTGCATTCGGTTTTATTAACAAATATTTAATAATCATGATATAATTATGAATATATTCACATTTTTCATCCCAGGTGAGTACAGTTAAGGCATTCCTTAATGGAAGGTATATAGGATCTGCCTTTCGTTCCTTTATTATTAAATAACTTTTCTTTATTATTAAATAAATTTTTTTATGACCTTGGGTATCCTGAAAACTAATAAGGTTATTGTGTTTAAATTTTGAATTTAAATTTAACAGTTATGTCGGGTTGGGGTTAATCCATTGTAATTCTTGTTTATCGTTTTCATCATAGTAGAAGATCGTGTTTTAGCTTAGGCTTGGCCAAAGAATCTCGGTGTTCATCTTATGGCTTGCTTTACTGTTTTATCTTTTCTGTTTATTTGTGCACGATCGGATCGGATTTACCCAGCTGATTTTCTCAACAATCTTGTTTAAGCAAGTTTCTATGAATTAACTCTATTTTCCCTATTTTTCTCCTACTCAATTCTTCTTATTTATTTTCTGTTTCAATAGAACTGTGTTCGAAAAAAAAAAAAGACTGAAGGGCACCCTTGTAATTTGCAAAAATGGGGTGAAAGGGCACCCTGATTGGCTGCAAGCCACCCTTTTTACAAGGGCACCCTTCCGTCTAGAATCACTAAAAAAAACACATTCCGCACCATAGGATAATCCAAACCGTCCATTTGATGGGCCATAAACGTAAATAAGTTGCGTCCCAAAATATCATTTCCATAGGCTGATCCTAGCACTCCGATCTAAACAGAAACTACATCTTATGCAACCTCTATAGATTGTAGGGTTGTGATCATCCTATGGAAATGATTTTTGGGGCACAACTTATTTACATTGTTTGGATCATTCTATGGAGTTGGTCATAAAGTAACATTAAGGCCCATCCACAACATAGGACGATCCAAGCCATCCATGGTTTGGATAATCCTATGGAGTTCTTCGTACAGTCATATTAAGGCCAATCGTAGGCCCCACCGATATTTTTTCAAATTGAAGCGTACCGCCCACAACATAGGATAATCCAAGCCGTCCATGGTTTGGATCATCCTATGGTGTGGTTCGTACAGTAACATTAAGGCCCAATTTAGGCCCACCCATATTTTTGAAAATGAAGTGTACCGTCCAGACCATAGGATGATCCGAGCCGTCCATTTGATGGGCCATAACGTAAATGGGTTGTGCCCCCAAAAGGGTTGGCCCATCAAATGAATGGTTTGGATCATCCTATCGTCGTACGGTAACATTAAGGCCCGTCCACAACATAGGATGATCCAAGCCGTCCATGGTTTGGATAATCCTATGGAGTTGGTCATATTTTTCAAATTGAAGCGTACTGCCCACAACATAGGATGATCCAAGCCGTCCATGGTTTGGATCATCCTATGGTGTGGTTCGTACCAATTTAGGCCCCACCCATATTTTTGAAAATGAAGTGTACCGTCCAGACCATAGGATGATCCGAGCCGTCCATTTGATGGGCCAGAATGTAAATAGGTTGTGCCCCAAAAATCATTTCAGTAGGATGATCACAACCCTACAATCTATAGAGGTTGCATAAGATGTAGTTTCAATTTAGATCGGAGGGCTAGGATCACCTATGGAAATAATATTTTGGGACACAACCTATTTACATTTATGGCCTATCAAATGGACGGTTTGTATTATCCTATGGTGTGGTATGGGCGGGGCCTACGTTGTTCAAAGATGGGCCCACCATGTTGGTTTCCATTGGGCCCACCAACTGTTCGTGTTGTGTGTGAGAGAGAGAAAGAGAGAGAGACCGGTCAAATGGTGGGAAAACGTTATTTGTTCTAAACCAATACAGTACTAAACTCTCTAATCTTTCCCGTTGATTTTTTAATTATTTGTTCTCATTCCGTTGAAGGGGGGATCGGAATAAAATCGATTCCTACCCCTGATTCCGGCCAAAAAAAACGGGACTAATCGTCCACCATTGACCCTCTAATAATATGACAAGTGGAAACTTTAGTTGGCAAAGGTGGGAAAAGGTGCGAAATGACTAGACACGTGGCTCAGTGACCTGTGATGGGTTAATCATTTCGAGCTAAGTTTTTTTTGGATTCAAATTTCTTTTGTGATAATGCCTTCGTCTATTATCTTAATCACAAAACTGCCACTTATTCCGTGGTGTAGCGCCAAGCCACTTTTTAGTGACGAACATAACCTTGGATCTCCCTCGTTTGGATTCCAGGAATTTATTGGGAAAGTTTGGAAAGAAAACATAGTTGTAAAAATATCTAAAAACCTCATATCTAACAGAATCCCCTCAAAATTTTCATAATTACCAGTAATACAATTTTGAGCCTAAAATAGCTTTTTATTTTTTTCTTTTACCCATTATACCCTTCATAATATTACCCTTACAAATCCCTAAAATCTCTCCATCACTAAAGCAAAATTAACTCCTTTGAAAATCTCTCTCTCTCTCTCTCTCTCTCTCTCTCTCTCTCTCTCTCTTATAAATGCAAGATGGTGTAAGCTCGAACATACCATTATTATTAAAAAACAAAAACAGTACGTACCACTACCGTTGGATAGGGGTGGCCAACCGGTTCGGTTCTCGGTTCTCGGTTCCATGAACCGTAAGAACCGAACCGAACCGTAGTACACAGTAGGACCGAACCGTAGTACACAGTAGGACCGAACCGAACCGGACCGAACATAATCGGTTCGGTTCGGCCCGGTTCTTCGGTTCTAATGGCTAATTATTAATTATTAATTATAATTTATAAAAACTTTTAATTAAAGTTATAATATAAGTCACTTTCTTATTATAAGAATAGTATTAACTATTACTTATTAATATTATAAGTAATTTATATTATTAAGTATATGTATAATAGAAATATAAAAATATTATATATATATATTCAAAGTTCGGTTCTTCGGTTCCGGAACCGAACCGAATAATTTCGGTTCTTCACCAGTGGAACCGAACCGGACCAAAAATATTTTTTTACAGTTCGGTTCCGGTTCGGTTCTTCGGTTCTGGTTCGGTTCTGGCCACCCCTAGAACCGAACTGGTTCTTCGGTTCCGGTTCGGTTCTTCGGTTCTGGTTCGGTATGCCCATCAAATGGTCGATTTGGATCACCGTTGAAGAAAAAAATACAATTTCTTCCCAACATCCAAAATCTGTGTAATATTTGGCAATCTTTTGGTCCCATAGGGGGCGAGATAGGGTTGTAAATGGATACATTTTTATTCTTTTTAAACAAATGTTTCGCAGCGGAGTCTATTTTATTTTATTTTTTACTATATTATTGATTAAGATGGGATTGAGCCTCTAGCTTAATGGCCAAGGCTTTGGTCTTCAACCTTGAGGTCAGAGGTTCAATCCCAGCTTACCTACCAAAAAAAAATTATTGATTAAGAATTGCCTTGTTTTGTATAGTGAACCTCTCATTTTATTGTTTTGTCATTGGTTGTTACTGAAGTTGCCAACTACCAGACAGGTTCAAAAGATGAAGTCAAGGGGATGCCAATATCAATTATTGGACTCAAAATTAACCCTAATTTTACCAAGCTCACAATCGGTTGTCACAATCTAAAACAAACAGAGTCTGAACCGTCCATTACCATGATCTAACTATCTATCTTGCCAATCAATGAGAACAAATTAACAGTTAATTATTGGGTCCCAGACATAACATGTATGTTTAATCGAGACTGTTCATCTTGTAGACCCTCATTTGATTCCACTCATGGGGCCTCGGTCCCATGCAGAACTAACAACATATTTATGAGACTAAAGCCTAGGGCTGCAACTCGGGTCGGGCGGGTCGGGTTTTGGAGAACCCAACCCTACCCGAGAAATATCTCGGGTCAGGTCGGGTCGGGTTTTTTTTCGGAAAACCCACGATTCCCAAACCCGGCCCTACCCATGATAAATCTCGGGTCGGTTCGGGTCGGGTCGGGTTTTTTCACGTTGACGCAATTTTTTAAGGAAAATTCTTGTTTGGCAAGGCAACTCAACTCATAGAAGCAGAAATTACACTCACATTACACTTGAATTAAACAATGATGTAATTACACTCACATTACACTTGAATCAAACAATGTTGTAATCAAACAATGTTGTAATTACAATCAAACAATGCTGAATCAAACACTTGAATCAACTCAACTCATAAAAGCAGAAATTACACTCACATACAATAACAGTGGGTGCGTGGGTTTCCACTTTTAACTTTTAACTAACAATAGAAAAAAATGTACATACTATAACTTATGTAACTCGAGTCGGGTCGGGTCGGGCTCCTTCAAACCTGGCTCGACCCGAGATTCATGCGGGCTTTTGAATACTGAACCCGGCTCGACCCGAAACCCATGAAACCTGAACCCAACCCAGGCTATTTTCGGGTCGGGTCGATGCGGGTAGGGTAAAACCCGGCTCGAGTTGCAGCCCTACTAAAGCCTTTGAAAATAAACGGTTTAGCTTTTCTTAGCAGAACCATAGACAACAAGGGTTGATGAAATAAGCGAGTAGGATCATCCCATCAAGATATTCTCAACGGCTGGACTTGTGGTCTTTCATCCCATCAACATATTTATGAGATCATATGGTCATGGCTCGAGAGGGCTATAGGAAGAAGGTAATCCAAATGCACCTTTGCTTTCTCTATACTTCAGAAATAAATGGACCCATCTCAGTTGAAGCGGATTTGCTATGGCTTTGTAAGGTTTTGGGTGTAAGGTTTGGGGTTTAGGGCTTTGTAAGGTTGCATTCAAGTCTTTCTATGACCCTCGTTTGGTCATTCATACCATTCCCTTTACAAGGGTAATTGGCATACGAAGGTGGGTCCCACTTTAGCAAGTAACTCAACAAGTCATGAGGTGTTTTTTGATGTTTATCATATTAGTGAGGGGTATTATCGTCAAAGGACATAATTCACCAGGTTAAAGTAGTGTACTTAGGTTTTGGATTTGATGTCAAAACAAAAACAGCTGGGGCTTCTTCTCCTCAGTGGATAAGATGGATTTTTCATTTTTGGCTATAATTTTCTTTTGTTTGGTGAAAATTTCTTTTTGCTTTTAATAATGTTATTTATTCATTTATTTTATTTTATTTCAGTAGATAATGGCCACATGCTTGATTTTCTTACTACTACTTCATAGTTATGTATGAGTCAACCTCTAGTGCTCACATGCTTGATTTTCTTCCTGTTTGATTTTAGGAATTTAAAGCTATAAACTAGATTTTCTGACAGATTCTTTGTTGGGTTTTACTTTATTTCCTTTTCTACCCTTTGATAACTTGAATTGGTTTTCTTTTCTTTTTCCTTTTTTTTTTGGTTTTTGGGTGGTCATGGCATGAATTTCATAAGTCTGTTGAGACTAGGATTAAGCGTCTAGAAGTCCTAGAATTTTGGATTTTTTGTCTAGATATGTCATTTTCTAGATGGGTTTTTCTTGTTTTGGGTGTTATTGGGTTCTGATTTGAGGAATTAATGATGAGTTTCTTTTGTCATTGAAAGTAGCCTTTTGGCCCACCTCTCTTTTTACTGCTCCTGTTGACTTGTGTTTGAGTTTTTGAGTAAGACAACTAAGCTGATTCTGTGGATGTGTTATCTTCATACATTTTTCAGTTTGAAGGTTATGTATCTGTCTTTGATTATATGCTGTTGGCTTTTCTCTACAGATGAAATGTTTTATTGTGGGTAAAGTCATGGAGCAAAAAACTGGTTTTCTTGGTAAAAGAGGGAAAATGTTGTTTAAATTGTGGGAGAAATTCTTAGGAAGAGGTTGGAGGATCTACCATTACTTTCATCATATTTTCTCTAAGAAGGTCCAACGGGCATGGTTTGGGAAACTTTTGGTTATGTGGGTACTTGTTTCTGTTTTGGGATCTCTGTCAATTTTCTGGTATATGAGCTCTATGACAATTGTGAGGAGGAAAGAGACGCTCGCAAGTATGTGCGATGAACGGACGATGATGTTACAAGACCAGTTTAATGTGAGCATGAATCATGTTCAAGCTTTGTCCATCTTGGTCTCAACATTTCACCAAGGCAAGAACCCTTCTGCAATTGATCAGGTGGTTTGATTTTATTTAATATCTTTGGTTTTACATCCGTTGTTGAATAATTCAAAGCAGTTTGTCTACCCAAAGATAGGTTGCAAATGATATGCAAGTTGGATCTCTCATGTTGTTGGCAAATTATATGATTATTTATTAGCATACTTGCCTTTTCCCTCTGCAAATCTTGTTTTTATGTTGAATTTCCTCCATTTCCAATTCCAATTGCTTGAAATTACTTTGCATGTTGTTACCAACTTATGATTATCCATACATGTCTTTTCCCTCTGCAAATCTTGTTTTATGTTGAATTTCCTCAATTTCCAATTCCAATTGCTTGAAATTACTTTGCATGTTGTTACCAACTCATAAGTATCCATCAGCATACTTATCTTTTCCCTTTGTAACTCTTATTTTATGTTGAATTTCCTCCATTTACAATTCGAATTGCTTGAAATTACTTTGCTTATATTGCCCGTATAAAATAGGTTAATTGTTTCTTTAGTTATCCTATGAAAGACAATTCCTGATAGTGCATTGCCCATTTCACAGATGACGTTTACAAGGCATAGAGATAGAACTGCGTTCGAGAGGCCACTGACAAGCGGTGTAGCATATGCTCTGAAGCTTCATCACTCTGAAAGAGATCAATTTGAGAAGCAACAAGGGTGGACAATTAAAAAGATGAATACTCATGAGCAATCCCCTGTTCGGGAGGATGCTGCTGCTGCTGACACCCATGAGACATCTCCTGTTCAAGAGGAATATGCGCCTGTTATCTTTGCGCAGGATACCATCTCACATGTTGTATCTCTTGATGTGTTGTCTGGAAAGGTGAAATCTGACTTTCTTTTTGCATCTTACATTTTGTTAACTTTTCAAACCGTTGGTGGTGAGACTTAGGGGCCGTTTGGATACGCGGATTTTAGAACCCGGGTTTTTAGTTTGAAAGCAGTGTAAAAGATGGTTCATGATCAAGTTGCTGTATGCTGTCCTGACAGCGCTTCTTGGATTTTAAGTGAGAAATTCAGGTTTTAAAAATCTCTCCTGCATCCTGAGATTTCTAAAACCTGGAAATATGGGAGGATCTGCTACTCTCTTGCTGACGGAAAGAAGGGCGAGAAGTCAAAAACGATGGCTGGTCCGCTTCTCTTGTCTCTTAGCTTGAAGAAATCCCGGATTCTAAAATCCGCGTATCCAAATGGCCCCTTAATGTTTTCTTCATGGAATGCTAAGAATTTTATGATGTTATAATTTACTTGGATGTGTCAATAGTTTGAGAATCCAATAATGTTCAATGTGAAACAGTTTGAGCTAGCTAAAAGTATGATATAGATTTTATTAAGCTTGATTGATGAATAATGAACCTTAATGGGTGCTAATATAGAGCACCCATGGCACCATCATAGAAAGAGATAAAGATAAACATGGAAAGAGATGCCAATAGAAATGCCCTAATCTAGCCTAATAGTTACATCATCTACCCTAGTTACCCTAGTTACCCTAATCTAGCCTAATAGCTGAATAGTTACCTCATCTGGCCTAGTTGGAGAGTCATCCTCCCATGAGGTTTTCATAACCAATTCACAAAATTTGCAAACCAATTTACAAGATTTATTGGCCAACCTTATAGTTTGCAACTGAATTTTAATATGCCTTTTCTTTGGATATATGTAACAGTAGGCAGCTTTTCTCAAGCTAAGAAGAGTTTTTTGGCCAATCACAATTATTTTTTCTCTAACAGTCTACTAGCCATGTATTATGTATAAACCATGAAACCCTGATGCCTTGATTTATTAGTGCTTATAGTTGGGTTTCCAGTGTAGTTAGAACAATCCAATTTGAATCATTTTTGCTATCCCTTTCTAATCAGTATTACCCTAGGAACCATGGATCGTTATCCACAATTTAATGACATGCGTTTTCTTCATATTATAGGTTCTACATACTTGGCCTGCCATGTTTATATTGTTTTTTAGAAGAATATTGAGCTTATGATTTTCTGTCCTCAATTTTAAGAAACTTTCCTATGTTTATAGGAAGATCGTGAGAATATCTTACGGGCCAGAGCTTCTGGAAAGGGAGCTCTCACTGCTCCTCTTAGAGTGCTGAAATCAAAGCGTTTGGGGATTATTTTAACATTTGCCGTTTACAAGTCAGAACTTCCATCATATGCAAAACCAAACGAGCGCTTTCAAGCAACTGCTGGGTGAGCATGTTGCTAACGAAGTGCTAATTTTACTTTCTTTTCAATTTAGCTTCAAAAAACTTTGTGCTAGGACAACATGACATAAATCAGGTCCAATTTCTGCTTTGCAGGTACCTAGGTGGAGTTTTTGATATAGAATCACTAGTGGAGAAGCTACTTCACCAACTAGCAAGTAAACAAACCATTATTGTGGATGTGTATGATACCACTAATATTTCAGATCCGATTAGCATGTATGGTTCCAATGTAACAGATAACGGTCTACACCATGTCAGCTCCCTTAATTTTGGAGACCCATTTAGGAAGCATGAGATGCGTTGCAGGTAAGAAATAAGTAATAAGTAAACATCTCTGTTAATATTCTAATATTCTCCATTCTTTTAAACAAGTCTAGCTTTAATGGTTTGGCGACAAAGAGCTGAGACTGTTGCTTGAATCTTGATCATCCTTTGAACAGATTCAAGCAGAAGCCACCACCTTTTGCTTTGCTGGAAATAACAACATCATCTGGAATTCTTGTTATTGCGTTGCTACTTGGGCATATATTCCACGCAACAATGACTCGCATTTCAAAAGTGGAGGATGATTTCCGTGAGATGATGAAACTCAAAAAGCAGGCAGAGGCAGCTGATGTTGCAAAATCCCAGGTAGTTGACATTTGCTTTTCGTAAATTTGCATATACTGTGGATAAGTGAGATAGTAATATTTTTTTAGACTTGCTTTTATATTATCGATCTGAAATTTACTATCATTTTAGTTTATGATATTTAGTTGCGCTATTTCATCTTTTGCAGTTCCTGGCAAATGTTTCCCATGAGATTAGAACTCCAATGAATGGTATTTTAGGTGAGTGATGAAAGCTATGTATTGAACTATCGTTATGATCTTTGACATCGAAGTTCTTAAGTTTGGATGTTATGACTGAGTTTATTACCATTATGATCATTTGATGTTCTAAGTCAATAATTTTGGAGGGATCAAATTCATTAGTCCAGATAAGCACCGATATTGATTTGATTCTTTGCAACACTAAAGTAAAATTTATTCAACTTTCAGGTATGTTGGAGATGCTCATGGATACTGATCTGGATATAACACAGCAGGATTATGTCAGAACTGCACAGGCCAGTGGAAAATCTCTTGTATCACTTATAAATGAGGTTTTGGATCAGGCTAAGATTGAATCTGGTAAGCTTGAGCTTGAGGCTGTCCGTTTTAATTTGCGGGCTATTTTGGATGATGTTTTGTCACTTTTTTCTGGGAAGTCCCAAGACAAAGGAATAGAGGTAACTAATATGTTTGATACTTCCATAATTACTTGGAATTTATAAGGTTTAATATTCTATTTCTATCTCTTAACTTGGTCGATCTTTAATTTATCTGTTGTAGTTGGCGGGTTACATTTCTGATCGTGTTCCTGAAATTCTAATTGGTGATCCTGGAAGATTGCGGCAAATCATCACAAATCTCATGGGTAATTCTATCAAAGTAAGTATGCATTTATTTAATCAATATGTATTCATTTTCCCTTGTATTAGAAGAAGACTGATGATAAATTCAGATGCCAATTTGCATAAATACTTACAATTCTTCATTCTGAAGTTCACAGAGAAAGGGCATATCTTTGTTACTGTCTATCTTGTTGAGGAGGTTATGAAATCAATTGAAGTCAAGACAGAAGTATCATGCACGAATACCTTGAGTGGCTTCCCTGTGGCTGATAAATGGCACAGCTGGGAAAGCTTTCAGGCACTCAATCAAGAAGGACCTTTGTTTCAGCAGGCTTTCTTGTCAACTTCTTCTGATCTCATCAATCTAATTATATCGGTTGAGGATACAGGTGTGGGAATCCCTCAAGAAGCCCATTCTCGTCTTTTCACCCCTTTTATACAAGTAGGTCCTTCTATTTCCCGTATCCATGGTGGCACAGGTATCGGATTGAGTATCAGCAAATGTTTAGTTGGTCTCATGAATGGGGAGATAGGGTTTACCAGTGAACCTCAAATTGGTTCCACTTTCACCTTCACTGCTGTCTTTACCAGTGTTTGTGCTGATCCAAATGAATACAAAAATCAGCATCACCCTCAAATAACCAACCAGTCTGAATTGATCTCATCGGGATTTCAAGGCATGGCAGCACTAGTGGTTGACCCAAGGCACATCCGTAACAAGGTGACAAAGTATCATCTCCAAAGGCTTGGAATTCAAGTGGAAATAGCGGCCGATCTTAATCAAGCATTCTCTTGCTTAAGCAGTGTGACGGCAGTTATCAACTTTTTCTTGGTCGAAAAGGAAGTTTGGTTTAAGGATGCGGACATGGCACTTCTTTTCATAAAAAATGTTGAGTAAGGATAATCAATCAGATGGTCCTAAACTGTTTCTTCTTGCAAATTCCATCAGCTCGACTAAAATTAATACTGCCAAGACTCCTGGATATGTACCACCAGTAATCATTAAGCCCCTCAGAGTAAGTATGCTAGCGGCATCTTTGCAACAAGCCATGGGTGTTGGAAACAAAGGGAATTGCAGAAATGTCGGTATGCCTTCCTTGTCTATGGATACTCTTCTGCATGGGAAGAATATTCTGGTTGTAGATGACAATTTAGTGACTCTTAGAGTAGCCGCTGGTGCTTTGATGAAATATGGAGCTCAAGTAGGTTGTGTTGAAAGTGGGAAAAAGGCAATAGCCATGCTTAAGCCACCCCACAACTTTGACGCGTGCTTCATGGATATTCAGATGCCAGAAATGGATGGGTACAAATTATACGCAAGTCATTATTCACCGTACAATTTTTTAGGGAAATGTTATCAGCACAACCATATTTTGATATTTGCACAAACCCAGCTGTCTTTTCTTCTTTAATTGGCTCGTGAGAGCTTTTTGGGAAATGTAATAACCTTTTGACAGCTCTATAACTACCAAAAGACAAGATGGTTTGTGAAAATATCAAAAAGTGGTTGTGCTGATTTCATTTCCCTTTTTTTAATGTGCAAACTTAAGATTTTTCTTCTTTCAGGTTTGAAGCTACCAGAAGGATTCGAGATACGGAGCACAATGTCAATGATCGTCTTGAGCACGGAGGAAACGGAGGAAACATAGTAAACTGGCATGTACCCATATTGGCCATGACTGCGGATTTAATTCAGGCTACACATGAGGAGTGCATGAGATGTGGAATGGATGGATATGTGTCGAAACCATTTGAAGGACAACAACTGTATAGAGAACTAACTAGTTTTTTGGAACTGACTGAAACAAAGTCTGAGTAGATGACATAAAGTGCACATGGGAACACTGATCAATGAACATATTGACACAATCAGTCATTCTCAGTGCTGCATTCAGAATCACAAAAGCATTTGTTTAGATTAGGAAGAGATGGAGGGTTACCCAGGACTTGTCTTGTATATATTCTTGCCAATGTTTTCAGCCCTGTGACTCTAGCGAATTCATTTTCGGTGTAATTGGGTCTGTACATAAAGGTGTTTGTTAGATTCCTTCTTGTTTAGAGTGATTGATAATGCATGTGTTCTGCTTTAATTAAAGGAACACATGAATGTAAATAATGAATTTAATAAAGATGATTGGTGCCCTGAATTACAATTTGCCTGTTGAAGTATAAATGATTAAATAACACCAACTCTTAACAGCTTAAGCCTTTTGGAGTGATTAATTGTTTCACATGGTATCAAAGCGTTCAAAACCCAACAACTCCTTGATATTAAAAAATCACACCTAATGCCAACCCAAAAGAGGAGGGGTATAATTGATTAAAAGGTATTGCTGATGAGTATCATTACTTGTTAAGCATCATTTAATTGCCGTTGGATGTTGAATTTACGCACACTTAGAGGAAAAAAACTCAAAACATGTGTAAAAGTGTCCAAAGTATGTGTAAATTCAACGTCCCAACCCTCCGATTTATAGAGGAACTGCTTATTATGGGAACTTCTATAGATCGGAGGGCTAGGTTTTTTCGGCACAACCTATTTAAGTTGTGGCCCATTTACATGGACGGTTTGGATCATCCTATAGTGTGGACCATATTGTATTTTTTGAAAAAAATAAGGGACACTGTTAACGTGAATTTGGGCAGACTTTAACGTTTTACGTTAAATCACGTCAACAGTGGAGCGCATAATCTTACAGCGGGGGCGAAAAAATTATTGCCCTTAAAATATTCAATAGCCCCTACGGGTTAAGCATACGCCATAAATAATTTTACTTTCTCCCATGCGACTGGTTTTCTAGGGTTTGTGGGGTTTTCCCTAGTACCCTTTGTTGTGGGTTAATAGAAGGATTTTACCGAGAAGGATAAGGTATTCTCCTCTTCTTTTGGAATTAGGGCTAAGAAATCCCCCATGGTTTGAAACTTTGGTTTCGATAATTCTTCCTAAATCTTCGTAATTTCTAATTGGAATTAGGGTTTTTGTGATGGAAGACAAAGGCGTTCCCAATGGGAAGAGCGCGCATGAATTAGCAGCTGAGGGATTGAAGCATTTAGAAGATACTATTGAGGCTGCATTTCAAATCCTATCTTCCATGAATGACGAGCTCTGTAACCCCTCACTATGGTCGGGCCCCACCCCTGCTCAGTCATCCAACGGTGGTGATGCTTCCGATTCCTCCCATCACTTCGAGATGGGCGGAGGAGCGCTCGAAGACGCCCGTCTTCGATACAAGTCTGCAGTCGCCTCACTAAGGGCTGTTCTCACTGCCATTCCAAATTCTACCAAGGTAAAAAAAAAAATACAGAACAAAATGTTCCAAAATTTTGGTTTTTCTACTCTTTAGGAGAATTTGAGATGTGGGTTGTTGTTACTATTGCTGTTACTGTTTCTTGGTTGATTGAATTGATCAAAACACTTCTGTAAATGACCATGAGTAGAGGCCCTTTTTAGTAGCATTAGGTCTTCTAACGTTGGTAGTCTTGAAGTATAAATGGATTAAATATACTAACTCTAATATCTTAAGATTTTGGAGTAATTGGTTGTTTCACATGGTATCAGAGATATTGCCTCACGACAGGTCCTGGGTTCAAAACCCAACAACTCATTGATGTTAAAAATCCATGTGAACGGCCAACCCAAAAGAGGGGGCACATGTGCCACGCGTATGACCAACCCAAAACGGAGGGGCCACATATGAGGGGGGGGGGGGGGGGGGGAGTATTGAAGTATGAATGATGATTAAATAGCACCACCTCTAACAGTTTAAGCTTTTAGAGTGATTGGTTGTTTCACGGGTAGTCAAATCACTATTCTCAGAGTATATGTGGAATTTGGGTGATGAACTGATGATTGAAATTAATCATCTGGTGGGGCCCTTCATGGATGGGCAGTGCCCATTTATTGGATCCATCATATGATATTAATTTCTTGATCATTAGCCTTCCAAGCGGGGAAGGTTCAGACTCAATGAGCAAAAGTCCATTGATCTGGCATTTAGGATCATCCGGCAACAGGGGTGATGCCAGAAATTTTGCACAAGGGGGGCAAAAATTATAGTAAATTTTGCACAAAGAAGGGAGATAAAGATGGTAAAATTAAAATTTTAAACTTATTTTCTATCTTAGGAATGATTGGAAAGGGGGGCATATTTTTTTAAAAAGGGGTTAAGTATAAAAAAATATTAAAAAATAAAGGTATATATTTTCTTTTCCAAAAAATTAAGGGGGGCAATTGTCCCCCTTTCCTTTCAAGTGACATCGCCCCTGTCCGGCAGTTAGGTTCAGGGTGGATCCCAACGTGATGACTCTTTCCGATCACGATATATGTCTTTTTGTCTTGAGAGCACGGGTCTGTTTTCAACTGCCCATGAATGGTGAATGTTTCTAAATGCTTTTACAGTGAGTTTTGATGAATTTCTATGCATTGATTCTGCTTCTGAAATCTACTTCTTTCAGTTGGAATGCTCTGATTTTATTTTTTGTAGGGATTTTTCTTTCTTTTGAAAAGATAAGTTTATTAAGAGAAGCAAAAAGAATATATTACAAATATACATCAATATGCAGCGTCTGCCCATAGTATGATTCCATCATCGTCCCTCCTGCTTTTGCTAACTTATCGCTATTTCATTTGCACTTATAGGAATGTGGCTGCACCCTTCCACCACATCTCTAATCTAGTCCTTAATCTCATTTATGAAATGAGCAAGCCTTGGTGGACCTTCCTCTTTGTCTCTTAACCAAGAGATAACATTTCACGAGACTACTTCAACCAAAAGCTTACCCCCTAATTCTGATTTAAACAAATGCAAACCTGTTAGTTATCCTCTCAATTCTGCTCTGTTGGGTTCGTACGGCCTATCGGACCTGAATAGGAAAGATGAACAATCCCATCCTCATCTCAAAAAATTCCCCTGCACCTGCTGTACTGATATTGCCAAGAGAGCAACCGTCAAAATTTAGTTTGATAAGAGTTGGGGGAGGTGGAAGCTAATTCGCTTCAACCTTTTTTTTTGGACCTCATCCAATTACTATCTCCTTACATGCCGTAAGAACGATTTCCTGGAATAACCTTTTTTTTTAATCACCTTCAGCTTCTTTACTGCTTATGGCCTAATTAACTGATGATACCTTCATCTTCATTGCAATGGATTTTGCTGACTCCAACTTCTTGTCGAATGTCTACTCATTCCTCTCATTTTGAAGTGTCCAAATGATTTGCCCCAAGAGGTTCAATCCCAGCTTACCTCTCAAAAAAGAAAGAAAAATTATTTGTCCCAAGATTCGTAGATGTTTACGATGCCAACTTAACTGTTCTTGGTTGCGTCCAGCTGATTCCAAACTCAACCAAATACCTCAGCCCATACCTCTCTCGATAATATCCGATGAATCAGCATGTGGCCTATAAGTGCACTAGATCTTCCTCCATGGGAAGGAAGAATTAGCCACAGAGTTGAGCGTCTTGAAAATTGACTTGACTGTGAACTTTAGTCTTGGATCAGTGGCCCACATTCTCTTTGCATTGCATTCCTACAGTACGAAACATTCTTCAAGAATACGTTGGAAAGTTCTTCATTATCTTCTCCACATTTACCATTTTCCCAAATTTAGTTGACTTGTCTAAACTTGATAAGAAACAAAATATTACTAGGTTCATTGCATTGGTCATATATTCTGTTAATTCCAAATGTAATACAGGGAAAACCGAGCGAGACAGCTTCTACAGTTGGTGCATTGGAATCCAGAGCAGATCAAGCTGAAATCGAGATACTTGAGGAGCGTCATGCTAATTTAAGAAAGGTACTGCATAGTATGTATTGTAACTTCTATTCAATGAGATAATTCACTATATTTTGGTATTGTGGTAGTATGAGGAGAATGCTTCCATGCTTTTTATCGTTTCCTATGTTTCTGTTAAAGAGTCTTAGAGGCTTATGGTAGGCAGATATCTTGTTTACTGTTTTAGCGTCTTATGAGCAAAGGTTTTTATGTTGAAAAATTAGAAAAGGGGAATATGAGGGAACACTCATGTAAGTGCTTCTAAACCAGCCATTTTATTGAGCGACAGGTAAGCTACTTATCTCCAAATCTGTAACTGTTTTGCTTTCTGAGGTCTCACTGTTGTAGCTGGCATCTTTTCTTGCTTTTGCTCTGTATTCTCTTTGTACAAATTAAAAATAGGAAATGAAAACAATTTGCATTGATCTAGTGTTTATCTGGCGTTTGTGGATCCTTGCTCTACCATTTCAAGCATGTTCCATACAGTCCTAACCCTCCATAGTGTAGAATTGTTTCTGAAAAGTTATTTTCTCCTGACCATGTTCCAAGAGTTGAGCATAATCTTGTTACCTGGAACCATATTGAATGTGTATCCATTCCAAGGCATTCGGCATATTTATCCCTGAATCAGCCATGAGAAACTTCAAAACTTGTCATCAGTAGTGCCAAATGCACGTGCATACACAAGCATGTCAGTAGACAAACATATAACGGAAATGTGCACTTGCATACATACTCATGACATTCTCCCTGCCAAAAGTGCCCGTGCGCATAGTGTCTGTGCCGGGGGAAATCTTAGCTTTGGATATGTGCAGTCAATTTATATTGATAATCAGAAGCTTATCTTTGTTGTGGTCTCTTTGAGTTGGACCTTCCATTTGTGTGGGTCTCTCTTTTTGCTTAAGCCATCTTTATCTCTGGCCTCATATGAAGTTGATACTGATGAATGGCCACCACTTAGGAGAAAACAATCAGAATCCTCAGCTGGATGTTGGACTTTGCCTATGGCGTCATAGGTTTTGCAACTTGGCCATTCCAACATTGCTTGTGCGCAAACACCTTGATGAGCTAGGGTGGGGAATGTACCGACCTTTTCTAGGTCTGCAAGTCACTATCTGTTGCACTCTCCTCATTGGTATCTCAAAGAAAAGGCTTAGACAGCAGGAGCTCATGTAACTTGGTGATTCCAACCTGGCTTGTGTATAAACACCTTGGTGGTATACGCCTGGGAATCTTAAAAGGCACCTACTTTTTCAAGGTCTGAAAGTCAGTCTCTATTGCACTCTCCATTGTTATCTCAAAGAAAGACTTGAGCAAGTGGTGCACTCATGTTTTCTGATGCAATTTTCTCATACCTCTTCTGCTCTGGACCTGCTTTTAAATTTCATTTCAAGTTGTATGTCTGTCCTTTAACGTCATCCTAGAACTATTATTGTTGTATTCCCATAAAATACTTAACATGCTGTTTTTGTTGCTACCAAATCAAGAACATGATTTAGAGTTGGAGACTCTTAGGCTATTATATTTGTATACTGGAGGTTGTTCCTGGCTCATGGAATATGCCATCATCACAAATCCAGAATGCAAATCTAATGAAACTAATATTCTAAATGTTGACCTTGTTTTTCAAATCTTAATTTCCTCCATGCATGACCCATTAGATTCCTGATATTTTGTCATCTTTGAATGTAGGAACTTGCAAACAAGAACAAATATCTCAAGCTTCTCATAGATCAGTTTCGAGATCTTATTGCCGACATATCCACGTGGCAGAGTCCATGTTCTGGATGAAAAAGACCTTGTTGTACTAACTTTTTTTTCCACTGAAGAAACATACTTGTTAATAACCTAAATTTGGATGAAATAGACCCATCAAGTACCACTTTTATGATACCGCCTCCTGATATCAGTCTAATGACACTATGTTTCAAGAGCTTACAATCAGAAAAAATCCAGTGTTGATTATTAGAGCTTCATGGTCTGTTCGACGATCCTCTCTGCAGCACACAATAAACTTTTGCACATTAGATATGGAAGATTCTCACTTCAGACCTGCCAAATTAATTCAATTCTTGGGTGATGGTCTTTCATGGTGTTTCCCAACTTATGAACATGTGGGCGGGTGTGAGGTCCGGGCAACAACAGCAGGCAAGGCCATGGTGAGGGACATGGGTGTGAACGTGGTGCAGGCTCCAGCCCCGAAATCTCCGAAATCGCATTAGGGTTTTCCATTGCTTTGATTAGTTTTTCATGATGGCTTCTTGTTTTCTTTGCTGATGGGTTTTTGTTGTGCGAGACCGTTTTGGCCAAGCCAAATGGTCTTGCTTGAAAATTTCAACTCTGCTATTTCACCCTGCCTGATCTGTTGTGGCAGCCACAGGGTTTTACAGGGTTTTATCATGTTTTAATTCAGTGAATAGCCCATTCTCTGTTGGAGATACCTAGTGTTTAGAATTTACTTCGTTGTTCGTTGATTTTGGAGTAATTACAAACTTTCAATTTTTAGTTATTACATATGCTCATCATATATTCCTTGTTATTTGTGTTTTGATCTTTGAAGTTTTTTCCCAATTTGTTCTTCCTGAGAGAAGAGGGGGTTGCCCATGGTTTTCCAAGAGAATAGAAAACGTTTTAAGAAAGAGAAGTTATTTAGCAAAACTGGTAAAATTTTCTTGAAACTGAAAAGTTCTTTCGTGTCAATCCAAACTTAACGAAATTAGTAGATTTGAAAAAAAATTCCTTTCCAAACTTTTCCATAATTTTTTGGGGAAAATTGCATATACACCCCCTGTGGTTTGGCCATTTTTCGCTTAAAACCCTATGGTTTGGAAGTTACCAATGACACCCCCTTAACTTTCCGTGGGTTTTTTTAACGTGACGGAGAGGGGAAAATGACTGTTATGCCCTCATCTTTCCCAATTGAAATTAGGGTTTTCATACTTGAAAACTAAAAATTAGGATTTGATTCAAACCTTGTTTATTTATCAACATAAACCCTTGAGTTAGGAGTTTTATTTGTCTTCATTCACATCATGATCATGATTTGCACTTAAATCCTAATATTTTAGGAATTTTTGTTTTGTTTTTATCAGTGTTTTTTTCTTGAAATGTGGGTTTGATGTAGCCATGGCGTGGGATTTCATTGTTTGTGGTGGAGGTGCGGCGGTGGCCGGACGTGACGACGATGGCGGTGGCGGGAAATAGCTTAACCCTAATTCCTTTACAAATGGCTTAAAACCAGTGATAAAGGGTATTTCTGTCCTCAAAATATTAACCACGGTTAGTTTTAATCTTCCGTCAGGTTAAACTAACGGACTGTCAACGGAGGGGGTCTACTTAAAAATGTCAAGGAGTTGAGGGGGTGTCTTTGGTAACTTCCTGACCACAGGGTTACCAGAGGGCGTCAATCTGTAATTTTCCCTAATTTTTTTTGCAATCCAAACAAGGCCTCAGTGTGAAAGTCAAGGCCTTAGTGTGAAAGTCTTTACCGTGTCCTTGATATCAACTATCAAATCATTCTTTTCAGTGTTTGGATTTCTTTAGTTTTTTTTCCAAATAAGAAGTTTCTCCATATTTCAACCATAGATTTTTTTTCTATGGCATATGTTCAATGCGAAAGGATAGTCACCGAGTGGGCCTTAGCTGACCAAACATGTCATGAATCATAAACCATGACCTATCTAAAGTAGGCCCACCATATGAATGGTCTCGATCATCTCACTATAAGGGTAGCAAAGTAAGCCCAACAAATATGAACGCTCTCCATCATCTCGCTATAAGGGTAGCAATGAGTCGTTAATCTCACTAGGCAGAGAGTAGCATTGGGATCAATGGTTGTGACCAATTATAGGGTCCCAAGCAGATGCAATTGAGACCGTTGATCTTGTAGAGCATCATGAGTTTGACCCACGCCAAAAAACAGACATCCCAAGTAGGAAGATAAAGGTACTACAAAAATGAACGGTTTAGATTTTTGTTGAGAAACCCTAAATGAGGCTTTGATAGATAGATCACTGACCTAGGATCATCTGATGAAGGTCTTATCAAGGGCAGTTGACCAGACTTCAGGATACCCATCGGATCATCGGACCCGCTTAGATACGGCACTTCTGTTTTGATAACGGCACTCCTTAATATTTATTAAACGCTTGTCCAATGATGCAGTCATCACATCCAACTTACCGAGTAATTTATCTGCCGTTGAATGTGAACCGTTGCCGATAAGTAGTTTTTTTTTGGCACATTAAGCAGGAGTGCCATTCTCAAAACAAGGGACTGCGTATTTCTCCGTGCCTAACAATAAAATCCCTATTCCTCTCTGTCTCTCTCGCAGTCTCGGCTACTTTCCCCCCTAACCCTGTATTTCCTCGGGTGTGTGTGTGTGTGTGTGTGAGAGAGAGAGAGAGAGAGAGAGAGAGATGAATCCAGACTCGGTTGCAAAGGTGTTTGTTGAGCACTACTACTCAACATTCGACGCTAATCGGGCCGGGCTGGCCGGGCTTTATCAGGAAGCCTCGATGCTCACATTCGAGGGTCAAAAGATCCAAGGGTCCCAAAACATCGTGGCCAAGCTAACATCACTACCCTTCCACCAGTGCCAACACAGCATCACCACCGTCGATTGCCAGCCCTCCGGACCCGCCGGCGGCATGCTCGTCTTCGTCTCTGGCAATCTCCAGCTCGCCGGTGAGCAGCACGCTCTTAAGTTCAGTCAGGTATTTCTGCAAACACTTGTTCTTCATCACCATATATAATCTATTTCTCTGTCCCTCCTTTCCCCGTACGATCTGCGACTTTTCTAGGGCATTCTTGATTGGTTATTTTCTATGTAGGGTTTCCTTCTTCTTCTTTTTTTCCTTTATGATTACTTTTACTATTTTTCTTGTTGTTTTTTATATTGATTATGATTTTTTTTATTGGATTTTTTAGGGTTTTGTTTGATTTTTTTAGAAATGTTGGGGTTTCATTGATTTTGATTTGGGCTTATATTTTCGAGATGGGTTTTAGGTTTATTTCTTGTTTCTCTTTCGTTTTGATGTATTGATCATGTTGTTTTTATATTGATAAGGATTGTTTGTTGTGTTGTTGAAGCTAGGGTTTTTTTTTTTGTTTTGAGGATTTTGAGGGTTTATCCCAATGAACTTATCTACTTATAGGTAACCTGGCTGGCTTTTCTCATTGATCTGTGAATATAAGTGAGGTGTTGGGTTTTGTTATTTGGCAATGTTTTTCAGTCCATTTGGTTGTATGAAGGATTGATTTCATGTATGGACTTTTGACACAGTCACATACACATATGAGGTGTTTATGTACTGAGGGTTCTTGTAATGCAACTATGTCTTAGGCCATGTTTGGCAACCATGATTTATTTTTCAGGGAATATTAGTTTACCAAGTGGTGAGAGAGGGATGGAAAGGATGGGAGAGGAAGAGAATTAAAAGAGCAGCAGTGAAGAGATGGTGGAAAGTGGCTTAAAAAATAGGGAAAATAAAACTCAATTTTGATTTGAGTTTTTCTTTTCCCTGTTTTCAGCCACTTCTCACCCTCTCCTCACTCGTGCCCTCTTAATTCTCTCCCTCTCCCACCCTCATCTCTATAGACTATAGAGTTGTATAGACTGTCCATAGCAGAGAGAGTAAATAAAATATGTACTGTAAAATAGTGTATACTTCATTATTATGCACGATCACGGAAATCACTTATTTGATGGTTTTTTGTCAAATATTGGACACAGGTTTCTGTGTCGATATGCATCAGCGTGCTATACATATCAACTTGTTATACAATTATAGTTGTCAATTTGATTTAGTTCTGGCTGGAATGGGAACAATGGGTAAAATTTGATTCTGTACTCATAAGAAACTGGAATGGGACATATACTGAAACATAATGGTCTCTGTCCCAGACTGTCCTGGTTGTTCTAGTGTGCCAGTTTGTTCTAGTTTTTTTCTTCCCTGACCATGTTGCACTGAAAAGTTAGATGCCCTTAATGGGTTTATTGGGTTAAAAAGCTATCTCTTTTTAGACTATGTAGATGCCACTTAGACTGTGTATACTAGATGATGGTAACTTGTTACTGCTGGATGGAAGATCTTGTAAAATATGGGTTTCCTTGTTGCTTTAGGTTTTTCGAGTGCTCTTTTAATTTTTTTACTATTTTTTTTTCTGACTTCTTGATTTTTTTAAACCTTTTAAAACCATTTTGTTTCTTTTCTTTCCTAAAATTGAACAATGAAATGGGAGGACAAAAACGGAATGCCTACCGGAGCAGAACTGGCAACTGTGGGTTCATTCATAGATTTTAACTGTTGATGTAACATGGGTTTTGTGCACCAGAATTATTTTATAATGTCGTATGCCTCTTTTGCAAATTATTGGAATGACTGTAAATGCTTTCATCTTCATTATATGGGGGTTTTGTCATTTCAGTGATAGGGAAACGTTTGTTTGATTCCTTGTTGATCTATTGATGCGGCAATTGATTGCGTGGATGCTGGTTTACCCGTTTATACTTGACTCCATTTGTCTCAATCAAGTATTTGAGTATTGTATGGCACCGCATATTGTCTTATGTGTATCATTTTTCAAGTGTGGTCAATACGAAAAAAGACGCATATACATTATCTATACAGATAGTGCGTTATCCACAGATAAAATTGTATCATCTTATAAAATATGCAATACCTTGATGCGTATCATGTTTCCAAATCTTAACTTCTTGGTCTTGATTGTATGGTTTATATGGTCGTGTTTTCTGTACCTAGAATTTAGTTTCCTAGAAGCTTGGTTGGTCATTGGGACCTTCAAAGGTATGTTCTGAAACAGTTTTCACTGTTCGGCGATAGGTAGAGAAGAGTTTTTGTTATTGTTTATGTTGTTTTAAATCTTTTTTTTTTGAAACGTTGTTTTTTTAGATCTTATTGCATTCTTTACTTGTTCCTGTCATCCTATTCAATTTGTAAGTTGATTTCAGTTTTCTTTTAAAGGTGAAGTTGTTCCAATTGGTAACTGTATTAATTTTGTGCGGTTAGCTTTTGTTGCCGGTTGTTCCTAATTGGTGTTTTTAAGAGTTTACTTAATATTCTTTTTTTAATTGTAAGATAAATATAAGATTGTAATTCTCTTTTAATCTTTCTTGGAAATGAGAATCAGCTGTATTTATTGGCTTATTGCTAATTTTATCTTGTCTTGACTCCACAATCTATCTTGGTCTTGTCTAGATTCTACAATGTAGAGTGCAGACCAAGGAGATCTCCTAAAACCTAAAAGACAATCAAAAGTACAAGAGAATCCATGTGATCAAAGTTGGGTGTTGAAGTCCCTACAATTTTACTTCCTTATATTGTTTTTCTAAATAATCGTATAAGTTGTAAATTCCGTTTCGGTGGCCATTCCGGTTTGGCCACCGAAACGGAATTCCGGTGGGATTTCGGTCATTCCGGTCGAAACTTTTTGGTCACACAAAAAAAATACTAAAAAATATGAGAAAAATCCCAAAAAATAAAAAATCAACAGAAAAGGATAAAAATGAATAAATAGTCGAAAATATGTGTCCCAAAAGGCATATTCATTACTTAAACACTTAAAGTCTTGCACAAGTCCAACTGATAGTCTGATACATGGAAGAACATAAAAAAAGAGATATATGAAAGTGAAACATAGACAATAGCTAGTAGCAACAACTCTCAGTGATCATAACCCAGATGATCGTACTCAATGTCGTCTTTGTCATCGTCGTCGTCGCCGCTGCCATCACCACCTGGACCACCAGTAGGGACATCTTCTTCAAGAGGCATGACAAAGTCGTCGTCGTTGTCCCCGGCCCCGGTCCCAAACCACATCAGCAGGTGCTTCAAGATTTTCCCACCCAATGTCTTCCGGCGTGAAAATGACATCTTCTTCTTCCGCAACCTAATCATCATGACATCTAGATGGTCTATGCTCAAAGGGCCACTAGTGGTAGATGATTTCCTCAACAAGTCCATGAAAAGAAAAACATTAAGTTTAATGTCAAAGGTTAAACTTAAAAGCTTAAAGTGATGAGGTGAGAGTTGGAAACATTATATTACGTTGTATACCTTTCTCGAAACTTAAGGTTGTAATGGACAAACACCAAGCCATCCAATCTCTAGTACTCCAACCTATTTCTCTTTGCGGAGTGAATGTGTTCGAAGGTGCTCCAGTTCCTTTCACACCCAGTCGCACTGGAGGTCTGACTGAGGATTCTGATTGCAAAGCTCTGTAATTCTTTCACGTCACCTTCGAATTGATTCCACCATACAACTGTAAAGTAACAAATAGTAAAGCATTATTTGCTGAGAAACTGAAAGTTAAAATGAATTATACTTAATTAAACAAACAACTCAAATATACCTGGTCCCAACTTCGTTCGGTTGCGGATTGCAAGCTTCATTCCAAACATACCCTTAGCCTCTTGAGAATCCTCAATTTGATTGGTGATGAAGTCTTGTGTAGCTTCATCAGGTACCAATCGAGTGATGCATGCCAGCAAGCCTCTGGTTACTTCACTGTGCCTAGAGAAGGTAGGAGTGAAAAAGGGAGCAGGGTTAAGAAAATATCCTGCTGCATGGATGGGACTATGGAGTTGCCTATCCCATCTTTGGTCTATGATCCTCCAGATGGGCATGTAATCTGATTTTCTCTTCAACCTCTCCTTGATGTTCTCTTTGGCCCTATCCATGGCCTCATATAGGTAACCCATCGCCGGTTTGTCCTGCCGATCTACCAAACATAGCACTCTCACTAAAGGCTCGCTGATGTTTAGAATGTTCTTCTATTGGTCCCAAAAAAATTTGTCCAACACAGTACTAACTACCCCTTCACTCAGTGGGTGTTGGGCAAACCTACTAGTACTATACTCGTCAGACACGAACATCTGCTGAAGTGCTTTCCGATTCAACACCAGACTTTGTATGCTAATGAAATTTGTAGCAAATCTGGTCCAAGCAGGACGACAGAACTCCTTCCCACCTGTGAACTTCTTTCTCATCAAATTCAAGAGGTCTCCGTGGTTGTAGATGAACTATGTAATCGTCCGAGCCCTCTCAATTGTAGTTGCTATGTGAGGAAATACACTCGGTTTGCATAGATGCTCCAAGATGAGATCTAAACAATGGGCTGCGCACGGAGTCCAGAAGAATGTACCAAACACGGCTTCTAGTCTTTTCTCAGCAGCTTTATAACTTGGCTCACTGTCAGTTACAAACTGCACCACATATTTCGGATTCACCTTTGTGACGAGCTTTTCAAAGATTTTGAATAATTCATCGGCATTCTTCATTATGCCAGATACATCAACGGATTTGAGGAATATGACTCCTTTAGGGCAGTACACCAAAAAGTTGATTAGGGAACGTTGTTTGGTGTCTGTCCATCCATCGACCATAATGCTACAGCTAGTGTATCTCCATGACATCTTCATCTCCTCCAAGTAGTTGTTTACCTCATCCACTGTATTCTTCAAAATGGAACCCCTTAAAGCATGATAGGTAGGTGCCTTATAGCCGGAACCCACGACATTCACAGCATCAACATAGGTTGTCAGAAAGGTGAATTGGCAACGTTGAAAGGGAGATTGGCATCGTAGCAAAGCATGCCAACTGCCATGTCTGCTCTATCCACCGTTTCTTTGGTAGCCAAAGCACTTTTAATGCTTGGCTGGGCTCCCGGGGTTGTTCATGGTGTAAAGAAATTCCTGATCCCTCATTCTTCCTTTTTGTACCACTCGATTCTACAAGAACTTCCTTACCATTTCGCCGAGGCAATGGTGTAATGGCCATAGTTGTCAACTCGTGACTCGTTTTCTTAATTTTCTGACTCGTGACTCGTTTTCTTAATTTTCTGACTCGTGACTCGTAAGAGTTTTTGACAAATGCAGAAATTTAGGGCTTACATTATGGATTTTAAGTCCAAACAACAATAGGTTGTGCCCCGAATAAATTATTGGAATTAAACAGATTAACTTTGAGCCCCAATCAGATTTTTGGAGTCAAAATTAAATCTAATTTTGAGCTCAAAACAAATTATTGTACTCAAAAAGATTAATTTTGAGCCCCAAACATATTATTTGACTCAAAATTAAACGTAATTTTGAGACCGGTAATCAGTTTAGGGCTCTCAATCGATTGTCACAACACAATCTCAAAAAAACAGGGCCTCACTGAGAACAACCACCTTTGATAAATTGGGCCTTCGTGGAAAGCCATTTCTCAGCTGGCTTTTGCATGTGAGAACAACCACCTTTGATGAATTAAATGGATAAGACAAAATCAACCGTGTGGATGTTCTCATCTGCAAAAGCCAAAAAGTCGTCTTCTTCTTCTTCTTCATGCAGATTTTGGAGGATGAGAGAAGAAGACATGAAAATAAGAAAAAAGAAAAGAAAAAAACTGCAAAAAATTAACCTTAATCAAGCAAATCAGTCGTCTTCTTCTTCCTCTTGTTTTTGGCTGTTGGTAGACCCCTATCTTTGTGCAAAAATCAACTGTTGAGCCGTCGAGGATGGAGGGTTTCTCCGTTTCACTTTCCCGAAGTAAAAAACCCTAACTTTTTAAGTTTTCTATTACGGGAATAGGTAAATACGTATATATTGATATATTCACACCCCCTTTAGTTAGTTGGTCCAGCCCCCCTATTTAAACACAAGTGTTACGACTTAAAATAAGACTCGTACGAGTTATGTGTTTTCGAGTCGAGTTGGTGTGACTCGTCCGAGTCAAAACATGACTCGTACGAGTCTTGAGCACCTGCAAGTCTACCATACGAGTTGACTCGAAAACCACTTGACTCGACCCGACTCGTACAACTCGACTCGTGACTCGGACGAGTTCGACAACTATGGTAATGTTATTGTCTTCTTCATCATCCTCCTCTTCTTCTTCGTCTGGTGTGCCATAAAAACCTTCAACCTCTGCTCTGGATACGCTCATCCTAGCCATTTCTTTTCTCTTTGCATCTAAAAGTTGCTTCATTCGGTATTTTACATCTTCACTCACTTTTTTGCATGATGCTACCACACCAGGAACAGCAGCTAAATGTTCTTTGAAGTGGGTTATACCTCCACCTGCTATGACTTTGCTACAAAATATGCAAGTTATTTTATTTTTTTGACCGGGTCATCCGATCTAGCGGGTGCCGAATCAATAGAGGATGCTCCTGCAGAAGGTCCCGACCCCGACCCACTCATTCTGAAATGAAGTAGAAGAAGCGGGAAAATGAATTAGAAGAAAGGAAATGGAAACAAATTACAAAAAAATGAAGTAGAAGGGGACAAATGAAGTAAGAAATAAAATTGAAATGAAAGAAAGGAAATGGAAAGAAATAAAGAGAACCTTGAGGTTGAACTTGGGTTGAAGAGAAGAAGAAAATATTAGCCTTCACTCACTTGAAATTTGTAGTGTAACTTGTAAGCCTTCACTTGAAATTTGTAGTGTAAGTTGTAACTTATAATTTGTAAGCTTTTGGAAATAGTTCTTGACTTCTTGTAGTGGTAAGTTGAATGTAGGCCTCACTTTGCTCCAAAATGAACTTGGATTGAGTTGAAGAAGAGGGTAGACTTGTAGAAAATTTAGAAGAATAGATAGTGTAAGTGAAAGTAGAGAAAGAAGGAGAATCACTTATGTGAAGGAGGAGGAGAAGAAGGTAGGGAAAAAGCTATTTATAGAATTTTTAATTGATTGTGCATTTAAAAATGACTAAAATACCCTTCCCAACAGCTATAAACGGTCACATTTTGAGGCTCAAATGGTCAAAAACCCATAAGAGCCGTTGCAGGGCATTGTTGTAAATTCTGCAAAATCTAGTCAAACTAGCCGTTACACACGATTCCGGCCGGAATGGGACGAAATTCCCATCGGAACGAAATTTCTGGAATTCCGTTCCGGAATGGGAATGAAACCGGTTCGTTTCGTCCATTCCGGACGAAACGAAACGGAGCTTACAACTAATATATTACTGGGCTAGCAATCCATTCAAGAGTCATGATTAGAAGTGAAAACAAACATAGAGGCACCGTGAGCCTAGGAGGGAGATGGGATGTGCAGCGCAACCGAGAAGGGAGAAGTCTGGCCAAGAGAATGAGGGAAAGGAGCCGATAGTTTGGCGGCTGACGATGCTGCAAATGATTGTTCATCAATTTCAAGAGGAGGATGAGGTGCTGGCAATGCGACAAGATTTGGTCTAGTTTTGACCATAACTTTCTGTCCAGGATTCATAGGGTGCGAGATGGCTCCTCATCTTCTTCTTTTTTTAATGGCTGCAATTTCATTAAAAGAAAGGGGCAAGACTGAGAAAGTCAGCCCCAAAGATACAACGAAAAGGACAAATTACAATTCACGGGGGAAAGGAGTCGAACATTTCTAGCCCCGGCCTACCTACACCACCTCTAGCTAAGCTATCTGCCAGATAGTTCGCCAATCGTCTGACGTGATTGAAGGTGACTGAGGATTGACCTGTTCAATCTTGGATCTCATAAAAAAAGTGGGCAAATCTCCAAGGTGGTATTGCCGACCCTGTAAGTCATCTAATGACATTCTTGGAATCTCCTCGCTTCCATTAGATCTCTATCCATGCATTTTAATCCATGGTGAACGGCTCTAACTTCCGCTTCATTAGCATCTGCCATGCCATCACAATAGGGCCAGAAAAGGCCCAAATAGCGAATCCCATGAAATCCCTCAAAACTCCTTCGATTCCGGATGGAAACAGGTTACCCAAGCTAGAGCCGTCAAAATTCATCTTGAAAAGCCTAGACCAGGGGGTGGGCTTCCCAATTTTGAACAATTGTAGCCCTCCTCTCATTGCTTGAGCACACCACTAGCCACCCTTCCCACAAATCATGAGCCGGAATAAAGCGGAACATAGGGAGAATTCTCACCCAGGCAATGACTAATGCAATCACTTTAATGAATTGGAAATACAGACCTGGATCTCAAGCAAGCAGTGATGATTTTGCAACGCCGTCAAAAACTCTAGCATTCCTCTCCTTCCATAACACCCATATGACTGCTAATTGTCCCATAACACTGCCTTTTTTCCTCCATTGAGCCGCTTCCCATTCTTGCATTAGCTCAGATAACGTGGATGGGAAAACCCAGGCGATGCTAAACCTAGATAATATGCCAGATCAAACCTTTCTCGCCACCTTGCTGAATGAACAAGTGGTCTATTGATTCTCCGGTCTCAATGCACAAAGGGCAATGGTCAATCAACCACATTCCCCTCTGCTGCAAGAAATCTATCGTCTAAATCCGAACTCTTATCGCTGCTCATCCAAAGAAGCATACCCTAGGGGGAGCCTGGATTTTCCACACTTTTGCTTCAATGGAGGGAACATAGTGAGGCATTAGATGATTATAAAAAGATTTGACAGAGAAAGTCCCAGAAGAGTCCCAGATCCATATCCTTCTGTCCACCCATGTCTGTTTTATGTACCACCCTTCCGGTATACCCAGAAACCTTGCAACCGAAGCCAACTCCCTTTCAAAGAAATTTCTTTTAAAATTCGGTATCCAACTGACACTATCCTCATTCCTTTCAAAACATTCTCTTAATAGAGCGTTCTTTTGGCCTGCCCCTTCAAACAACGAAGGGAACATATCTTTTAAGGGGACATGAGAACACCAGGCATCGCCCCAAAATCTAATGCGATCCCCTGAATATACTTTGAATCTTGTGCCCTGATTGAACCGGTGCTGTATTTTTAAAATGTCACGCCAGACTGTAACCCCCTGTTTACCAAAGATGTTATTCGATTCCCAATAGCCAGGCTTTGCACCGTATTTTCCTTTTATGAATATGGCCCACAACTGAGAGGGTTCCTCTCCAAACCTCCCCAACCATTTTACCCACAAGAGCAAAATTGGTTTGTTTGATTCTCCTAATTCCCAAGTCACCATCTTTAATGGGTCTGCATACATTCTCCCACATAACCAGAGGGATGCCTTCTGTACCCCCTCCCCCACCACCACCATAGAAATCGTCGTTGAATTTGCTCAATGCGATTGCCAATGCTCATAGGGCATTTAAACATAGATAATTGATAGATGAGTATGTTTTCTAGGACTGTCTTAACAAGAGTCAGTCTACCTCCTTTTGAAACTAATCTTCTTTTCCATGTGTCTAGCCTTTTAGCAATTCTTTCAACTATAGGATCCCAAACTGGTTTTCTTGGTCTTCCCTTCCCTAGAGGCAGGCCAAAATAAGTGGTTGGAAATTGGTCCACCTGACATCCCATTATCCTAGCCAAACCTGCTACCTCCTGCTGATCTATGTTAAATGCAAAAAATCTTGATTTGAAAAAGTTGGGATCTTTGGCCGGTGATCACCTCATAGCACCTAAGGATAGTCTTTAAATTCAAAACCTGCGCCAGTTGGAGGGAACAAAACAGAATGGTGTCATCAGCAAACTGGAGATGAGATACTTCCATGTCAGAGATGGCTCCTCTTCTTCGCATCAGGATCTGTCATATGATATTATCATTCCAGCGAGCTTACCTTTCTCATTTCGCAACTTGGTTGGCAATAGGTCAGTTTGCCTCAGATGAGCCCGGGGCGAATTGTTCTGGGCCTCGATGTCTGTAGTTCTTATATTAGGTCTTTTCCTTTTTCTTTTGCTAGAGGCGTTTGGGGAGTCTTGGAGAACTGCTAGTTGGCATCCTTGAAAACCTTAGTGAAGTGTCTCGCCTGAACCAATGGCGTGAGGGAATCTATTAAAGCTCATCAGATTGGCTCTAAGGAGATGGTATTAACCCTACCGAATGAGGTGAACCATAAAGATGCCATTAGAATCTGGTTGGCCAAGCATGGATTCCCTTTTGCGGTGGTTGAGGAGTGGAGCGATAATTGTGGGGTTCAACTTCAAGATGCGTTGTGGGTAGTTAGGGGGTTTCCCCTCATGCGTGATCGACAGATGCCTTTTGACAGGATTGAGAGGTAGATCGGGAGAGTAGTCTCCCTTTATCAATCTTGCATAGTAGGATATGGTTTTGAAGTTGGTAGAATGTGGATTAGCACCTTCGACGTTTGCCTGCCAAAGCAGATATTCCTAGTCATAGTGGACGATGTGGTTTCCTGAATGCAGGAAAATCTGGAAAACTTCGACAGTGGGTGATCGTTGAGACCTTGAGGGACGGGGTT
Source organism: Tasmannia lanceolata (assembly GCF_043159265.1). NCBI lineage: Eukaryota > Viridiplantae > Streptophyta > Magnoliopsida > Canellales > Winteraceae > Tasmannia > Tasmannia lanceolata. The sequence goes on from NW_027518714.1 coordinate 58,048,187, forward strand.
TTTGCAGCAAAGCTGTCCAATCTCCAGTTTTTGCCATTGCTTCTTTTGCCGCCGGTTGGTGTTCCAGTCAATGGGACGGGCAGAGATGATTTAAGCCTAGATCCATGTAGCAAAGACTAGTTGCGCGGTGACACTGCTTCATTTGGTCAAGTAGAACGTGTCAAGCAAGTGGGACTCAATTGTCTTGAGTCTATGGCTTTGTCTGTACTAGGATGCGTGTTCTCTAGAGCAGAGGTTGACGGGACAGTCAAGTAACAAATTTCAATTTCAAACCCCTTAGCACAACAATTGAGGATGGTAAACTCGTCCAGCATAAATATAGAGCAGAGGTTGACGGGAGCCGACAAGTCTGTTTTAGGTGTCAGTGAGGTGGGACCAAATGAGTCAAGTGTCTAGCAGAATGAGGCACATGGGTTGGGAAGCTTGTCGGGCTCTTATAACAGTAGGTTTAAATGTGCATATGGGCCCATCATATACCCTTTTTGATGGGACTGTTGGTCACGGGTCTAGTGTTATGCAACAATTGTCGGCCAGTGGGCTTTCAACGGTGGATCCTGTTATGGTGTTTATGGACCCATCGGCTAGTGGGCCTATATCCGATGGGACTTGCCAGACGTGTGTGGGCCTGGAGCAGCTGCCCATCTCCATTTTTTATGTTCTATGCTAGAGGTAGGGTTCCACCGCAAGTATTAGCCTGTAGGGTGAACCCCCTTTATGCGGTGCCTCTCTTCTGTGCCCACAAAGGTTTTCCAAAATATTTTTGTTGTGGCCGCACATCCATCTAAGCATTCGCATCTCTGCTACACTCATCTCATGCACATGCTTCTTCTTGGTAGCCCAACATTTTGAGCCGTACATCATAGCTGGCCTCACAGCTGTCTTATGAAACTTTCCCTTCAACTTGTTAGGTATTTTGCGGTCGCACAGTACTCTTGAAGCATGCTTCCACTTCAACCAACCTGCTCTTATTCTGTGGTTAACATCCTCTTCAATCTGTCCTTCCTTATGTGGGATTGAACCAAGATAGCGAAAGATACCCCTCTTAGGTACTTCCTGTCCAGTCATATTTACTACATCCTCGCCCCGCCTCATTACTAAAGTTGCACTCCATATACTCTTAGTTCTACTCAGTCTAAACCCTTGGATTCCAAAGTAGTTCTTCATAACTCTAACATAGCATTAACTCCTGCTTTAGTTTCGTCAATTAATACTCTGTCATTTGCAAATTACATACCCTCTGTAAGTTCATCCATAACTAGCGTAAAAAGATAAGAAGGCTCACAATCTCTATAAAGAATATATACAGTAGCTATAGTAGAGGCATCCATCATCTTTCTGCAAGGCATATAGTATGAGATTTTTGAGAATATATCAATGTATACAAATATACAATTCGTGTTGTCTCCTAGGAACATCTAGTACAAAATCAATAGAGACGTCGACCCATGTTGCATTTGAAACATGAAGTAGTTTATAAATCCATTTTTTTAACATGCCATTGGCACGTCTTGCACCTCGCAACAGATCTCTCTACCTCCCTTTGGATACACTGCCATTAGTACCTTGCTTCAAGCTCCGCAGCATCTTACTCTCCCAAAATGTCCTAATCCCTCATGGTGGATTTCACTGAGATGTTTATCCCTTAATGAACCTTCACGAATGAATAGTCGAACGCCTTTAAAGTTTAAGTATATAGTCATCATAGAGAATATACTTGTTGAGAGGAGCACGCCCATATCTTCATCTTTCATTTACCTGATAGATGAAGACCATCCTCGAATTGCAAAAGATAAAGTTGCCTACAAAGTAGTCCTTTGGGTTGAAGCATTCAATACTTTATTTTGATTGTTAGTCTTGCGATGCATTGTGAAACTAAAATCGTGTGTCATTCAAAAAAGATAAACTAAATTCGTGCATAATGTTGATTGAAAGGAATTAATATTTCACTTATCTTAGATTTATATTTGGATGATATAGAGCACTTAAGGGATAAACATAGGATGGGATAATGATGAGATAAGAAAGTGATAAAGATAGAACGGTGCTAATCTACCCCAATTGCTCATCTAACCTAATCTAACCTAGTTGCATTATCTAACCAAGGTTTTAAATTTTGGTTTGAGTTTCTATTTCAGTCGGCACGGAAACGGAAACATTTCGGCTTCGGTGTAAATCTTGTAAAATCATGGGAATGTATGGAAACATATGCAAATGATAAAATTTTAAAAAGAAACTTTGGGAAATGCTAGAATAAGCACAAAAACATACTTAACAATAATACATAAGCAAGAAAGCCATCTATATTGGCTTAATCACATCGAACATCTAAAGTCAACAAAGATGTACAATGTAATGAAGTATAAGAAAGTACAATGACCACCCTCCCCTCAAATGACCCCAACTCCATGTCAATACCACATATTATGAGGACATGAGGTATTATTGGTCCCATGCTGACCTCAAATACCATGCATAAGATACAATTACTCTGCTGTGAAGTTCAATAGTGTTGCCTACCAAATATCCTTATTGATCATTATGAAAGTACATACGATCTTAGAAAATACTTGGCAAGTGTATCGAGTATTATCACCCAGACCTGGGATTGTGAATCTATACCATATCATAATTTTTGGCTATTCCGCTTCTGTTCACACTTATTCTTCAAGGTCCATCCTTTTTGGGAGTATGTAAAGCTTGGTACCACAAATGGTGCCATGCTCTTCCTGCGAGGCCTGCCATCAACATATCTAGTACTTTCCTATGCTCTTTTACGCTACCTCGTAGGATAACGTGCCAAGTTTGGAAGAGTTATGCCAAGCTGTAAATCAATGTGCTGTTTTAGGTTTCTCATCGGAGGGATGCCACTTGGTAGTTCTTTGGGTGTAAGATAATCATACTCTTGAAGAAGAGACTTTAGTGTCTTCAGAATAGACCTCAGCTGCACTTTCTCTTTAGCAGCTATCCTGTACAATTTCACATCTCGTTGTTGCTTCCTTTAAATTTTTTAAACCTTAATCTCTTTGAAATCTCATATTTAGAAGATTTTGGTGTAGGGAGGCTCTTTTATCAAATGCAAAGTGATACTAACAACCACAGCCAACCAAGAAGAATATGGAAAATGTTCATAGGAGCTATCTAGCACCATAACCTCGTACCCTTCTCAACAGAGAATGTTACCAGACACTTAGTATTCATTAGCACTTTTCATCTTTTTGAGCATTGAATTTGATATGGCGAGTTTTTATGCTCTTTTCAATTTCAACTTTTCTACCATCTCAAGAGAAATTATAGTGAGATGGAATGTCCAACTCAGCCACTGCCTACGCAAAGGATTCCTTGTGCTTTGTCTACTAGGTCATATATCCACACATTTTCTCTTTAGTTGCGACTGAAGAATCTTTAAAATAAAAGGGCTTCATCAAGTCCATTTAATTCTTTCATTCTTTAATCGCGGATCCCATTTTCATCTCCAAAGATATTCCTTTTTAGCCATCTAATTCACTGTTGTGTCTAGGAATTTAAAATTAAATGTAGGTGCTGTCACTGAAAATGAATGAATTGATGTGATCTGTTATTAAGGGAGCATTTTGGCCCTTTTATGAATATTCATATTGAAGTAAGAAACAACAAAAGAATCATGCTCTTATTACTTTGATACTGTGCTAATCTGAACTCCCTAAATTACATAAAATACCAATGCCTTGTTGCTTTTAGTATGTACCAAATATCCGTTTTATTCCGTTCTTTTGGCTGTGTTATTTTATTTTTGTTCTTATAAAAAACATGTCATTGATTTATGTTTAATCAATTATCTTGGGTGAGCCTATTACACCCAAATTTCAGTGCTAGTTGATGTTAGGACCAAGTGGTTGCGGTGTAAGGCCTAACAACTTTGCTCACACTCCATTAAGTATGGAGCGGGCGGGGTTCAGCTCGCACAAAAAATTTGGTGCGGTCGAATTGGAATCAATTATTAATGTTAGTTTTGTCGCTGATGAGCAAATTTGTCTTGGTTTTGTGGTAGATGTTTCATTTGATGCCGACCCCTCAGGGAAGCTTCTATGTGTTCAACGACATATTTCGGCTGAACTATGCTTGAGACCCTCATGAAACCCAACCAGGATATTTGGGTTGTGAAGTGCCAAAGGGACCATTGTTACTGTTTCTAAGACTGTCAAAGAAGATTGGGGTTTTGGGTTTGTTTGTTGGCTTGTTTATTTCTTTTCTTACATCTTCTTGAATTGTCAGATATTCCCTTCTGTTGATTGACTGGATTGATGTAGATTATCTGAATTCTGTAAAATATTTGGGATAGACACATCAAAAATCTTTTTTTTAATGCTTTGCTGGGTTTTTATACTTCTTTTCATCTTGTGATGGGGTTATTTATATTTGGGATTTGGTAGTATCCATCGCATAAGGCATTTCACGGATCTCTGTTGCATGAGAGAGCAGCCACTTCATGAATTATGACAAAATCTGTTGAAAAGTGAGCCTATGTGGCTGATCTCTCATGCAACAGACGTTCCGCGAAATGCCTTATGCGATGGACACTAGCAAATCCTGCAGCTAGGGGTCTATGGGCCTCCCTTGCATTTAGATTTTGATTGACCTTTGATTGAATGTTTTTTTTTTTGTTTTTGAATGTTTGGTCCATAAAGTAAGCTTAATTGGTCAATAGTAAGGAAAATGATATCCGCACTCCCTTGTTTTTATAATGGAACTCATCCTTATTTAGATAGAAACTATGGATAGACGCTATGGCCAGCCAAAATCAGAAAAGAAACGTTTAACAGGTGAGGGTTATTGTCTAAACGGGGGAGTGGGGTTATCATTTACCAATTTTTTTTGTTATTATAATTATCATCAAACCATTTGTTGATGTGTGGATTAGCATTCAAAATATCACCTTTAGATTTCTTAGGGGCTGTTTGGATACATGGATTTTTGAATTCAGGTTTAAGTTTGAAAGTGGGGTAAAATTCTGGATATTACAATCCATTATCCTGAATTTTTAGGTAAGAATTCCAGGTTTTCTCTCCCCCATAATGAGATTTCTAAAACCTCTATCTGATGAAAAGAGGAGCGAGAAATCAGAAAATGACGGACAGGCTCCTCTCATCTCCCATCTAGGATTTTGAGTAAATCCAAGATTTTAAAATATTGATATCCAAACGGCCACTTATTGTTATTGTCTGAAATTCCCCCATCCAGACAGCATTTCAAAATTGAGTTGTAGCCATTTTCTTCTAGCAGAGGTGATTGCTCGTACACTTGGATCACCAAATTAATGTGAATTTTCAATTGGGCCACTCTACTGGGGACGCTTGAGCCGATTGACAATGCTGAGTTGCTTCCCGGGGCTACCCCAGTGTGTATTTATTATCACTACAACGGGGTTGCCTGGGAAGAAAAGGGGGTGAATATATCATTTTGCAATAAAATTCGGTAATGAAATTATAAAAGTTCTATCTGGTCAGAGTTTCTGATAACTCTAATTTCTGATCTCTCTTTATAATTCGACATTCCAATTTTCCTCCTAGGCCTTTTTTGTTATACTGTCGGAAAACTGAACTCAACAAAGCCTTGTCCCAAACTAGTTGGGGTAGGCTATATGAATCCTTTAGAAAAAATTCATGAAGAATGTGAAAGGAATCTATCCGGCTCTAATCCTAGCTCTAGTTGGATTCTTCTTGATCATTTTCTTCCATTCTATCCTATCCAAGGTCGTGTTCTTTGTGATGTTCCTAGCTATCAAGTTGTTTTCGGTCTTTCCTTACCTCTTTTTACTCCATCAATTTTCTTTTTATACTGATACGTTGGAAAAAATTGAGAAAAATATTTTCTTCACGTTTGCACATTTTTCGGGCATTTGATAATGCCTGGAAAAGAAAATTTTGCTGAAAATTTGTTCATAAGATGAAAAAGGGCCTATTTTCTTGCCTTTTTTTGTGCTATAGCAAAGGACGAGGGGAACTACAACGGTCTTGATTGCAAGTATGTCCCCATGAGATCCTAAAATTAGATTGTATTGGCAGTTGACACAGAGACTTTCGGTGTATATTACACCGTACATTCCTCAAACAGAAAAACAACATGACCCTTATGAAGCATCAAGAGCTACAAGCTTGCTTTTAAAAAAAAAAAACCTTTAAATTCAAAACCAAACCAACCATCAATCTATAATGCACACATTTTATCATCTTTCTGCTTTGCTGTTCAGCCCCAAGAGATTTTCAGCCCCACCACAATAAGCAAAACGGCATAATAGATACCGAAGAAGATGAAGGAATGCACAATTATGGAGATGGGGTTCGTACTGTAACTCGCAAATTCTACTCCCCGGCTGTTCCCTGGAAGCTGAAAGAGCAGCCCCGGCGACAGTAGAATGAAGAGGATAGCTCCAACAATAACAGGAGCCCAATCTGCCATTTCTTCCCAAGCACTTCTATTAGTGTTCAGTACCCTTTCCTCCACTGATCAGTAATAACAAAACTGACTAGAAAAACAAGAATTGAAGCAAATGAGAGTCTCTAGCCCCTACCATGAAAGTAGAATGAATGTATGCATGTCACATATAATAGCATTGGCAGATACAGTTTCACAAATGTGCTTCACAACAGACAAGACATACATATATTTTATGTATCCACCCATATTCTAAACAACTGTATTCAGTGTAAACTACACAAATATCCTGTCAAGATGGACTGCAGATAGTAAGGAACATAGCTTCCCAAGAAGATTCACATGGGTGGGGTCAGTAATTGGAGAAAGCCATAACAAATGAATGGTGATGAAATGAATTCCCCCCCCTCCTTATCTCTTTTATAATGCAGTTGGTCTGTTCTGTGATTTGGCTTGGAGTATTGGCATGCAAAAGCTCGAGCCCACGTCTTATTTCACCTTTCTCTGCTTGTTTGCCTTCGGTGAAAGAACATCCGGAATATCCGGGACCTTCAATGGTGTACCACATAAGACTTCAGCCAAAGACATTAATTAGTATAATGGTCCTCACATGTGGGCTGAATCTACATTCCCTTTGTAGTTTACAACTTTACATGCAGGATAAATCTGCATTGCTTGTATAGTAGTCATTTTACAAGGTGTTTACACCAGCAATAGGGGAAGCATACGACTATCATTTATAATCACTTGCACTGAAATTGTGTAGATATTTATCTTATATCTTTTAATACCAACATAATATATACATGCAGCTCAAGGCTACAAATTCAAATGACAGGAAAGTTTAATACTGTTTCGGTTAAACCAAACCTTGGTCATTCAACAGGAACCCAACTTTCCTCCTATGAGAAATTAAACATGTCATCATTGTTTACCGTATTGTAGACATTGCCTTTAGAACTTGATGTCGTCTCACTTTGATCCTTGGTTAGTTCAGCCTGCAAACAGTTGAATGCAAGTCAACAAGGGGAATACACTTGCTGGATGGGTTAAGCAAATTACATGATAAAACGAGATAACGAATCTAGTTATTTGCATATCAAAGTTAATAAACTGTACAAAATATTGATGGACTGTGCACCAAAATTAGACTGCATAGGAAGACCTTTGTTCTTGTAATTGAATTTTAGTAAATTTTCCTAGTTTCATGCTGGGAAACACCCAAACCCTAAAGAGATATACTGTACACAATGAGGGTCCTTATTGGTTACCCATAAGGTATTTATAGCATTTTTATGAGAAAATTTTGGAATGGAGCCTGCCCAAGTTAATTGAACATGGTCCACTACAATGCATACGGATGCTGTGGGTGATCAGGTCCATTGATCTGTGGCCATTTGGCCACCATGAGTCCAGTCCATTGCCTCTTGTCCCACCATGATATGATGATCTTGCTCCTTGATCTGAATGCACACTTTAGAGTTCTAAAAAAAAAGAGACTTTAACCATCGATTTTTCCAGATCTTTGATCTAATAGAAGGGCATCTTCATTCATAAAGGGCGTTAGATGCATAGTGTTGCATGGTGGTGGCCCATGAGATCGACAACTCTAATCATCAAACATGTGTGCCGCGTGTCAATGCACCATGCTCATCCAAATTAATTTGGAAAGTGGATTCCCTTGTAATCAAACTCAATTTTCATTTTGATTTTGTTGAAATGATTTCTTGCAAAATTAGGAAAAGAAAAACAGACAAAAAGAAGGGCACGATATGATCTTGTTCAATAAATACAAGAAATGTGTTGCAAAATGAAATGGAAAATGCTGTGAAAACGTGATCTAGGGTCTGATGGAAATGCAAATAAGCAAAGAAATTAAACTTAAAAACAAAAATCGAGGACACAAGAGCTTCCTCACATTAAGTTGAGATTCATCACATTCTGTGATCATGTCCACGGGCAAAGGTTATCCAAGAGCTTCCACAAGTATGCAAAAATCGCAAGCACGAGATACAATCTAGAACCAACCCTAATCCCAATATAAAATTTTCACCCAAATCTTTACATGATAGGGAAAAGACAAGTTACAAAAAATAAGGCCATTGAAACTCCTGAGCAAACACCTGAATCCCACCTATTCTAGACTGGCGTACCTTATAGGAAAGTGATTTTTCGATTGCGAGAGTTTTTTTTGTAACCATGTCAACAATATCCCCAACCCTAATCCCAATATAACATTTTCACCCAAATATTTTATAAAAATCCCCAGAGCGGTGACTGATAAGTACATGATTGGGAAAAGACAAGTTGCAAAAAATAAGGCCATTGCAACTCCTGAGCTAACACCTGAATCGCACCTATTCTAGACTGGCGTCCCTTATAGGAAAGTTATTTTTTCGATTGCGAGAGTTTTTGTAAAGTGTAAACATGTTGACAATATCCCCCAAAAGGGTTTTATTTCCAACATTTCTCACATTAGGTTGGGGTTTATATAGCCTTAATGGAAGAGCAACTGTCTAGACCTGGCTTGAGTTTCTGAGTTGGTGTTTATATCATGAGTCATTACCTTAGCCTGCCGGTAACTTTCAAGTATGCGGTGGTATTGCTGTCGTGCCTCGGGAGACTCGACCATGGACAGCACCCTTGCAACAGCTTTATCAATAGCTGCATTCACTTTCTTCTTTCGGAAGACCCTAAGGATGTCATCATCATCATCACATTCATCAATGGCCTCGGCTTCGTTACGGAATCCTCGCAAACCTACTCCTCTCCGACGCCACCGTAGCATGACCTTCTCTAGGACACCAACTGCCCATAGAATTTCCTTATAATGCTTCCTGACTTGGTGGCCTCTCACATGAGCCTGTCAAAAAGAATTCTAAATAAATGAAACAAGAATATTATTACCTACATATCCCCTTATAAATTTACGCTTACTAGAAAAGAATATAAATTAGGAAGAAAGAATTCATGTTGTAGAGAATGTGTGTGTCCATGTATGTGTACATGCATGCGTGCCTCTTTGTGTATACAAAAGTTGCAGTACCTGTATTTTCACCACATTTCGACGCAAGGTTAGAAATTCCTTGCGTCTTTTCCATCCACGATAGTTCTTTTGGATAGATAGAGCAGCTTTGTTGAACTTGTGATCACGAAGACTGTGTGGACCCCGTTGAAAATTTGATGCGGCCGAAAGCTCTTGAATTTCAGCTGGAGTCAAGCCATACTCATCACAACTTTCCGCAGCTCTTTGTTGCCTTCTCCTGAAAGAATGTGCACAAAAAGCAGCTTGAATACGAGCTGCCGCCTGAGCTGCATTTCGGACTGCTTTCAAGGACTCTTTGAGTGATAACTTATCCTCAATTGCATCCACAGGTATATCTACACTCCTACTGGATATGCTTTCCACAGTTCTTTCTGCCTCCACGGCAGCACACCCTTTAGAAATCTCACTCTCTTCCAATTTAAGTGATGAAAGATGGCTTGTAAGTGCCACCTCTGAAAGATATCCTGCAAGTCCTTTATGGCCACTGGCATCAGCAATTGAAGCGGGTGTTTTGCCTGTTGGATCTTTTGAAGTGGGATCTGTCACTGCCCCAGCTGATGCACCAACAGCTAGAAGTGCAGCAACCATTTTTTCCCTATTACATGGCCAATATTGTGCATCAATCCAAGTTTACATCATAAAAGGAATATCAATTGTATAAGCTGCATGAGAACAAAGGTTTAGCAAATAAATCCAGAGATATCTCTCCAATATTAAGGATTACATAAAATCCACTGTAGCTTATGATTTGTGGCCACGGACACGAGCGTCACGGAGTGTCGGACACGGCAAACCCCCAAAAGTTAGAAATGGGACACAGCTAAAACAAAGAATATATATATATATATATATATATATATATATATATATATGAGAAAAGGGCTTCTGCGCTCGAGCATAGAAACAGGGAGGGCCCATTCATTTGGAAGGCCCCATCATGGAAGAGGTGCCTACCAAAAATCAGCTCCATTGGATCACCATAGGGTGTCCATTTGTGGGGCCAAAAATGGACAGATACTATTTGTCCACTATCTGCCCATTTTTTGGCCCCACAAATGGACACCCTAAGGTGATCCAATAGAGCTGATTTTTGGTGGACACCCTATCCATGAAAGGGCCCATCAAATGAATGCTTTGGATCCCACCAAAAATGTGGGCCCCCCTGTTTCTGTGCTCAAGCGCAGATAAGCTTATCTGCACTCGAGCACAAAAACCCTTTTCTCTCTCTCTCTCTCTGCACTCGAATGCAAAAACCCTTCTCTCTCTCTCTCTCTCTCTCTCTCTCTATATATATATATATATATATATATATATATATATATATATATATATATATATGAGAAAACGGTTTCTACACCCGTGTAGATAAGTTATCTACACACTAGCTTAAAATACAATGGAGGGCATATTGTTTGGGTGATCCAAACCATTCATTTGATTGGCACTCAGATAGATAGGGTGTCCATAAAAAATCAGCTCCATAGGATCATCCCAACCCTACGATTTGTGTTGGTAAAATGGACGTGTATAAACCCTCAGAAATCTGTCCATTTTTTGCCTCCACGGTTTGAAGGGTTAGGATGATCCTATGGAGCTGATTTTTTGTGGACACCCTATCTATGTGAGGGCCACTCAAATGAATGGTTTGGATCACCCAAACAATGTGGGCCTCCACTGTATTTTTAAGCCAGTGTGTAGATAACTTATCTTCACATGTGTGTAGAAACCGTTTTCTCATATATATATATATGGGATTTGCTAGCGTCCATCGTAGAAGGCATATCGCAGTTGGGCTGTTGCATGCGAGAGCAGCCACCTCATGAATGAAGACAAAATCTGCTGAAAAAGTGAGCCTGTGTGGCTGCTCTCACATGCACAGACCACCCGTGAAATGCCTTCTACAATGGACGCTAGCAAATCCCACAAAACACACACACACACACACACACACAATTTGTGGACACAATAGGATACAATGAATATAATAATGGAATAAGAGTTTGTTTAGGGTTGTAAGATTAAGAGGGGATATAAAAACAAATATTAGTTTAAAAAGAGCTAAAAGAAGAGTTTATACTAAAAGAAGAGGTAAATACAATATTAAATAATGAAATAGAATGCCATACTTGACATGTTACAAAAAGCATGTCAACGCACCCATACTAAGTCTGACACTTCTAGTATTATATTTACAAGTGTCGAAAGGAGTGTCGACACGACACGATACGACACGTGTGTCAATAAATTCAAAGTATTGACTAGGAGGGTAATGAGTTATAGCACGCTAGGAAGAACATAATTTCATTAACATAAAGTGCATGGTGTAAAATCAATTACCTTCCAAAGCGTGCAGCCCAATGAAGAGCTGTCCACCCATTTACATCACGGAAGTTTATACCAACGCCACATTTAAGAATTGAACTTAAGGCCCACTCATAGCCCAAGCCAGATATAAAGTGTAGTATACCTTGCTCCTGCTTGGTCAGGGAGAAACCTGGAACTTTGTCTTCCTGGTGCTTGGATGCTAACCACTGCCGCAACTTATCCTTTAAAAGTTCTTGCAAAATCCAATCCATAACATTGGATGGAGTCTCACTGCCAACCAAGAGTGCCTTTATAGTTTGTCCCCATAGATCATCAGCTATTTTTAATTTTCTCAAAAGTTGAATTTCTGATTCGATATTATCTTCTTTTTGAACAGATACACTATCAAATCCACGTAAAAGTATCTCCACAAATCTGACAAGCAAAACCAGTTCTTCTGTGCCCTTAGTTGCATCTGCTTGTGATAAGGTACTATCCAAAGCAATGCTCTCTGACTTAGAACGGTATTCAAACTCTCTTACTTCACTACATGATTCCCTATTGCCAGATGTGATGCATAATGTGACCTTTCCAGAAACATGTGGAGGCGCCTTGCAACGAAGGACACCTACCTGAATGATCTCGAGAGGAACTTCAACATCCCCAAACATGCATGACCATGGGCACTCTGAAGGATTGCAAAGAAAGTCCCCAGTAATGATAACCTGCACCAGGTTTGAAAGGTATTCTCCGTAACAGAATTTACTCACCAAGAGACAATTCCCGACAATCATAAATAAACATCTACCAGGTCATATTTTTGCAGATAAGTGACTATGAAATAGATTTCGTATGAATAGAAAGGCAAGTTGATAATATAATTGTGAGAGAAGTAATGGGAAACATCTAATTCATCCATAATCCTTTAGAGTTGATGGGAATGGATAAATATGAAACTCCCAAAACTCAACTCAACTTAGCCTTTGTCCAAAACTAGTTGGGGTCGGCATGAAACTCCCAAAACTATTTAACCAAATTATTTTTCTGTTCCTTAAGAAATCTCTACTTAAGTTGTTTGGAAATGCTGTTTAGAAAGATTACCATTTCAGTGAACAAGAAGGAACACATTACAAGGGAAAGAAGGATTGCAAAGCTTAGTAACTTCATAGAATTTACCTTTGTGGCTTCGTCAGAATATGCCCATTCTGGGGATATTTCACGAATGCTAAACCGCTGTATTTGTGCAATAGTCAAACTTGAATCAGCAGTTCCAAGATGGCTTCCTTGTTCAAACAATATCTCGCAACGGACAGGAGAATACTTATGATTATCAACAGGAATGTCCCGAGTCTCCATCCAATCCATGCTATTTGTTTTTTTGAGCATCACGATGCTGGAATTGGCTTCATAAGCACTTGTTCCAGAAGAATACTTAGAATGTGTAGATTTATCAACTTCTTGAATTATTTGATTTGACGTTGATGGTACAACGGGATTGTCAGAACCTAACAGGAGTTCTCTAGCTGCTGAAAGTAAACTTAAACTGCTCTCAGAAGTTAGACCATCATTTCCTCTATAATCTAGCCACTGGCATATCAAGTTTTCTGTCTGTCCAGCTTGATTCACAGAGAATTTTGGTGCGTCTGAGGATGATAGGGTCCTATCCTGTCCAAAAGATCCGCATTAATATGAAATTATACTCCACTACTAGGGATAACAATGAGATGTTAAAGAAAGAAAAGTAAATTTAGTTACCATCAATAAGAAAGTCGAGGAAGTTACAAGGAAAGAATAATAAGTGCAGCTGATTTTGCCAGTAAACAGTTTTCTAAAACAAAACATAAAGACCAAAGAAATTGGTCAGAACTAGAGTCATATTACAAGAATGCTTGTACACCTGTAACATACATACGAAATGGAACCATTCAGAACATAAATATTTCATGTCGGCTACATCTTCATCAATAAGCACAGAGATATGAACAATCCCATGCTACATGGATTCTTCTGAATGGGTGAATAATCCGTATCGGACACGCCTCGGATTCCAATACTTCAAGATTCTTTGAGACACTTCTAGATCTCTTTTATCTGTTTTTTCTGAATACTACTACCACAACTTTACAATTACAGCATATTTTGAGGTTTACCCATCCTAACAGTAAGTTTCTTAATTGAAAATAAAATATTATATCCACTTAACGTGCTAAAATTTTCAATATATCACTTGTTATAACCATATTATTATGCAAAAAAATAAAATTTGAGAATTGATTAAAATATTTTGGCAAATCCACAAATCGTTCTTTTTGAGTTTTGCCGAATCCAACACTCGATACTTGTGTCGGATTCCGACACTCGTATCCATATAAATGCAACATAGGAACAATCTGATTAATTTAGACTTAAAATTGCCGCAAAGGAGGATTATCAAGAAGCAGCCATGGAAATAAGAACATATGAGGTATCCAGAACCCTCACACTTACATGTGATGCCATATCCTTGGCATGAAATGCTTCTTCAAACCTGCTCGTGGAAGAGTCAAGGCCCCCATTTAGGGTGAATGTATCTGAATTTTTCTGGTGGAAATCAATCTGAGCTGAATCCAACACCTCTTTCCAGGATAGAGATCCTTTCCTTTCAAGTGTATATTCTCCACCATGTGGCTGAACATACTGCTTCCATTTATCACCTACAGAAACAATGTGATGCAGCTCACTTTCTGGTTTTGATCACAATAAAAACGAAGGGGGAATATCATATTCTTTAGAAAATTGAAATAAGAAAAGAAATACCTCCATCAAAAGTTCTTTCGAAGACAATGGACACCCATGACACAGGTTAAACTAAAGATAAATGAATTCATAAATGAGAGAGAGATACGACAGAAAAGGCTTAGTAGCCCCACATGCGAAGAACCGATGACATAAAACAATGACTACAAAATCAAAAGGAATACAACCATTTGAAAAGAACTAAAAGTATTCTTATATTGAAAGAGAAGTAATAAAATCAATAAAATGAAAGTCGATTTGAACCTAATCTTACTGAACAATACAACCATTTGAAAATGACAGGAGCAGGTGACTCACTTCAAGCTGTTGGCTGGCTCAAAAGGGACTCCCCACCTTCTCGGTGGTAATTCTCCAAATACCAAGAGATGGAGCATTTTCTCTCCTCTTTTTCAGTGGAGAAGATATCACATGTTCAGATGAGAAGAAAACTATCAGGTAGGGACATTATTTAACTCTCATTAACTTTACTTGTGGAAGAGCTTGGCATTAAACTCCAGATATTTAAATGTACTGCCCTAGTTTTTATATCTCTGTACACTTCTGTTCTATTAATAAACTTTCACTTACTATTTCATAGTACCAATACGAAACTACTAAGTGGGATGTGATCAAGAAAAAACTATGCAACCATTATGACTCCATAAAAAATACAAACCAACCTGAGTTCTGGAGAAACTGGACGCTTTTTGAGTAATCCTGCATTCCAAAGTCCCCATCTAAAGATTGGTCATCTTTCCTGTATCCCAATTCAGGTAGTAGAACAACAGGTGCATCACATTTGGACCCCCATCTTCCGTAAGCTAAAAGTCCTGAATCTTTTGATTTCTCACTCTGGCTACAGTATGGAGTAAGCTTTTCAGTGAAGTACATGGAATTATTATCATCATCCAAGCTTAACTGTTTTTCGAAACTTCTCAGTGTCAGTGCTTGATTGACCTCCGGGCCTGGCGAGCTACCAAAATCTTTTGATCTGTCTGTTGGATCCAAGTGATGTATGCCATTACTCCCAACAACTAACTTAGAACTGACTTCTTCCAGATATCCTGGACTAAATGAACTCATATATGGTTCTCCGATTCCAGAATAGCCGCCAGGATTTTGAGCATTATAAACTCTGGAACTCTGGTTGAAACGAGATGGGGACTCCATTGACAAATTTGAGATTGATCCAACATTGTGTCTTCCCTGTATAGCGCAAAGTACAAGCTGTAATATCAAACTGAAACTCATAATAATATAGCAGTGAACAGAAACTTATGGTGAAACTACATAAACAACAGAATATAGATAAGTAACCATAATCCTTTCTTTTTTTTCTTTTTTTATTGAATAGCAAAGTAATAGTAACCATTGAAAGAATGAGCATGTCTGCAAAGAAAAAACACATGCTTACATTCGAAAAAAAACCTATATAAAGCATTCATCTCCCTTTCCAAGTAGACAGACCTTCCACTAAGGCGATTCTACATTGGCTAAATCTTGTTACAAAGAAAAGTAAAAGACAGTGTGTTCTGACCAGGTCAAGTGTTGAAGATCAATGCAGAACAATAGCACCTGCTAATGGAAAAATGATGTGTTGATATTGGTGGTGTTGTCTCTTCACCAAGTGAGAATGTTTTGTGGAGCTGGGGCATTAATTCACACTGCCTTTAGTCTATGTACAGTGAAAGAACAAAGCATATAGAGGTGTATTGTCACTATGCAAGTAAAAAAGTGAGTAGTGGAAGAATTTCGAATACACTAGCCAAGTATAAGTTCTGGTTACCAGATATGTTTGCTACAGCAGTTATAAGGCGAGCATGATGGGAGATTCATGCTTTGGCTTGAGGGGAAGTGCATAAGGGTTTTTTGTAATACATCATGTACTGTCCTTTTCCCCTTTCTACGCTTGATGGTCATCTAAAACAAAGGTGTTTCCACTAAATACATCATTAGCATATATACTCAAAAAAAAAAATCACTTGGCAGAGAATGAACATAATATTCGTCTTAAAATTCATTCTCGTTAGCACACACAAATAAAACTTTAACTGTATACATTTGTTGACAAGAAAGAAAAGTTAACCACAATATGATCATATAACAATACTGCCACAATAATGTCTTGCATATCCAAATAAACAAAAGTAGCACACCTCGGTGACTTCTCTATAATGAACAAGAACGATGTCATCGTATGCCCTGCAAAGCAAAAATTGTATTTAAACCACATTACTTAACAGAATATATTTATTGGTTGAAAGAATGAACACATTGCAATCCAATGAAGAGTATAAAGCAGTTCAAAAAGTCAATCTTTAAAGGAGTCCAACTCGGTAAAAGTAAAAAGGAGTCAAAGTCTGTGTCTAAAAACTCAAACTCGGATGAGAACTCGACCAAGGTAAAAAGGAGTCCAACTTGGTGAACTAATGACTGATGAGGTCAACTTTCATTTAACCCGAGCGAGTCAAAGAATTTTTTGAGTGACTTGGTAGGAAAAAACTCAAACTCAAATGAGAACTGGACCAAGGTAAAACAAAGTCTACTTGGCGAGTCGACGACTGACTCAAGAGTTTTCAAACAGTGGTGGAAGGATAAGAGAGCAGACCGAAAATTTGTGTGGAAGAGGTTGAATTAGTTCATTCATCTTCTAATGAGAGTTGTCTTATATACTCTAAGTGACTAAAGTTCAAAATACCCTTAATGGAGGGGGTAGTCAACCAAGCAGTAGCCCCCCCCCCCCCCCCCCACAAAACAAAAAACAAAAACACACACACAAACACAATTGGCAACCACGAGCAAAGATAACAACTATTTGACCAAAAAAGACACTTGGGGATCCTTAAACCAAATCCTTCCATCCACTCCAAATGGGAGAAGATCTATGATTTAGCCGACACTTTGACTTTATTGCCAACATACGTGTCCTGCCGTGTCCGACACAACACGCTTGTCCACACATATCGACATTCCTTTGGACAGTTTTAGTATGTTAAATGAATAACATATTTATATTACTACAAATTAGGATAGTAATTGGTAATTTTATATGTATGTATGTGTCACTATTTCTAGATTTTAAGATGTTGCCAGGTCAGACAACTCGTATCTGTGTCGAAACCCGACAAACGAATCCGTACCTACAATCATGATTATATATACTTTGTATTGTAGCCGTGTCCCCGTTTCTAAATTCTGGGGGTTTGCTGTGTTCGACACTCTGTGTCGTGTCGACACCTCGTACAATTTTGTTAGAAAAGATAAATTGCCCTCAGGCTCAGTCCTCTTAAAATTTCTTCCACAAATCAATCCCCTTTATAGAAGGCAGACTCTCTTCCTTTAAGTAAGGTATTATAATAATAAAAAAAGGCCGGCCCAGCGCACGAGGCTCCCGACATTGCAGGGTCTGGGGAGGGCTAGATGTACACAGCCTTACCCCTGCTTTGCAGAGAGGCTGTTTCCGTGACTTGAACTCGTGACCACTAGGTCACAATGGAGCAACCGGCCCAGTGCACAAGGTTCCTGCCATTGCAGGGTCTGGGGAGAGCTAGAAGTACGCAGCCTCCCTGCTTTGCAAAGAGGCTGTTTCCGTGACTCGAACCCCTGACCACTAGGTCACAATGGAGCAACCTTACCGTTGCGCCAAGGCTTGCCCTCTTAAGTAAGGTATTATAATCACATAACTTAATAGCTAATGAGAAATTAAGGGATAAAAACACTCGAAATCCTTGAAGGTATCTTCTATTTCTACAAGTTATAAAAAATAACTCTTCCTTTGATAAACAGACATTAACTTCTACAAAAATAATAATAAAAGGAAAGCCAAAGTTATTTAATTCTCTCTGTGAAACAACCAGTTACTCCAAAAGCTTAAGCTGTGGCACATGTGTGGCCCCTGTTTTGGGTTTGGCCTACACGTGGCACATGTGGCCCCTCTTTTGGGTTTAGCCATTGCATGTGAATTTTGCTATCCAGGAAGTTTGAACTCAGGCCTTTGGCTCTAATATCATGTGAAACGACCAGTTACTCCAAAAGTTTAAGCTGTTGGAGATGGCGTTATTTAATCTTTTATACTATAACACTCTCTTTATAATTCCATGACATCTTGCAAATCTTAAAATGCATGGAAGACCTCAAAGAAAAGTATAGAACAAATGAGAGCTGAGGATTTACAGGGTTAGACAATAACCCTATCTTTTGAAGAAATATTCAAGGGTTATAACAATTTGAGAAATGAACTATGCTTTTTATCAATATTTGAGAAATCGTCAAAGTTAATCGTTGATCCCACGAATTGGTTATGATTGACCTTTACCTAGTCAAACATAAATTTATTCAACTAGTCCAAGTCAAAGAAATATCAAGAGGAAATGAGAGCAGAGGAGAGTTGGGAAGGTTAGACAATAACCGTATCCTTTGAATGTTCAAGAGTTCTAACAATTCGAGCAATTGAACTATGTTTTTTAATCAATGTTTGAGAAATAGACGGATCAATCATTGAATTGCGGTAATTGATTTTGATTGAGCTTTACCTAGTCAAACATAAACTCACTCGGCTAGCCATAGCAAACAAGAACTAGCTGGGTCATCTATAACTTGTCTAAGTCACCCTTGAGCAAATTTGTGATCGGCTGCCAAAAATTCTTCCAATCATTAATTACAAATCTTTACCATGAAGAAATTCTTTACATCCGCTAATTAAAATTCTTAAACAAGAAAATTTGTGGAAGACTGGATAAATTCTAGACCAATGTAAGATCAAGCTACAAGAAAAGGTTATAACGAATTAAGTAAAACTTCGAAATGGCATAGGACTAGAACTTACTGCAATGAATTGCGGTAATTGATCTTGATGCACTTTTCAAAGTTCCATCCAAATAGATATTAAATGGTCCTATGTCATTTGGATGGAACTTCAAAAAGTGTAGCAAAAGAAATTTGGAAGATAATGAATATTGATTCCCTAGAACTCAATAGAGATAAGAAAACTTACTGATCAAGCATCCAATAACTTCTCCTTTGAAATTTATGATCTTTCTCTCCATGAGCGTAATAACAATTCAAAGCTTCAACAGTCCCAACCTATCCAATAGGACATAACGAAAAAGTGACATTCTGCAAGCAAAAGGCTATCCAATACAGAGTATCTTAATTACCATTAAAAAAATGAGTAGCTACATTGAGATCATGGAACAAAATGTCAATACATTTGCTCACCACAAAGACCAGTAAAAAGAAGCATAAGAGAAATTACTTCAACTTTCAAGCATTGAAATATGAAAAGCTTTTTGTTGTTCTCAAGTAAGAATTGCATAGGATACTCATAATTTGTCACTTTTAATTGAAAATAAAACCAGGAATAAGAATAAATTCAGTTAATAGAAACAACCCATCAATTGTCCAAAATTAAGTGACACTTGAAATTTGCACGTCCCTCTTAGACCCATCAACGCCCATTGCGCGTTTATTCTAGACGGGGTCGCACTCGTGGACCCACATAGGGATCTTTATTTATGTTATGGTTATTTTATTGTTCTTAGGGATATTTTTGGGATTACTTGATGTTATTAGGGATATTTTAGTCTTTATTACTTTTAGGGTAGTTAGTCTTTAAGGGATTCTTAATTTAGTAAGTTTCTTTATTTTAGGACTCTTAATTGCCTATTTATAGGTAAGCTACAGCTTGTTTCTTAACTTTGAATGATTAATTGAATTGAGACTAATTGAGTGCTTCGTTCTTCCCTCTCTTCTCCTTTTCTCCTATCCTTCTTCTACTCCCTAAATTCTTCTCTTCTACTTCTAATCCTCTCCTCTTCTTCTCTTCTTCCCTTATTCTTCATTTATTCTTCTCTACTCTCCTTCCCTCTCTTCTCTACGTCTCTTTCTCCCCTTTCTTCTATTTCTCTTCCCGGTCCTGCATCAAATTTGGTATTAGAGCAAAAGATCCAAGAGTCTCCGTAAAAAATCTTCTTGTTTTTTCAAAACAGTTTTTGCCATCATATAGCAGCCTTGATGCAGGAAAATACCTAATCTAGGGAAAATCCTACACTCCTAGTTGGATTAAGACTTTAGGACAATTTAGGGCTTATGCAGAAAACTGAAAGAACACTTAACAACTTACCTAGGGCCGAATTAACACCTTATTAATCTATGGGCAGCAGCAATAATGAGACTTAAAAATAATTGTAAAGATTGTGATTAAGCATAAACTAAACCTTAAACAAATCAATCAAAGCGATAATGATTCGTTAGATGAATTGATAATAGAAAGATTAGTCCGAAACTAGGCCTACACATACAACCAATTAAAATAACTAAAAGCTAATGCAAGTACCAATGAAATAGATGTCACACAAGCATGAAAATAATAATATCCAATGAAAAACAAAAAAAATGTCTAGCAGCAGTAAAAGGCTCAAAGCGGTCCAGTTTTAGGTTGTAGAGGTATGTTGGTAATTTGGCAGATCTGGAATTTTGGTTTAATACTGCTGTCTAAATTTTAGGTTAAGGTTTAGAAAATAAAAGAAAATTTAATCTACGGTTTAGGCTCTGATTTGGTCATAGGTTTAGGCTATGGATCTTTTAAAAGGGTTTCTGGGCTTGAAAATGGGTGACAGATGCAATAAGGCTAGAAATGGGTTTAAAGTTAGGGTTCTTGGGTGTTTAGGCTGAGGTTTAATCATAAAAATAATCCCTTAAAATCTCATAACAAGATCTTGGAGAACAAGGGAGATCTATGGATTTTGGATTTTTTAGTTTTAGGGTTCAAGAACAAAGAAAATAGAAAATCTGATTTACTAACCTTGTTTGTGTTGATTTGATTGAAGAAATAGAAGATAATAGATGAGAATAGATGAGAGGAGATGAGAGAAGAATGGCTCCAAGCCACCAAGAGGAGAAGAGAAGAAGAAGTCCAAGCCACAATAGCTCTCACAAAAAATTCTCAATTCTATTAAATATTCCAAAGTCTCTTATATTGCTTTCATAAGATGCATTTATAAGAAAAGAAACCCTAGAAGATAACCTAAAGTTAAAAACTAATCTCAACCATTCATCTAATCTAAAGCAAAGCTAAATAAAGATAAAAACTTACTTAAAATAGTAATCCGGTAATAGACCTTTACCAGTTCCAAAAAACACTCATAACTTCTCAAATCACATGATCACATCCAAATCATGTGATCTTGGGC
Source organism: Tasmannia lanceolata (assembly GCF_043159265.1). Classification (NCBI taxonomy): domain Eukaryota; kingdom Viridiplantae; phylum Streptophyta; class Magnoliopsida; order Canellales; family Winteraceae; genus Tasmannia; species Tasmannia lanceolata. The sequence goes on from NW_027518714.1 coordinate 58,069,913, forward strand.
CCATTAGATAGGTAATTGAAAAACCTTTCTAATAATACCAAAATAACGCCAAACGGATGAGATTTGATGCCTAGAAAGTAGGCTACAAATAAAATGACGAAAATACACAGTAAATAATAAAAAACAAACTAAAAGAAAACATCAACATAGAGTGGACGCCATGTGGCATGTGGCACATGTAGCACAACACATGTGTGAACGTCCATCTCTCATGCAAAAATCAGTCATTCTCCTTCCAACGATTCTTTCTTCGCTTGTAAACTTTAAATCCTCCCCTTCGCTGATGTCCCCATCAAGCCCATATTAACCCATAGAAATCAGTTTCTGTTTTCTCCACAGCAGTCTTATATCACACCATCTAAGTCCCTACTAAGAGTCCCTCTATCCATTTTGAAACAGTCACCTATACTTCTGTTCTTCCATTAATTTCAGCCCCTCGTCTCACGTAGACCCACATCAGCCCGAAACCCAACCCATCTCCATCCCCGCGGCACCACCAGTCACACGAGCCAAACCCTAACCCTTATCATCTGCCGGAAACATCACCGTCACACAAGCAATCTCTCCATCAATATTTCGCTGCTGTAGGATTTTTGCACACGTGGATTCGAGCAGATTTGCAACATCCAGCCCTTCTCACCACTCTTGCCCTCGCCGAGTCTTTCGCAAGTCTGAATCACCCACTTTTTATTGGTTGTTGTGTTCAATTCAACAAGCTCACTGCTAGTTACCAAAAGTCTCATAGAAGTAGTCATTGTTATTGTTGCTGCCACGTAATTTGAGTTTCACAACGGCAGTAAGTTGGTAACTTGGTAAGTTACATTAACTTGGTAACTTTCAATCTATAGACCTGGGTTACTTTATACTTATAGTTGATTAAGAAAGCAAGTAGCCTATAGTACATAGAAAAGTTAATTGCCCATGTGTCTTCTTCAGCAGCAATTACTTTTTTGAAGAAACGACACGTGGCCAATAAGTAAAGCCAAGTACTTTTCCTTTTTTTTAATTACCATACTCCCACCCCCACTTTTTCCACATTGTGCAGACCCCATATTGAGTATTTTATACTTATCCAATACCCCCAGTATTAGCTTTCACGTGACTACTCCAAGACCCTTTTCTGCTTGTGTACTCCAAGACCCTTTTCTGCTTGTGTATTCAAGGCCAGAGATAAAGACTCTTTGATAAGTACCACACTATTCACTCTCCGGAGGAGAGTTCTTTTCAACAGGGGGAAATGATGGAGATCAACGCCCATTGCGCATTTATTCTAGATGGGGTCACACTTGTAGGCCCACATAGGGATTTTTTATTTATGTTATGGTTATGTTATTGTTCTTAGGGATATTTTTGGGATTACTTGATGTTATTAGGGATATCTTAGTTTTTATTACTTTTAGAGTAGTTTAGTCTTTAAGGGATTCTTAATTTAGTAAGTTTCTTTCTTTTAGGGCTCTTCATTGCCTATTTATAGGTAAGCTACAACTTGTTTCTTAACTTTGAATGATTAATTGAATTGAGACTAATTGAGTGCTTCCTTCTTCCCTAAATTTCTTCCCTCTCTTCTCCTTTTCTCTTATCCTTCTTCTACTCACTAAATTCTTCTCTACTACTTCTAATCCTCTCCTCTTCTTCTCTTCTTCTTCTATTCTCCTCTACTCTCCTTCCCTCTCTTCTCTACTTCTCTTTCTCCCCTTTCTTCTATTTCTCTTTTCGGTCCTACATCAGAAGTATTTTTTGGTCAAGTGAACGCATAGGGGTATCATGTGGAAAATAGATGTATATCCATCACTAGTATACATCGTTGCATGGTGCATGTGGAGTTTGTTGTATTGTACATGACTCATATACACATGTCTATGAGTGTCACTTAGATTTGTGTACCTTTACGCCCTTCAGTTTCCTGTACAATACATCGGGCACTTTTCTCAACTCAACGCTACTCAACTAAGCCTTTGTCCCAAACTAGTTGGGGTAGGCTAATGAATTCTCTCTCTCTCTCTCTCTCTCTCTCTCTCTCTCTCTCTCTCTCTCTCTCAACTCAACAATGCCTTTGTCTCAAACTAGTTGGGGTTGGCTAAATGAATCCTTTAGAAAAAATTCATGAAGAAGGTAAAAGGAATCTACCTGGCTCTAATCCTGGTTCTAGTTGGGTTCTTCTACGTGGATCATTTTCTTCCATTCTATCCTATCCAAGGTCATGTTCTCTGTTATGTTCCTAGCTATCAAGTCTTTCCTCACTGTTTCTACCCAAGTAGTTTTCAGCCTGCCCCTACCTCTTTTTACTCCATCAATTTGGCACGAGTCGCCTCTTCTCACCGGAGCATCCAAAGGCCTACATTGGATATGTCCAAACCATCTTAAGCGGTGCTCTCTCATCTTCTCCTCAATTGGTGCCACCCCCACCTTTTTACGAATGTTTTCATTTTTAATTCTAACCTTGTGTGGCCGCACATCCATCTAAGCATTCGCATCTCCGCTACACTCATCTTATACACATGCTGCTTCTTGGTGGCCCAACATTTTGAGCCTCACAGCATGGCTGGCTTCACAGCTGTCTTATAAAACTTTATCTTCAACTTGGTAGGGATTTGACGATCGCACAGAACTCCTGAGGCAAGCTTCCACTTCAACCAACCTGCTCTTTTTCTATGGTTAACATCCTCTTCAATCTCTCCTTCCTTATGTAGAATTGAACCAAGATAGCGAAAGATATCCCTCTTAGGTACCTCCTGTCCACTCATATTTACTACATCCTCGTCCCGCCTCCTTACATTATTAAAGTTGCATTCCATATATTATGTCGTAGTCCTACTCAGTCTAAAACATTTGGATTCCGAAGTACTTCTCCATAACTCTAACTTAGCATTTACTTCTGCTTTGGTTTCTTCGATTAATACTATGTCGTCTACAAATAACATACACCACGGCACCTCATCCTGGATACCCTCCGTAAGCTCATCCATAACTAGCGAAAAAAAGATAAAGGCTTAGAGTTGATCCTTGGTGCAGTCCTATTGTAATTGGAAACTCGCTAGACGTGCCATCTGTGGTTCTGACACTAGTTACTACTCCATCGTACATATCCTTAATCACATCAGCATATTTAGTAGGCACTTTTTTCCTTTCAAGGACCCACCGCATAACACTCCGGGGAACCCTATCATACGCTTTCTCCAAATCAAAGAAAACCATATGGGGTCGGCTAATGAATCCTTTAAAAAAATTTCATGAAGAAGGTGAAAGGATCTACCTGGCTAAAATTGACTAAGTCTAATCCTGACACTAGTTGGGTTCGTCTACATGGATCATTTTCTTCCATTCTCTCCTATCCAAGGTCATGGTCTCTGTTATGTTCCTACTCCTTAAGTCTTTCCTCACTATTTCTACCCAAGTTGTTTTCGGTCTACCCTTACCTCTTTTTACTACATCAACTTGGCACGAGTCACTTCTTCTCACTGGAGAATCCAAAGGCCTACGTTGGATATGCCCAAACCATCTTAAGCGGTGCTCTCTCATCTTCTCCTCAATTGGTGCCTTTATGAATGTCTTCATTTTTAATTCGATCTAACCTTGTGTGGCCGCACAGCCATCTAAGCATCGCATCTCAGCTACACTCATCTTATGCACATGCTTCTTCTTGGTGGCCCAACATTCTGAGCCGTACAGCGTGTCTGGCCTCACAGTTGTCTTATAAAACTTTCCCTTCAACTTGGTAGGTATTTTACGGTCGCACAGAACTCCTGAAGCATGTTTCCACTTCAACCAACCTGCTCTTATTTTGTGGTTAACATCATCTTCAATCTCTCTTTCCTTATGTAGGATTAAACCCAGATAGCGAAAGATATCCCTCTTACTGTTAGGGGTGCAACTTGGGTCGGGTCAACCCGAACCCGACGGGTTCAACCCAATTTTTTGGGTGGGTTGGGTTGAACTTTTCCGGGTCAGGTTCGGGTCGAGGTTGGGAATTGTCAACCCGACCTGTAACCCGACGAATATAGTGATATGTATTAAGCTTTCAAATGTTTCCCTTGGGAGATTTATATGAAAATGATTTTTTTATGTTCTTGAAGATAATTGGTTGAAACCTGTAGCAACAACATTCCTGCCTCTCATCACGTGTACTGTAAAATGGTGGGCCTGCCTCAGCGGGTCAACCCGACCCAACCCGACCCGACATAGGAAATCGAGTCGAGTCGGGGTCAGTTGGGAAAAAACAAATCCGGGTTGGGTCAGGTTAACCAAACCGGGTTAAGAGTCAGGTTGGGTTGGCTTAGGGTTGGAGGTTGAGGTTTTTGGGTGTTGCACCCCCTACCTCTTGTCCAGTCATATTTACTACATCCCGCCCCGCCTCCTTACATTACTAAAGTTGCACTCCATATACTCTGTCTTAGTCCTGCTAGTCTAAAACCTTTGGATTCCAAAGTAGTTCTCCATAACTCTAACTTAGCATTAACTCTTACTTTGGTTTCGTCAATTAATACTATGTCACCTGCAAATAGCATACACCACGACACCTCGTCCTGGATACCCTCCGTAAGTTCATCCACCACATTGGGCACTTTTATGTAATTTAAATTATATTAGTGATGTAAAGAAGAAGAGACAAGTCATGAACCATGACTTGAACTCGCTCCTTAAACAAATCATGGGGTTTGTCTTAGGGTTTCATGAGGCTTATTCCTGCATTTTTTTCTTCTTTTCTTCCTCATTTTGTCCAACAAAGGGTGATTTGACATGGTATCAGTAAGTGAAGATCTACGAAACTAGTTTGAAGGAGGACTATCACAAAAACATGAAGGAAACATCCATTCATCTTGCCACGGAAATTCTATTATCTAATTTGGTATCCATGACTCTTATCTACACTTTGGATCTAGATTAGAGTTTTGTGTGGCCTCTTAAGCATCCATGATCATCCATAGGGTGGTTTTCAGCTAAGGAAACCCTAAGTCAGTCACTTTTTTCAACCAGTTTTTAAACATATGGTGGTCCCTCCCTGTCTACGTGAGTTTGGTTGAGGAAACCCCAAGTTATTCACCATTTAAGTTTGTGGGATTGGAATAAATGCAGATACTTAGTCAATTGCCGTTCACATCTATTCATGTGGCTGGTTAGAAACCTTAACTGCTTCCCAATCAACTCATGGGATTAGGATATAGTGCAAACAACTTCTCACTTGATGTTTGCATCAATTTGTGGAGCTGGTTATTATCATTTCTCCATCTGAATTTCTGTTTATGATTCAGATTCTTGGATAGTGATGAGACGTTATTTGAGAGTGGCTTACACGAGTTACGATCGCCTCATGTGACTGCAATTTGTGTGCTTTATGACCTATTAGACAGTTTGTGCAGTGTTTTTGAAGACTTGGCTACTATATCAGATGGGAAACAATATCCCTTGCCCCCACCCCCAAATGGATAAAATCCCCCCTTTAACGGTTTCTATGAGAATGGCTCACTGCTTGAGGATAAATTCACCCCCTTTAACATTTTTCTTTGCCTTTAAAACTTAACGAATAACTTTAGAGAGGGGGGGGGGGGAGGCAGAATTTATCCATCAGAGGGGGGGATCATTCCCCTATTAGATTGGGATTTCCTTCAGCATGTTTGATTGTGTTCTTTAAGACACTAGAGGGGCTGTTATGAGCAGTTTTAACTTTTAAGTGATCTATCACGGCTTCCATGTGATATCAGATTCCATCTCATGATCTCAATGACTTCTGACGGATCTAACTACTCTGCTTGGGAATTCCATTTCCAGGTATTTGTCGAAGAAAAAGGTCTGATGTGGATGTTAGGCAGATCTGATTCAAAACCCTCATCTAGGAAAGGGATGATCCATTGGAGGATGAATAGTGCATGAGTAATCACATGGATCCTGAACTCCGTCGACCCTCTATTGCCTTGAATCTTCTCTCTTATGAGAAGTGTAAGGAGTTGTTGGACTACTTGCAAAAGATATATCAACAAGCCAACCACGAGAGATTGTTAAGGTTGGGTATGACTTGTCTCAATACTCACCACGGAGTAAAGACATACAATCCAATTAATTTGGGTTTATGGTCCTTTGGACAGAGCAAGACACGTTTTCTTCTTCTTCTTCTTCTTCTTCTTCTTCTTCTTCTTTTTGCATAACCTCCTTACTATCTGAATTCTGTTAGAGGTGTGCAGTTCCTCATATGACTCCATCCAGAGTTTGTGGAACCACAAGCCAGCATCATCAGTCAATGACAGATTGCAGATCTACAATCAGCTATGCCTGAGTTGAATGAAGTTGACACCTAGATCTCTATACAGCCACTACTGTTGTGGACTTTGTTACATGGCCATATGGAGAATGGAGAATGGAGAATGGAGAAGAAGAAAAGAGAGAACGGGGTATTCACGAGAGAAGAGAGTCATTAGTCTTCTCTAACTCATGCCCCAATTATATTTATACTTCATAATAAGAAAGTTACAGAAATACCGCTATTCATCTAACACTCCCCCTCAAGCAGGAATGTATATATCATACATTCCTAGCTTGTTACATGTATCTTTCAATTTTGCAGGTCCCAAAGCTTTGGAGAACACATCCGCAAGTTGATCGGCAGACCTAGTGAACAAGGTGCAAATTTCTCCTCTTTGAATCCGCTGACGAATGAAGTGACAATCCACTTCAATATGTTTGGTTCGCTTGTGAAAAACAGGATTGTTGGCAATATAAATAGCTGACCTGTTATCACAATACAACCATAAATTTAAACTTGTAAAGAATTGTAAGTTTTTTTGGGTTAAGAAAAATGAACTATATAGAACAATTGGAACCAAGATGGTTTGGGTTCCAAAATCCCAACTTGAAGATCTTAGATTTAGGGGATGAGCCACCAACATGTCCATAAAATAAGTAAAAGACCAAAATAACCCTAATAAAGCCGAAAATCCCCAAAATGTCCCTACGAACAACAAATAATACCCAAAATATCCCTAAGAATAATAAAAAATCCCTACGGGGCCTCCTGAGTACGGCCCCGGATCCTGAAGGAGGAAAGCCAATTTCTGACAAGAAGGAACGTAGCCAAATTAACTCTCTCATTGTATATGACATAGCTCTGTACTCGGCTTCTGCACTAGATTTTGAGACAATATCTTAGCTTTTTACTTCTCTAGGACACCATATTACCACCAACAAAAGTACAATAACCAGTCGTAGATCTCCTGTCCACTGGAGAACCAGCCCAATCAACATCTGTGAATCCTTCTACTATCTCATGAACTCATAAACTGGATGACCACTCCTACATCATATGAAATATCAGGTCGGATAACAGTCAAATAAATCAACTTTCCCACTAATCTCCTGTATCGGCCTGGATCCTCAAATAACTCTCCTTGTTCAGGAATGAGCCTTACATTTGGGTCCATATGAATAGATGTTGGTTTTATTCCCATGGAGCTTGTCTCCTCTAGAATATCTAAAGTGTACTTCCTTTGTGATAGGGAAAGACCATGTTTAGAGTGAGCAACTTCAATTCCACGAAATATCTGAGAAGACCCAAGTCCTTTGTCACAAATTCTTTCTGAAGGAAGATCTTCAATCTATGTATCCCATCTTGATCATTTCCAGTAATGACGATGTCATCGACATAAACAATCAAGAAAACATATCCAGTATTGGAGTGATGGCTAAACATTGAATGATCAACCAAGCATTTCATGCCAAAATGCATAACTGCACCTCTAAAACGACCAAACCATGTCCCCGGGGATTGCTTCAACCCATAGATAGCTTTCTTAAGGCAACACATTGATGAACCCATCTCCCCCTGAGCAACATACCCAAGAGGTTGCTCCATATACACTTCCTCAGTAAGGTCACCATGTAGGAAGGCATTTTTCACATCCAACTGATAGAGTGGCCAACCACGATTAACTGCAATAGAAATCAACACTCGTACAGAGGGTATTTTCGCAACCGGAGAGAAAATCTCCTGGTAATCAACACCAAATGTCTGAGTGTAACCATTAGCAACGAGTCTCGCTTTGAGACGCTCAATGGTCCCATCAGGCTGATATTTAATAGCAAATACCCAATGACAGCCAACGGCCTGCGCACCAGAAGGTAAGGGAACAAGATGCCATGTGCTATTTGAATGTAGGGCATCAATCTCAGCATCCATTGCAGCCTTCCTTCCAGCCAGGATGAGCCAATGCCTCTGTAACTGATTTTGGAAAATAAAAGGAATAAACACTGGAAACAAAAGATCGAAATTTGGGTCAAAGATGATCATAATATACAAACTGTGAAATTGGTGGAGCAGTTGTACGAGAACGAGTACGACTTGCAACCGGAGAGTCAGAGATAATAATAGGATTACCTGAACCGTGATCATCAGACATAGAAGGAGAGTTGGCTTGGGGAGGAGATGGAGGTTAATATACCTACCTAGGACCGCGGCTATACACTTTTGTCGCCGGCAAAGCAGGAATTTCTGGAGAATCTATTCATAGGTTTTGCTGAGGGAGAATCCGTGATAGGTTTGATAGGTTTGGCCGAAGAGGAACCAGGAGTCGGGCTAATAATATTAGGTTCGGACAGAGGGAAAAGTAAACTCGGTGGCTCAGCCACAGTAACCTGAGAATCAGAGAAATAAGGAGTATCCTCAAAGAATGAAACATCAGCCGAATAAACGTTTTGCGCATGCGAGGACTGTAGCATTTGTATCTTTTTTGTGTTCGAGAGTAACCCAAAAAGATACATTTCTTAGAACGAGGGTCCAACTTATCCAGTTCCAGAGCTAACTTGTGAACAGAGCAAGTACAACCAAACACACGAGGTAGTAAAGGGAAAGGATTACCGAGACGGTATAGGACAGAGAAGGGGGTCTGACCAGAAAGTACGGAAGATAGCAGGCGATTCCCTAGAAAACATGCCGTGAATACGGCATCACCCCAATATACCTTCGGTACTAGCATTTGAAACATGAGGGTGCGAGTCATATCTAAAAGGTACCTGGTTTTACGCTCGGCAACCCCATTTTGCTGCGAAGAATAGGCACAAGAGGACTGATGAATAATACCGCGAGAGTCAAGGAACTGTCTGAAACCACTACTATGAGAAAAGTACTCCTTGGCATTATCAGTGCGTAAATAAGAGATAGAACATTTAAACTGATTTTCAATTTCAAAATAAAAACTATGGAAGGCATTAAACACATCAAAATGTTCTTTGAGAAGAAAAAGCCATGTAGTACGAGAACAATCATCAACAAATATAACAAAATACCGATAACCATATAAAGAAGTAGTTTGTGCAGGTCCCCATACATCATAATGAATAAGTTCAAACGGTCTGGACGACCATCGACCACCACGCGAAGGAATAGACACTCGATGGTGCTTTCCCAACTCACAAGACTCACATGAAAACGACTCAATAGACTTAGTAAGAAAAGGAGATTTCCGTAATTTATCTACAGGAGGATGACCCAAACGACATTGCCACTGATAAGCGTCGACAGAAGTGCGAAGTGCACCGCCAGTAGGTACGGAGTCTAGGTAATATAAGCCTCCCATCTCACGGCCCAAGCCATTCCTCGACCCAATGTGACAATCTTCTCTACTCTCTTCAAAGTCTTTCTTACCCAATGTGACAATTGCAAACAAAGACAATGCGATTTGACTAAAGTTCAATGGCTACATGTAGGGAATTCAGACACCTAGCATCAAAGAGTAAGAAGAAGAAAACTTGCTCCTATTATTGGCGACGAGGGATTATCATTATTGGACGCTTTCAGCCGGTGTTTCAAAACTAGTCGACTCGGCTCAAAACTCAGATGAGCTGATGCAGATTTAGATTGGCCAGATTTTGGAGTCAAGGAGATGAGTTTTGGCCAAGTCAAACACAAATCTAAGCTTTACTTAGATGAGATAACTGGTCAGCAAATCTCGCCATTCATAAATGATTCCATACACAGTTCAACATTAAAAAAGAAAACGAAGTTTTTCATATCTCGATCAAGAATCTTACCTCAAATTCGGTCGGCTAATTATTTTGTATAAATTTTGGGTCAGATACCCTTGCACACACACAACCCAAACCCCTCCTCCCCCCCCCCCCCCCCCCCCCCTCTCCCAACACACACACACACACAAAACCCAAAAAAAAAAAAGAATTTAGTTTTTGCTCTTAATCTCGTCGTTTTGCCCATGATTTTTGTGTGATCGTCAGCTTGGAGTACAATATGGTCATCTGTTCTCAGCATGTTTGGAGTCAGTTGGGTTATTCCTATCCACATAGCTGAGATGTTTTCTCGAAAATCCAAGTCCTGCCAGCATTGGAGGTCTTCTTAGTAGCTCTTCGAGTGAGGGTAGATGGGCTTTCTTGGGCCCCTTTGGCGAGAAAGATTCTAATTTGGCAGAGGTTCAGGCTCTTCTATGTGATACTAGACTGGCTGATCAAAATGTGATGGATCGTCTCACCATAGAGGATGATTCCCTTATCAAATGAGTGATGAATGGTGATTGTTATTCTTGGAGATTTACAATGTGGCTATCCGGTATATTTGGTGTTCAGCTAATAGTGAGGGAAATTGAATTGCCCACTCCAGGATCAATAGATATGAGACTAGTATTATTTTATTTTATTCCTCTTTTAGTCTATCTTTTCTATTTTGAAGTTGTTGTTTGTCTGGTTTTCTTTTCTTTTCGAGGCCCCCTCGTTCTTGAAGTTTCTTTTACTTTTAATGAATTTTATTGCAATTCAAAAAGGAAAAAATAAAGAGCACAAAGCAGTGTTAGTAAAAGATCGACTGCGTACAAGCTCTCCATTTAGAGAAAAATTTCAAGGTATTCTAAGCTACATTTAGAGAAAAATTTCAAGGTATTGTAAGCTACATTTATGCAAACTCTTATAAGTTTATCATTGCAGCGACCTATCATTTGGAACTATTCGGTAGGCATTTCAATTTCTACGTCCATTCTCACAAAAAAGAAAATAAAGTTGGGGATCCCAAGACAACACAAACACCATGAAAAGTTAGTTTGTTTTAAGATCTAGATTTGAGCAATTTCAAATAAGGTTTGCTTGTCCTAGCTCCTAAGAACTAGCCAAGGTTTCAGGTTTTAGGCTCCGGTGTGCATTTCAGTCATAACGGAAATGAAAAAAATTTGGTGGAAATGCTGCAAAATCACAAAAACATATGGAAATATATGCAAATGATGGACATTTAAGATGAAACTTCAGGAAGTGCTTGAATCAACACATAACACTAAAAAAAGATCATCTACGCAAAAAAAAAATCCATAACTCTTTAACTAAATAGGACACCTAGTGACATGTGTTGTCGCACATGTCTAATAATTCAATACATACCACATTTCGCATATAATTCATAAACGAGATTTGCTAGCGTCCATCGCAGAAGGCATTTCGCAGATGGGCTGTTGCATGTGAGAGCAGCCACACCGCCTCACTTTTCAGCAGAATTTGTCTTCATTCGTGATGTGGCTGCTCTCACATGTAATATCCCATCCGCAAAATGCCTTAATCTTCCCCAACAGCTTAAGCTTTTGGAGTAACTGGTAGTTTCTCATGATATCAGAGCAAAGGTCCTGAAAATGAAAGGCAGCTATTTCAAGCACAAATCTCCGAATATTCTATTATGGTCTTGTATCAGTTTCGATATCGTGGAATACGAACAGAGAAGAGAGGGTAGGCTCATTACATTAAAAGATATGGAAATGCCCATTAAGTAACTAAGAACTGGAATTTGGATCTCTCTCAATATCTCTCTCAGTTCAAAACGATAGCCCTTTATGTCATTGATGCGCAAACCTCCTTGATGTCAAAAATCAACAAGCAATGCTCCACCCAAAAGTGGGGCAACATGTGCCATCAACCCAAAGAAAGCGGGGCCACACGTGAGGGGGAGTGTTAAAGCCAAAGTAGCAAGAGTAGGAATCGAAACGGGAATCGAAGGCTCCCGGGATGGTCGGAAGCGGGAATCGTGAAATCGCGGAGAGTCACAGGAGAGTCGGGGAGTCGCCGGGGAATCGTCGGGGAATTGTTGGGGAATCTTTGGGGAATTGTTTGGGAATCGCCAAGGAATCTCCGGGGAATCGCCGAGAAATCACGTTTCACATAACATTAAATCATGGTTCCAAGAAGTAGGAATCGGGTTTCCTGGGAATCATAAACCGAGATTTCCAAAAGTAGGAATCGGGTTTTCGGCGAATCCGAATCGGGATTCCTAGTTTTTGGGGATTCAAGAAGATTCCTGTTTCGGGTTCGAGAACCCGGGAATCGAAGTTCCCCACTCCCAGGGAAGAATCCTGCTTCCTTGGTTAAAGCACAAAAAAGAATAAATAACACCTTCTCCAACAACTTAAGCTTTTGGAGTAACGGTAGTTTCACAGATGCTAGCAAATCCCTTCATAAAATATTTATAAATAATCCGTTTCAAAAAATATATATTTATAAATAATATATATACCATACGTCACACTAATTCAAATAAAAATAATTATGTAACGCATACTGATATAGCATACCAACATATTGATAAAAACATACCACTAATGCATAAATTGACAAAGAAAGAAATTTTTATTTTGTAAATAATTTTTAATATTTTATAAAAATATAACAAAGATTGAAAATAGTGAGAAAATACAACATAAATTTAATATCATAGAGCATATCTAAATCTGCTCATGCTTTGATTTTGTAAGTTTTTCTGAAATTTTAATGATTTTTTTAGTTTTTAATAAAATACAAAGAATTAATCATAATATTATAAAATGTAGTATATAACACTACAACAGTATAAAGGAGACTGATATCCATGTGCCAATGTTTTATAATGGGGCAAACTCGTCTTGTTTTACATGTTTTAATCAGTTGTCAAAGTTTATTAGGATTCCCACAAAGCTCTCAGTGGCTAGTTAAAACATGTAAAATATGGTGAATCCGTACCATTATCAAAACATGATCATCGATTTCAGTAGCCTAGTATAGATTGTGTTATTAATATAATTTTCATGTTCATTCTGATTTTATATGATTTTAATTTTAAATTGATATATATATATATATATATATATATATATATATATATATATATTTATTTATTTATTTATTTTTTTAATACAAAAAAATTAAGTTTTTTCCCTATTTTTTTAATGGTAACGCTGTGACGATATTATTCAAATAAAAAGACCAAGATGGTTAGGTACAAGCTAAACAAAAGCAGAAAAAGCACAAAGAACAAATTACATGATAATCAAGGTGGAAGAGAGTTGAAGATATCCAATGTTGTCCTGTCCACCCTGTTAGATATTGATCTCCAAACATGTTAGATATTGATCGCATGCCCTTCTCTCCTGTCCAAGATCTCCTCTATCGCATCCTCACACCTTCACAAATAGGAGGTTCCTGACTTGATCCAACAAATCACATTAAAGTAATCCCGTTCCACGATGATACTGTCTAAATCTGCCTCCTCAACTAATTGAATGCTAGTCAAAAGCGTTTGCACTTCTGCATTAGTCGAGTTTGATCTACACAGAGGACTCACATATGCCCACAATGTGTGCTAGCAACGCTTGAGACTCCGGGGTTCCCAAAACTTGATCCGTCAAAGTTTGATGAACCCTTTGAATAATGCAGGAGTGAATTTTATCAGGGGATCCACATGGGGGGTTTCGGGTCCACGTGGGGATAACCTTCTTATGGGGATCCTGCAGGAGCGAATTTTATCCCAAGATCTTCTGAAAGTCTGGCTATCCACACCTCTGAAGTCCTGGAGAACTACGACCTACAAATAATCTGAGCAAAAACTTGCTAGCGTAACTTGAGATAGCTCTTAGCTACCGCTTTAATTATTTTCCGTATTTTTAAATAAAATAATTGTTCTACAGGATTTCCTGAAGTTTCATCTTAAATTTCTATCATTTGCAAATGATTTATATATGTTTTCTGTGATTTGACAGGCTTCTCACTGAAATTTCTAATTGAAACCGAAAAGTTTCCATGTTTCAACCGCTATATTGTAATCTACTCACGATATTGGTTTCAGTGTGCATTTTGATTTTGCTATGCATGTCAATGGGCATGGATACGGAAACATTTCGGTTTCGGCACAAATTTAAATCCATGGAACTAGAAAATACATCATATTTCGTTTGGTATTGCTCCAATTTATTGATGAAGTATGTTTTTTGAATTGCAGACCCAATAAATCAATATGAATATTGATCTTTCACAAACCTTCAGTCGCTCATGTGCTTCCCCAACAGTTTTCCCATCCTTCTTTTTGCGCCAAGAATGGCCATCTTTACGGAAAAACCGGTTTACCCTTCGGTTAAAAAGGAACAAAGAACCACCTGTTGACAAGTATGGCCATTAAGAACACTGTTAACGTATATAAAAATATTAAGGGTGAGTATGATCACTGAGAACCAAAAAGTAACTAGTGGGTGATTATGAAATAAACCTATAAAACAGGATTACTGGAAAAATGATAGATTGCTTTAAGTAAAGAAGAATATGAAAGTTACTGGGTGGATTTTGAGGAGTCTCTGGAGTAAGTTCATGTTTCTCATTATTCTGTAAGATAAAGAACACTTCTACAGGCTTCAGCCAACGATTTCGAGCTTCTTGAAGCAGCACATTGATATCAAACTCTGTGAAATAGACAATGAACATAGCAGTCAAAAATAACTTTTCAATCAATGTAATTTCTAATTAGGAAACTCTCTTGACAAGCTATTGCAAATTATTTTAAGAAACAAAAAGGATAAGCACATAAGCCAAGTGCGTATGATTTACATCGCGGGCATTTCATAAAAGGAACAACAAAATAGCTGTGATTGTGAAGCAAGTTTTAAGTTCCATGTTTTCATATATACTGATGAGAATGATTCAGTGAGCAATGAATAAAGGCCTATAAAACCAAACTCTGTAGTTTGTATTACACATATGAGAAGGATTCAATATGAGAAAAATTCAAGAAATTATAGTTTACTAAGAATGGATAGTATCTTATACAATTCAACCACAAGACGAAACCCTTCCTCACAAACCCTAACACATCTTATGAGAAATCGCCTCTAAAGGACGAAAATCAAAGCTCTTAAAATTAAAACAAGGGAAGAAGAACTCAATTCAATAAAGAAAAAGAAAGAGAAGAAAATGAAAAAAAAAAAAAAAATTTGAAAACGCGTCTTTACCAGACGGCATGGTCTTGGATCACTAGAATAACAGCACAATCAACAAATTTTCTTGCATAATCTAAGTTTCTTCTGAGAGATAGAGCAGAGATCCATCGGAATCCCAAAAATAAACAGAAAGGAACTGGAATTAACAGACGGAATCGTTGAAATCAAAATGCTGAGGGAAAGAAAAACCCTAGAATCTTTAAATGTGATTAGGAAACCCCTAAAACATTCAAAGAACGCGCGTTTGATTTTAAACACTCCGATTTTCTCTGGATATTCTATCGGGGAGTGATATTTTCGGGGAGTGATATTTTCCCCCCTCTGATGGCTATTCCCCCGCCCCTCTTTGCTTTTGGAGTAAACGGTTGCTTCTCCACCCATTCATTCTTCAATGGTGGGACCCACTGAGCCAGTGGAGTGCCGAACTAGGTGGGCCCCACCTCTTTTAGATCTGGACCGTCCATCTAAAATGCACTAGATTCAATCACAAATCAGTCCTAGATTTATGATGGACCAATGAAGAATGAAAACAACCATGACTCAAAATGCATATGTGACATGTAACTTGGTGATCTGGACCGTCGATTTTATGGCCCACTAGATCTAGGTCAGTTATTGAACAGAGATCTTATTCCCAAGATTGAGATATGCAAAAAACGAATAGGGGCCCACTAGATGAACGGGTTGGATCGCTTTGCAGGATGGGAGTAGGTAATTTGGTACTCCTAGTGACCACCAAATTGGAACGTGAAGCACGAGGCATTCAGATTTTTTGGGAGAAAGCAGGACGGAAAGGAAGCCTCACTGTTTGTGTATTGAAGGAAATACCCTCGTCGTGGGCCTCGTGGCCCTCGTGTTGTTCATGTTGAGTGGTTTTCTTGCCACATAAAAAGCTAGACATGGGGGTCCCCCCTGAAATCAGGACATGTAGGAAAATGATATTTCCACCCATTTCTATCAAACTCACTTTCACCTAGGGGTGCAACTTGGGTCGGACTCAACCTAAACCCCACTGGTTCAACCAGATTTTGGCTCGGGTGGGGTTGGCATTTTCTCAGGTTGGGTTGGGAAAAGCCAACCCGATTTCATTTGGGTTGGATTATGCTTTCTTTTTCTTGTATTTTCCAATTGGGAAATGATATCAACACTCACATGTTATAATGAGAGGCGCTCTAGTCTCTTGTCGTTTAGTGTTTAAAGGGCTTGAAAGAGCTATTTGAAAACTGTAATATACTTCTGAGAGCCCTAAAATACTAAATTACAAGATATATGAGCGACTCTTATTAAAACATGTGAGTGTTGATATCATTTCCCTTTTCTATTTGGCTCGAGATAAACCCAACTCAACCCGAACCCAACCCGACTCAACCCGACTTGATTTGGAAGCAGGTTGGGTTAGGGTTGATTAGAAAAGCTAAACTAAACTAATTTGCAAAAGAAAATTGATTAGAAAAGGATTTTGATTCAAATTGAAAAACTACTTGGAATCAAGAATCCACCATGGGTTGTGGGTTAGATTGTTGATTAAATTGAAAATATTGCTTTGGCGTGTTATATAACCAATAAACATAGTCGATGGAGAATAAGATCGAAGGATGTCATTCCCCATGAGAGTTCATTAATTATATAATCAAGTTGTATCTTATATATATATATATATATATATATATATATATATATATATATATATATATATATATATGAGAAAACATTTCCTACACACTTGTGTAGGTAAGTTACCTACACACTAGGTTAAAATACAGTGGGGGCCCACATTGTTTGGGTGATCCAAACCATTCATTTGAATGGTCCTCACATAGATAGGGTGTCCACAAAAAATCAGATCCATAGGATCATCCCAACCCTACAATTTGTGGAGGTAAAATGGACGTGTATAAACCTTCACAAATTAGTCCATTTTTTGCCTCTATAGTTTGAATGGTTGGGATGATCCTATGGATCTGATTTTTGTGGACACCCTATCTATATGAGGACCATTCAAATGAATGGTTTGGATCACCCAAACAATGTGGGCCCCACTGTATTTTAAGCTAGTGTGTAGGTAACTTGTGTAGGAAATGTTCTCTCTCTCTCTCTCTCTCTCTCTCTATATATATATATATATATATATATATATATATATATATATATATATATATATATAGGAAAATGATTGTGAGCTTGAAGCTCATTTAGCTTATATGAGCTTGAGGGCCCAAACACATGTGGGCCCACATTGTTAGGATGATCTAAAGCATTCATTTGAAAGGCCCTTACATAGATAGGATGTGTACAAAAATTGGCTTCATAGGATCATCCTAACCCATCCAAAAGTGGAGGGCAATATATATATATATATATGAGAAAACGGTTCCTACACATATGTGTAGATAAGTTATCTACACACTAGCTTAAAATACAGTGGGGCCACATTATTTGGGTGATCCAAACCATTCATTTTTAAGGCCCTCACATAGATAGGGTGTCCACAAAAAATCAGATCCATATGACATTCAAACTATGGAGGCAAAAAATGGACCAATTTGTGAAGGTTTAAAGACATCCATTTTACCTCCACAAATCGTAGGGTTGGGATGATCCTATGGATCTGATTTTTTGTAGACACCCTATCTATGTGAGGGCCTTTAAAATGGATGGCTTGGATCACCCAAACAATGTGGGCCCCCATTGTATTTTAAGCTAGTGTGTAGAGAATTCTCTACACATATGTGTAGGAACCGTTTTCTCTCTCTCTCTCTATATATATATATATATGAGGAAACTATTGGTGAGCTTAAGCGCACCAAACTTATGGTGCGCTTAAGCTCCCCAATCACATGGGGGCCCACTTTTCTGTGGTGATCCAAACCATTCATTTGCAAGGCCTTATGATAGATAGGGGGTGTACCAAAAATCAGCTCCATAGGATCATCCTAACCCCTCCATTTGTGGAGGACAAAAAATGGGCAGATTTGTGTCTGTCCATTTTTGTCCTTCACAAATGGAGGGGTTAGGATGATCCTATGGAGCTGATTTTTTGTACACCTCCCAGCTATGTAAGGGACTTTCAAATGAATGCTTTGGATCATCCTAACAAAGTGGGCCCCCATGTGATTGGGCGCTTAAGCTCACCATAAGTTTGGTGAGCTTAAGCGCACCAACAGTTTCCTCTCTCTTTCTCTCTCTCTCTCTCTCTCTCTCTCTATATATATATATATATAGAGAGGAAACTGTTGGTGAGCTTAAGCTCACCAAACTTATGGTGAGCTAGCTTGCCCAATCACATGGGGGCCCACTTTGTTCGGATGATCCAAAGCATTCATTTGAAAGTCCATTACATAGATGGGGGGTGTAACAAAAATCAGCTCCATAGGATCATCCTAACCCCTCCATTTGTGGAGGACAAAAATGGACAGACACAAATCTGCCCCATTTTTGTCCTCCACAAATGGAGGGGTTAGGATGATCCTATGGAGCTGATTTTTGGTACACCCTCTATCTATGATAAGACCTTGCAAATGAATGGTTTGGATCACTCCCCAAAATGTGGGACCCATGTGATTGGGAAAGCTAGCTCACCATAAATTTGGTGAGCTTAAGCTCACCAACAGTTTCCTCATATATATATATATATATATATATATATATATATATATATATATATATATATATATATATAGAGGAAAGTATCTCTAGTATCTCCCCTAGATAAGCTTATCTACTCCTCCCTTTAAAAAAAACACAGTGGGCCCACGCTGTTTGGATGATCCAAAGCATTCATTTGATAGGTCCTAACATAGATAGGGTGTGCCCAAAAAATCAGCACCAAAGGGTCATCCTAGAACTTCGTTTTGTGGGGCCTTGTGGTACCCAGAATGGACATGGTGTGCCCCACAAAATGAAGTTCTAGGATGACCCTTTGGTGCTGATTTTTTGGGCACACCCTATCTATGTTAGGACCTATCAAATGAATGCTTTGGATCATCCAAACAGCGTGGGCCCACTGTGTTTTTTTAAGGGGAGGAGTAGATAAGCTTATCT
Organism: Tasmannia lanceolata; assembly: GCF_043159265.1. Classification (NCBI taxonomy): domain Eukaryota; kingdom Viridiplantae; phylum Streptophyta; class Magnoliopsida; order Canellales; family Winteraceae; genus Tasmannia; species Tasmannia lanceolata. Next base: position 58,089,157 of record NW_027518714.1, read on the forward strand.
AGGGGAGAGACTAGAGACACTCTCCTGATTTTTTGTACACACCCTATCTATGATGGGGCCTCGCAAATGAATGGTTTTGATCAGCACAAAAAATCTGGGACCCATGTGTTTGGGCCCTCGACCGCACCTAAGCTTAGGTGCGCTCGACCGCACACTCCTTTTCTATATATATATATATATATGAGGAAAGTGTTTCTAGTCTCTCCCCTAGATAAGCTTATCTACTCCTCCCTTTAAAAAAACACAGTGGGCCCACGCTGTTTGGATGATCCAAAGCATTCATTTGATAGGTCCTAACATAGATAGGGTGTGCCCAAAAAATCAGCACCAAAGGGTCATCCTAGAACTTCATTTTGTTGGGCACACCGTGTCCAAAATGGACGCATATAAACGTGGACGTTTATATGTGTCCAAAATGGGTACCACAAGGCACCACAAAACGAAGTTCTAGGATGACCCTTTGGTGCTGATTTTTTGGGCACACCCTATCTATGTTAGGACCTATCAAATGAATGCTTTGGATCATCCAAACAGCATGGGCCCACTGTGTTTTTTTAAAGGGAGGAGTAGATAAACTTATCTAGGAGAGAGACTAGAGACACTTTCCTCATATATATATATATATATACAACTTACGTTATATTTGTGAAAAAAAAAAATTAATCGATATCCTTCCCCGTTTCCCATGGGTTCATCTAAACCCCAAGTAAGGGAGTTTAGCTACTCATGGATAAAGGAAACATTAAAAAGATAATACAAACCATGGCCATAAAAGTAAAAAGATGAAGAAATAACTCCACTCTTTCTCAATATAATCAAAAGTACATCACTTTTAAACTTGAAATAAACAAATAAGATAAAAGGACTTAGTCTCGGTCTCCCTCCAGCAAGCCGATTCTTCCGCCTTCACGCCTTGATGTCACCCCTTTTGATGAACCTTGAATGGTGGGGTAGATGATGGCTCACCAAAGAATGCCTCTAAGTAATTGAAAGAAAGCAAGAACAAAAGAGAATGGGATGAAATTTTAGAGGGGAGAGCAAGAGTGAATTGGACAAAAATATTAAGAGAGAGGAGAGAGAAAAACAAAAATTCAAAGGAGAGAACAATCGTTGGTTGAAGAATTGGAAGATGACAAAAGGGAGAGCTTAGAGGGATAAAGAGAGAGAGTAAAAGAAAACTTGCTTTTCTATATATGAAAGAGAGACCGAACCCCACAAAACATGACCTGCTTCTTTGTTCTTTTAGAATGATAGTTTCTCAAAAATATATGAAAGAGGCAATTTTCAAGTGTCAACAGTGGTAAGCTTCTTTAAATATAAAAGGTAGGGAGATTGAATTTAATATACTTTCCAAGAAAAAGTGGGTCAACTAAAACGTGAGATTTTTCCCCCTTTTCTTTCTGAATAAAAAAATAGCCAAATTTTTTGCCTCTTTCCCCTTTCTAAAATCGTGCAACACCTCTTTAATATTCACAAGGAAGAGTCCAAAAAGGGAATCACACCCATATATAGTGTATCTATGGCTTGCGAGAATGGCTGATGTACTTCACGTTGAATCAAGTAACTCTTTCCCTTTTTAGCTCATATGCTCTGTTTGGATGCTGGTAGATGTTGAGAGGATTTGGAGAAGAAGTCAAAGGGAGATTAAAAGCAAATCAAAAGGAAATCAGTCAACAGGGAGATTGAGAGCAAATCTCCCAGACGTTGTTTGGTTGCGTTAGGAGATGTGAAGGAGGTTTTTTGCCATATTTTTGAAGATTTTTTTTGGGAAATGTTATCAGCACTACTGTTTTTTTATGAGGGCACTCCTCACGTTATTAAAAGTACAGTATGGCCCACACCATAGGATGATCCAAACCGTCCATTAGATGGGCCATAGCCTAAATAGGTTATGCCCCAAAATTATTTCCATAGGTTGATTCTAACCCTCCGATCTATAGAGGGTTAGGATCAACCCTCTAACATTCAGATTGGAGGGTTAGGATCAGCCTATGAAAATGATTTTTGGGGCATAACCTATTTAGGCTATGGCCCATCTAATGGACGGTTTGGATCATCATATGGTGTGGGCCATACCGTACTTTTAATAAAGTGAGGAGTGCCCTCATAAAAAACAGTAGTGCTGATAACATTTCCCTTTTTTGTATAGGAATTTGCTAGCCACCTTCACCGAGGCCACTTGTCGGCTTGTGGCCCATCCTTTGTGCAAAGATTGGCAGGAGTAACATGGGTGCAAAGGTAGCTAGCAAAAACGTAAAATTGAAAAAAATAGTAATCATTACGATTTGTGGCAGAAATACTAAGTTTTAAATGAAAAATTACAGAAAAATGGAAGCAAAGTGGGAAAATTATGAAAAAATACCAACAGGATGTACTAACATATGACAATTACCGAAAAAACTACAATGAAAATTAAAAGCTTATGACAATTACTGGAAAAAAGAATTTGCCTGAGAATTTCTCCCATTTTTTCTTCGATTTGGAGAAATTCATCCATTGAATTTTGAGGATTCCACGTCACCGACAAGCGCCCAACATCCCCGGCGGTCAAACTCCCCAATTTCGCTAAATTCCCTACCAAACACCCTTTAACGAATTAGTAGAATTACATTCCCTGCTATTTTTCTCAAAAAAAGGGAACCAAACAGAGCAATAAGGAATAAAAAACAGTAACTTGGTAATCCAAGTAGATGTATATTTTGGCATTTTGCTAATCATACCTTTTTGAAATCAAAAGAAATAGTAACTTCCAAATATGGTCATCAAGTTGTAATTTTGGCAACCCTTAAATTAGTAGCCACAGCCCTTCTTTTAATACCCTTGAGTTGCCTTTTCCAATTCTATATTCTATATAAATAGTAAGCACTTCTCCACGTGACTGACCTCACACAAGCTTGAATGAACCAATGATGGGCCCCACATATTTTGGCGGAAGGGGTTGCAAATTTTCCTCTTTACTCGAAAAAATATGGATGAGCCCATCATAAATTAACACCAAGTGGGACCCATGCATCTTAATAAGGAATAATATATTCGGTCATTTCTTTTTCTTACGGCCATCCCTTCTAATGAATGTGAAAGAGATATAGAAAGCGAATGCATATGATAATCTAAACCGTCCATTGATTGCACCCCTATAGGATGATTTGAACCGTCGAATTGACTAGCCATGATGTAAATCCTCTATGCGTAATCCAAGCTGTTCATTGTGTGGGCTATTCCAAATTCATCCCCAAAGTTGATCTTGACCGTCCATTAGGTAGTAGCTTCAATGTAAATAGATGTACCCAATAATTATTTCCGAGGTTTGATTGAACTGTCCCCTTATGGCTCTCCAATTAAATGGGCTATCATCTTTAATGGGTTGCCTTGGCACTCCCCATTATTACAACCAACAGCAGCCAGTGAAACCTTTACAGTGCTTGAATTGATAAGAGTAGCACATTCCTCCATGTTACTATCCAAGGCACATTCAGTAGCTTCTTCTTCATTTTGCCTTATGAAATGTGCAATAAAACTCATTTACAACCGAAGAGAAAAAAAATTATCTATCTCTTGAATTAATCAAAATCATCCTAATTGAATTTTCAAAGGGCGAAACAGTGCCATTGAACGCTTTTGATCCACCTTAGTTCCATTTTTCGTGGAAATTCAGGAATAACCCTGAAACACCAAAAACAAGGAAAATACATCAAGTAGCACTGTTCTAAGTATAAAATATGCATGATTTACTACCTAATATTCACACATTTATGTGTTCATCAGTAACTCTACTAATAGTGTAACTTATTAGTTGTTATCTCCTTGTAATAAACAACATGGTGTATATCTATCCCTACGGTGTATACTCTATATAAATAGAATATAGACTGTGAATAATAACACCATGAGTTACACAAGAGTTTGCTTTAATTATTATTTTCATGGTATCAGAGCCATTGATATCCTAACGGATTTAGCAGCTGAGTCATTCTCCTCCAACTATTGCAGACCTTGTTGCAACACCGCAATGGCCGACAATGTCTCCTCTCCTGTGGTGAGTTCTCACATCCCCACCAGCTTCTCCATTAATCCTATTACGTGCCTAATTGGCCGTAACGAAATAAACAAAAAGAAAATACAAGAGAGGAAGAGAGAGGTTGATTCGAGGCAACCCGACCTCCTAATAGCTCGATTCGAGAGGAACCATGACTCTCCAAGAACAAAGTTTCCTTTGCTGTTGTAAAATTCTTCCTTTCTCCTTTCATTATAATACAACTACTAAATACAAACACAAAGTAGTTACACATCACCCATCTATTTTCCCACTAACAACACACTCCATCAACAACCAACACCCACTATCCTAAACACATAAACCATAACTAACACCCATAACTCTAAAACATACTCCCACAACTAGATAATAACTAGATAATAACTACCCATAATCACCGTAATTATATGCACATATCATTCCTTCCCCCTTCGAAACGACCTTGCCCTCAAGGTCGAATTATTGAATAAAACACTTTAATTCACCGGGGTCCCAATTCGTAATGGAAATCATTTTGTTGAGCAACATAATTAAAATTGGACTTCCATCTTCAAAAGTAATGGTAGAGATCTTTGGAACTCCAATTTCAAAATCCGTCGTGATCAAACTCGAAAACAAAGATGATTTTTCATCTTTTTCGGCATCAATTCTCGCAGTTTTCTCTACACGAACATCAACTTCCTCAAGTTTCAACTGTTTATCTTCTTTGCACATTTTCTTGATCTCCATTCTGATTTTGTTGAAGCCTTCCGCAAATCGTCAGTGTTCTTCCATCATTTTCAAAGCCAACACTTTAATCTCTTGCAAATCTTCATGTATGGATTCCCAAAACTCCGTAGACGCAGCCATCGCGCTAGATCGACGGCTCTGATACCAATTTGTTACGTGCCTAATTGGCCGTAATGAAAATAAAAGAAAAGAAAATAGAAGAGAGGGAGAGAGAGGTTGATTCGAGGCAACCGGACATCCTAATGGCTCAATTCGAGAGGAACCATGACTCTCCAAGAACAAAGTTTCCTTTGCTGTTGTAAAATTTCTTCCTTTCTCCTTTCATTATAATACAACTACTAATACAAACACAAAGTAGTTACACATCACCCATCCATATTCCCACTTACAACACACTCCATCAACAACCACCATCCACTACCCACTACGCTAAACACATAAACCATAACTAACATCCATAACTCTAAAACATACTCCCACAACTAGATAATAACTAGATTATAACTACCCACAATCACCATAATTATATGAACATATCAAATCCCTTCTCTAATATTTCTCACTTAGTCTCTATTAAACTTGATCGTACCAATTACCTACTCTGGAAAAGCCAAATTGTTCCCATCCTTAAAACACATGACATGTATTCCTTCATTGATGGCTCTACTTCTCCTCCTTCTCAATACCTATCGATTGTTAATGGTACCACCTCTACAGCCAATCCCACTCTCAATCCCAACTATATCCCTTGGATGAGAATGGATCAGATGATCCTTCTCAATGCCACCCTATCTGAGTCGGTCCTTGCTCATGTTGTTGGTTGTCAGACGTCAAGAGATGTTTGGCTTTCTCTTGAACGGATGTTCTCCTCTCAATCACGATCATGTACCCTGCACCTAAGTTCTGAGCTTCGCAACCTCCAAAAGCCTTCTTCTCAATCAATGGTTGATTATCTTCATCATGTCAAAACACTCAGTGACTCTCTTGCTGCCGCTGGTCACCCTGTCTCTGATTATGATCTTGTTAACTATACTCTTGATGGGCTAGGTATTGAATTTGATTCATTTGTTACCTCTATCTCTACTTAGACCAATCATGTCTCTTTCTCTAAACTCCACAACCTTCTATTTACTCAAGAACTTCGTCTTCAACATCTCCAGCATCTCTCCTCCAATCAAAATATTGCTCTCTCTACCACACGGGGTCGTGGCAATTGTTTCAATAACTATAACAATCCATCACGCAACAATGATCGCCAAACTGATTATCGTGGCAATCGTGGAACCAATTTTCATGGCCGCGGACGTGGTCGTGGATCCCTTCATGGTGGCCGTCACCCTCAAATGGCTAGGCCTACTAGTCCTCCTTTCAAATCTGAAACATGCCAGTTATGTCGAGAAATTGGTCATGATGCTACACAATGCCCACGTCTACCTAGCTTTGCTCTCTCTGTGGATCGCCTTGAACAGTCCCTTCATGATATGCATATTCAGCCACCGTTGGACGACACATGGTTCCCTGACTCTGGTGCAACTAACCACATGACTGCAGACTCTTCTACTTTCTCGGATCGACGACACTACACAGGAACTGACCAAATTGTTGTTGACAATGGCTCACGACTACCCATCTCTACTATTGGTAATTACACTTTTCGTACTTACTCTAATTCTTTCAAATTGTGAGATGTTCTACATGTTCCTGGCCTAACAAAGAACCTATTGTTGGAAAAAATTGAGGGTACTGTTGTTGATAGAAAACAGAAATTTGTTGCTTCAAGGCGTGATATCACTTTCCTTAAGACAAGATTCGCCCCCACTAGTAGTATGCAAAGGGGATCCGCGAATTGCCTCCAAGATACAATGAAGCCTAGTAGGGAAGCCCTACTAATGTTTGATGATGCGTAGCACTACCGGAATCAAACCCGAAATGCCCTTCCGAAATTTCAAGCCTTAGAGAAATTTCTAGATACTGTTTCTGCAGAAAAACAGTATCTAGAACAGTAAACAAAAGAAAAATAGTATGTAGAAATACTTGGAGATTTTGTAGGAGTGTAGAAGAGAGTGTAAAGTCTGTCAGAATTGCCAATTCGTTTTCCTATATGAAATGATCGAATTCTGCACATTTTGTAGACCACCTGGTGTCTTTTCAGTGTGAAAAACACCTCTACAGGGCACCTTTCCAGAATGTTTGAAATCTGACCGTTAGATCGCACCCATTGATATTGAACGGTCCTGATCGATCCTAGAGGTGACTGTTGGTTTGAGTAAAACCTCTCTCCATCCCAGTCATCGTTAGATCAACCATCTATGGTGTGGATCGCACCCCCTTGGCACTTGACCGTTGGGGGAAGGGACACAACCCATTTGATCACACTCTTTGACCGTTGGAGTTATGGGCCCGTTGGGCCGACCATTAAGCCCGAACCGAAGCCCAACCCAACCGAACCATTCGGCTTGATGGGCCTACGAACCATTTGACCCACCCATCCAACCGGTCCACCTTCATCTTGATCCAACGATGTAGATCAAATCTGGAAAAATTAAAGGCTCCAATCGCTCCTCGTGACGTCCAATCGTTCCTCGTGACGTTGCGTACGTGCGAAGTGCAAAGTGCGCCTAAAAAGCGCCAATAAAGCGCCACTATGCGCCCTATAGCCCATTACCCACGCCGCGCGCGTGTGTGCGCGCGAACGGTGCGTTGCACCGTCCCGCGGGTCCAACCATGGGTTCAACCCAATGTGCAATCAAACAAGTATTAGAAAAGTGTAGTGCTTTATAAGCCCTTCTCTTTCCTTTCTCTCATCCGGTACGGGACTATCTTTTCAACTACACTTCTACATCCTTTTGTAAAAGCAAATCTTTCTAAGAAAACATTTTCTTTTTTCCAAACGCTTTTGATAAAACATTTTCCAAAACACTAAAACATGCAAAATACATGATTTTGAAAATCCAAAATTATTAACAATCCCCCACCATTTTCAAAATCAAAGAAAATTCTCTCATCAGGCTTGGAAATCTTATGCATAAATGAAGGTATCTCTCGATTTGAACCTTCAACTAGTGAGGACACATCAAAGTTAACCAGAATTGCATAGTAGACGTATCTTTGAACTAGCTATTCTATTTGGTTAACCAGATACGTCTCACACACAAGATTTCAACTCTTTGGGCAATTTCTAAAACCGACTCATGTACTGGCCTTGTGTCTATATCTTGGTTTCATGAGCGCTTTAGAGACTAGCCAGGTCTCATAGGAAGCGGCACCACTCCCACACTCACATAGGTAGGCTTATCAAGAGTGCCCCTGTAACTAAAACACTCCAACACTATGTTATAAGCCTATTAAGAGTTTAAATACTCAGCTTTCTCCTTTTAAACATTACAGGTACCAAGCACTTTACCTTGGGATGACAAATAATACAGATTATAGTGCTTGCAATCACTCCATATGATGTACTTGGACTCATTGAACTCAAGACTTGATGGTTATTCAAGTGTTGAGTTGAGGTTCCATCATTGGTGACTATTGGTTAATGACTTTAACCTCATCCCTTATGATGTTTTACACATCAGATCTCTTGCAAGAGCTTTAGTGAATGGATCAGCCAAGTTTTGGCTTGATCTTACAAAATCAATAGTTACTACTCCATTAGTAAGTAACTCTCTTATAGTACTATGTCTAAGTCCTATATGTCTGGACTTACCATTATAAACATGATTATATGCCCTTGATAGTGTGGCCTGACTATCACAATGACATAAATCGATGGCATTGGTTTAGACCATAACGGAATTTCCAATAACAAATTCTGAAGCCATTCCGCCTCTTTACGGCATGCTGCCAGAGCTATAAACTCTGCTTCCATAGTTGAAGTTGTTATGCATGTCTGTTTCTTAGAGGCCCAGGAGATTGCTCCCCCACCAAGGGTGAAAATCCACCCACTGGTTGAAAAATGGTCTATACGCTCAGTTATCCAACTAGCATCAGTGTATCATTCTATTACAGTTGGATACCCACTATAACATAAAGCATAGTCTATAGTTTTTTTTTAAATATTTTAAAACTCTATAGACTGCATTCCAATGAGAAAAACTAGGATTACTGGTAAACCTACTAAGTTTACCTACAACAAATGCTATGTCTGGCCTAGTACAAGTCATATCATACATAAGACTACCCATTACACTAGCATACCCTAGTTGAGAAATAGTCCTGCCAGTATTAAGATACAACTTTATATTTGGGTCAAAAGGTGTTGAAATGGGTGAACATTCAAAATGGTTAAACTTTTTGAGAACTTTCTCAATATAATGTGATTGTGTTAGAATAAGACCATTATCCTGTCTTATGATTCTAATACCCAAAATCACATCACCTTCACCCATATCTTTCATATCAAAGTTTTGAGAAAGAAATGATTTAGTACTTTGAATGCTTTCAATATCGCTACTAAAAATTAACATGTCATCAACATATAAACAAATAACAACACCTTTGCCACCCTTAAATTTACTGTATATACATTTATCTGACTCATGTATCTTATAATCATTTGACACTAAGACTTTATCAAATCTTTCATTGCATTGTTTAGGGGCTTGCTTAAGCCCATACAAAGATTTGATAAGCTTACATACTTTATGCTCTTAGCCTGGCAGAATAAATCCCTCAGGTTGTTCCATATACACTTCTTCATCAAGTTCACCATTTAAGAATGCGGTTTTAACATCCATCGGGTGAATGTGAATAAATCCCTCAGGTTGTTCCATATACACTTCTATCTGATCTGAGACATTTAATGCTTGTTATACATTGGTTTTCGACTTCAGTTTTATAAATCTTAAATTTTTCTAAAACCTCATCTTTATGACTAAATAGATAAATATAACAGTACTTAGAATAATCATTAATAAATGTAACAAAGTACTTTTTACCTCCCTTTGTGGGAACACTATGAATGTCACATACATCATTATGTGTTAAATCTAACAAGTTAGAAGTTCTACTACTTTAGGGAATGACTTAGTGATTATCTTGGTTTGCATGCATGTGTTTGATGACGCGTAGCACTAACGGAATCAAACCCGAAATGCCCTTCCGAAATTTCAAGCCTTAGAGAAATTTCTAGATAATGTTTCTGCAGAAAAACAGTATCTAGAGCAGTAAACAAAAGAAAAACAGTATGTAGAAATACTTGGGGATTTTGTAGAAGTGTAGAAGAGAGTGTAAAGTCTGTCAGAATTGCCAATTCGTTTTCCTATATGAAATGACCGAATTCTGCACATTTTGTAGACCACCTGGTGTCTTTTCAGTGTGAAAAACACCTCTACAGGGCACCTTTCCAAAGTGCAAATTGCGCCTTAAAAAACGCCAATAAAGCGCCACTATGCGCCCTATAGCCCATTGCCCACGCCGCGCGCGCGCGTGTGCTTACGGTGCGTTGCACCGTCCCGCGGGTCAAACCATGGGTTCAACCCAATGTGCAATCAAACAAGTATTAGAAAAGTGTAGTGTTTTATAAGCCATTCTCTTTCCTTTCTCTCATCCGGTACGGGACTATCTTTTCAACTACACTTCTACATCCTTTTGTAAAAGCAAATCTTTCCAAGAAAACATTTTCTTTTTCCCAAACGCTTTTGATAAAACATTTTCCAAAACACTAAAACATATAAAATACATGATTTTGAAAATCCAAAATCACTTACACCTATTGTCTATTGAGAAATTTACAAAAGAAAATGACTTTTTTAATTCTTTGCACGGGGTTTTTGCATCAAGGATCGACAAACGAGAACACCGCTGCTGGCTGGACCAAGTAACGACAGACTTTATCCAATCGCAGATCGAAATGATCACTCTATAAATAATCAAAGCCTCTACTCTCTCTATGGTGTGCGTGCTCCATCCGAGGTTTGGCATCAACGCTTAGGCCATCCGTCTACTGCCACTACCAGTTACATGGTTAGGAATAAGCTTATTTCTATTTCTGGTGCAAATAAATTCGACTTTTGTTCACATTGTCCACTGGGAAAAAGCTCAAAACTGCTGTTTTATGATTCCAACTTTGTGGCACCTGATGATTTATATTTGATACACTGTGACTTGTGGGGATCTTCAACAGTCTTGTCCAATTTAGGTTTTCGTTATTATGTAAGTTTTATGGATGATAAGACCAGGTTCACATGGTTTTTCCCTCTGGCAAAAAAATCGGACGCTTTATCTATGTTCTTTCACTTTAAATTGCTTGTGGAAAAATTATTTAGCCGTCCCATCAAAATTTTACAAACAGATGGAGGGGGTGAATTTACAAGTCGTGCTTTCAAGGACTTTTTAACCAAGGAAGGGATTCAACATTGAATGTGTGTTGTTGAACGCAAGCACCGTCATCTTGTGGAGACTGGATTATGTCTCTTAGCTCATAGTGGTCTCCCATTGACTTTTTGGGTTGATGCGTTTTCCACGGCAATCTATGCCATCAATAGGCTTCCTTCTGTCAAATTGGGTTATAAATCTCCATATGAATTGCTCTTTTAGAGACCACCTGACTACACCTTCCTCAAAAGTTTTGGTTGTGCTTGTTATCCTCACTTAGTTCCTTACAATACACACGAATTAATGATGAAATCTGTTCAGTGTGTTTTCTTGGGGTATAGCTCTAATCACAGGGGATATCGGTGTCTGGACCTCAACACAGGGCGCGTCTATATATCACGGCATGTAATATTTGAAGAAGCCACCTACCCTTTGCGTGGTCGATCATATCCTTCTGCACCTGCCACACCCACTCCCACAAAACCAGCCCTTCTAGGTCCTCTTCTGCCCCTTCATCTTGGCTGATGTTCCAACCCAAATCCTTCCACAGTCCCTAATTCCTTAGATGAAGTTCCTATCTAGGCTCAACCCATTTTTAGTCCTTCTACCAATGGACCACTTCCTATACCAAGCTCGTGTAGCCCATCTCTTACTCACGAGCTGCCCCCTGCTACGTCTTCTCTTCCATCTCATCTTAATATTGCTACCCCTTCCCAAACCCCACCACAATCTGTTATTCCCAACACAACCAATACTCATGCTATGACGACTAGAGCGAAAGATGGCATTGCCAAACCCAAAACTCTCAGTGGTTATGTGGCTCACCTTGCTACTAAGCATCCTCTTCCCACTTGCCTTACCACCACCATCTCATACCCTTTGGAACCCACATGTTACACCATTGCTTCTAAGGATCCACATTGGCGCATGGCTATGATGGAAGAATTTAATGCTCTTGTGAAAAATGGGACGTGGGCACTTGTTCCTCACTCACCTAATATAACTGTTGTAGGATGCAAGTGGGTCTTTAAGATCAAGAAACTTGCAGATGGACGCATTGAACGTTATAAAGCACGACTCGTTGCCAAGGGATTTAACCAACGAGAAGGCCTTGATTATGAAGAAACCTATAGCCCAGTTGTTAAACCTGGCAGTATACGAACAATGTTATCTTTAGCAGTCTCTCGGCAGTGGCCACTATATGAATTGGATGTTTGGAATGCATTTTTACATGGTTTTCTTCAGGAGGAGGTCTATATGAAACAACCACCCAGGTTTGTAGATTCCACACGTCCTCATCATGTGTGCAGGCTTCATAAAGCCATCTATGGCCTTAAAAAGCACCGCGAGCTTGGTTCCAACAACTCAGTTCCTTTCTAATTTCTCTTGGTTTCAAGGGAAGTCTGGCAGATCTGTCTCTCTTCAGGATGCACTCTAAGGGTAACACAATCGTTATTTTGGTATATGTCGATGATATTATACTTTCAAGAAATAATAGAGGACTACTAGATGCTTTTATGAAACGACTATCCTCCACATTTGACACTAAATTTCTTGGAAATTTGAGTTTTTTCCTTGGTCTGGAAGTCTTTCGCAATGCCGATTCTCTTCGTCTTACACAGACAAAATATGCGATAAACTTACTTCATAAAGCTGGTATGTTGGGTTGCAAACCATGCAAAACACCAGTTGCCTCTGGAGCCAAGCTCTCTACAATTGACGGCACTCTCTTGGACGATCCTACTCTATATCGTAGTCTAGTTGGCGGTCTTCAATATCTGACTCTCACACGTCCGATCTAACATTTGCAGTTAATCAAGTTTGCTAACATATGCAAAATCGTTCATCTTCTTGCAGTTAAACGGATTCTCCGCTTTGTTAAAGGGACACTTACACTTGGATTGACCATCAACGCCTCCACCCATTTTTCCTTGGTTGCATTTTCAGATGCCGATTGGGGAGGCAATCCTGATGACCGTCGTTCTACATCTGGGTCATGAATCTTCCTCGGCGCCAACTTGATATCATGGTCATCCAAGAAACAGAGTAAGGTCACACGGTCAAGCTCTGAAGCAGAATACAAGGCTCTTGCATGCACAGCTGCAGAATTAATTTGGCTACAATATCTTCTTCGGGACCTAGGGGTTCATCTTTGTGATCCTCCATTGTTATATTGCGATAATATCGGTGCTACGTATCTTGCAGCATATCCGGTTTTTCACGTCAGAACTAAGCACATTGAGATTGATTTTCACTTTGTGCGAGAACGCGTCGCTAGGAAGCTACTTCAAGTACACTACGTGCCTTCAATGGATCAACTAGCAGATATATTCACTAAAGGCCCGTTGGGATACCTCCCATTTTGTATTTGGATTTGGAATTGAGTTTTGAATACAAATTGAATAGATCCGGCAGTTCATGTAGAGGGAGACAGAGAGGGAAGAGGTTGAGGAGCAAAGAGGGTGAAGGAAACTGCCAGATCTGTGGATTTCCAATTTCTTATTTCCACAGGAAATTTAGAAATCTGATTTTTTTTTCACTACCAGCTGCTGAATTAGAAATCCAAGAATTTGATCCGATCCAAATTACAATGCAAAAAGGGCTGCAAATGTGAGAAATCCAAATCAAAATCTTCTCGGCATCCAAACGGGCCCTAAAGGACATTCGGCTCAACATTTTCATCTCTTATCAAGCAAGCTTACTCTAACACATGATAGCAACGACTCGTTTGAAGAGATAACTCTATGTTGTTGACATGTCCTTATCCGATTGTAACTCTACTAATAGTGTAACTTATTAGTTTTTATCTCCTTGTACCAAACAGCCTAGTGTACATAGGGGTGTCAACGAATCCACTTCGGATCGGATCCACCTATGTCATGGTCATGATCCATTCAAATTCCTTAGCGGTCGGATCAGATTCAGATTGTTCTTCAGATCCTACTTTCCACGTCACGATCACGATCCATTTTAAATCGGACCGTCCGTCGGAGTGTCCTATTATGTCCTACACAATTAATTTTTTTTAAAAAGAATTAGAATGTCAGTCCACCATAAGGAAAAGCAGTGATCGACTTCAAAGAAGTGACTAAAAACAGGGAAAAATATGTCTCCACTATCCAGTATTCTAAGAAGATAATAGAAACCAAAAACTTAGCAGGAGTTTTCCGTGCATACTGCTTGGATGCTAGGAAGGCAAGGGTGCTGCGATGGCGAGGGTGAGAGCAATGACTAGCGATAGCGAGGGTGAGAGCAATGACTAGGGACAGAACATTAATTAATGTCAATGGAGTAGTTGGGTTATGGTTACCGATAGGAAGATGAGATGTTCGTTCCACAAATGGGGAAGGGATACTTACACGGGAAGGAAGAGGAGATTTAATTCGAAAAGGAGATTTCATTCAATAAAGATGGAAACCGGTAAGTACTAAAAGAATATGACTATTTTGACGAGAATACCCCCACTTAACATTGATGTTGTAATGATTTTGAGAGTATTTCTGTAAGATGATTTCGGACGATAGGAAGATGAGATGTTCGTTCCACAAATGGGCAGGGGATACTTACACGGGAAGGAAGAGGAGATTTATTTCGAAAAGGAGATTTCATTCAATAAAGATGGAAACCGGTAAGTACTAAAATAATATGACTATTTTGACGAGAATACCCCCACTTAACATTGATGTTATAATGATTTTGAGGGTATTTCTGTAAGATGATTTCGGATCGTGACTGTCCCTAAGGACTTTCGCAGCATGCCTGGATCCGATCCAAAAATTTTCGGATCATATGATTGGGAATCTGAAATATGCCCATGGACCCTCTTGGTATGCTTTTATCCCGTTCATTAAAGTTCGGATTCGGATAGTCCATCGGACCGTCTAGATCCATTGACACCCCAAAGTGTACATCTATCACTACGGTGTATGCTCTATATAAGTAGAATATAGACGGTGAAGAATAACACCGTGAGTTACACAAGAGTTTGCTTTAATTATTATTTTCAGATTACACATGAAAAAATAAAATGGAACTTGAACCAGCGCAATTAAGTTTTATTTAGAAAAAACTTCAACTTATAATGGTATCCCTCTAAATAAGCCATAACAATATCTATTTTTTGGTAAACAGCATCAGAAATATCATCTCCCCTCTAAATTGTGGAAACAAAAAATTTCCTAGGAAAAAATTCCACAGGAGATATTTTTCCTTATCTTTCTCATTATGCGGCTGTAAGAGCGAACCAAACAGGCGGAAACAGGGGAGTAGGAACATGGAGGCTAAAGGGACATGTAGGTTTGGGAAGTATTCACACTAGTTAGTGAATCTCCATGCAGAGAAGTCAAAGGAAACCAGGGCTGCAATCATTCTCACTATCTATGAAATATAGGGGTGCAACTCGGGTCGGGTTGGATCGGGTTGAGGCCAACCCTAGCCCAACCCGAGATAGATTGCCCTCAACCCTAACCCAACCAATCTAACCCAAAATCGGGTCTGGTTTACACGTTTAGTGGGTTGGTTCGGGTTCACTTCGAGCCAAACACAAAAATACAAGAAAAAAACATAATAAAATTAGAGGCCGGGTTCGGGTTGGGTCGGTTTGCCAAGGCCTCAACCCTAACCCAACCCGAAATTAAATAGGGTTGGGTTGGCTTTCCCAACCCAACCTGAGGAAATGCCAACCTAACCCGAGCCAAATTCGGGTTGAACTCGTCGGGTTCAGTCGGCAAGTTGCACCCCTATCGAAATAGTAGGAAACAGGGGAGTGGGAAAATGGAGGGGGCGTGGGAATATAGAGAATTCTTTGACATTTAGGTGTAGAAGTATTTACACTTCTGTTAGTGGGTCTTTGCAAAGAAGTTAAAGGAAACCAAGGTCGATAAGCATTCTTATAATCCGGATGCATGAGCAGACGAAACAGGTGGAAACAAAAGAATGAAAATTTCTCGTATCAAATATGTCCACGAAAAATTGAGCAAAAACTCATTCTCCCCCACCATTTTTGTTGGGGGTCTGGTGAAACTGGGTACGGCAACAACATAAGAAATGGGCAGAAACAGGTGAATAAAGATTACTCAGAAGAAAGTCCATGTCTTAAAAAATTTGGGCAAAAGCTCATTCTTACATCCTTTTTGTAGGGATCCAGCGAAACGAACAGAAACAAGTCTGATATTATATGTAAGATAATATGGTGTGTGTGCGTACATACACGTAAGAGGGGTGTGAGAAAAGTAACGCCCTTGATCCAACAACACCCTCGTATTAATAAAGTCAGCAGTTGTTAGATCAAATATCAAGGGCGACCCCTTGATTACGAGCAGGTACAGCCTCGCACCATATTAAAGGGCAGTGATAAATCGACTTCCCAAATGGATAAATCGACTCCCCATGTGTCTATCTCTCTCCTCTTTCTCTCTCTCTAACCTAGAGGAGAGAGAAAGACACATGGGGAGTCGATTTATCACTCCCCCATATTAAAACGGGATTTGTTAGGCAATGGGGTGGACATCTTATCATAAGATTAAAGCTTACTAAATGAATGTTTTAGCTTTTCTTGGTGAAATTCTAAATATGGCTTGGTGGAACAATGCTAGGATCATACAATCAGGAGGGGTCAAGGCCAATTAGGGGTGCAACTTGGTTCGGGTTAGGTTGAGCTTTTGCTAAAAAAAAATGAATTGGAATCCACCCCAACTCGTCCCTAAGGTAAGAGCTCAACCCGAATCGGTGAATTCTCATAAAAAAAAAACTACCCAGTTGCACCCCTAAGGCCAATGGGCTGGACTTGTGCTCATCTACCAACCAACGGATGGATCACCTCCACGTGGTACATGTGGGCCTAAAAGAGACTAATAGCCAGTTGGCCACTGGCTTTTTACTAATTTTCTTCAACAATGCAGTACAAACTGGGGCCACTGATGAATGGTTCTGATGACCATCAGAATGCCCACCCATTCAGATGGTCTTAATCATTGGATGCGATTTGAAAAAAGATCCTGGGATGTGATCCTACGGATAGAATCATTCCGAGAATAACTCAAGAAAAGCCCCATGCAAGAAGTTTCGGATATGCCAAGTTTGGACTGAGAGAGAATTTATGTTAGTGACTTGATACTCTAACCTTCCTTTGTTTTTTCCATTCATTCTGTGAATATGTCCTTTTCTTTCGACTATAAGCCAAAATCCCACGTTAAAAACCTCAATCCCATTGTCCTTTGATCACCTTCTTCTTCTCTGGTCTTCTTTGTATTGAGAGTGAGAAAGAGTTATTAGATAAAATGTCTGATTGGGGCCCAGTCCTTGTAGCTGTTATTCTCTTCATCATTCTCTCACCGGGTCTTCTGTGTCAAGTCCCGGGTCGTAACCGATTCATTGAGTTTGGCACATTCCAGACCAGCGGGGTCTCGATTCTAGTACACGCCCTCCTCTTCTTTGCCTTCATTTGCATCTTCTTGCTAGCTATTGGAGTTCACATATATATGGGCTAGCATTTTTGTTGGGGCTTAAGTGGAGCTTTGGGTTTCAGATTTTCTTCTAGTCTGGGTTCATTGGATCTGTGCTTTGGAATTTTATTTATTATTTCATTTTGAAATCTTAGGGGTTTAGAATGTAAGGCCCAATACAGAATAAACTTGTAGGCAAAAAAGAAGCAAATCCATTTTGTTATTAAACTTATCTCTGTCATCTTATTCATCTGTATTGTATTTATATAAACTTATCTCCGAAAACTCACGATCTGCCCATTGGATTTGCTGTCTTAGCCAAAGTGTTCTAAGTTACAGACTACTCCTAGATAAAAGAAAAAAGATACAAGTTGTGTAATGATGTATGTCGAGTGCCCTTGGAAATCTCTTCCTCCTTTATTAATAAACTTTGGACTTGGTAGTTGTTGATTAACCATTTTGTAACTGCTCTCCCTTTAGCAATCACTATGTGATCTATCTTTCAAATTTTGAATTTGAGCCTTGCAATTAACACGAGGTCGATCTTTAAAATTTTGAATTTTGAGGGTGTAAACCGACTCACCCCATCTCCTTGTATTGGCGTAGGTCCCAGTGATTCTGCCAATGAATGAAGCAGTCCCCCAAAAGAAATTAGAAGAATTTCAAAACCCTAAAAAAGTTCTTTAAGCCTGTTAAAGTATAAAAGATAAATAATGCCTTTTGCCAACAGCTTAAGCCTTTGGAGAAGTTGGTAACTTAACATGGTATCAGAGCCAAAGGTCTCGAGTTCAAACCTCCCGGATAGCAAAAATCCACATGCGATGGTCGGCCCAAAGTGGGACCACATGTGCCCAAGTGGGCCACACGTGCCCGGGAGTGTTAAAGTATAAAAGATAAATAACGCCTTTCTCCAACAGCTTAAGCCTTTGGAGAAGTTGGCGTTATTTAATAGTGTCTGGAATGAGCAGAATATCCAGATTAAAGTTAGTCACTTGGCTAGAACTTGCTCTGATCATGCACCTCTTTTCTTTCATTAATTTGAGTATGGTGATTAGAAGACCCTTTCGGTTTCAACAAATGTGGACTATTGATGAAAGATTTATGGCAGTAGTAAGAGAGGATTGGTAGGTTCCGATCTTTGGGAATAATATTTTTTCTCTGGCAGCCAAATTGAAAATGTTGAAAGGTAAACTTAGAAGCTGGAATAAAGAGGTCATAGAGAGGCTGAAGATTTGGTGGTTGTGGCTGAGGATGCTCATGATGAGAATCCATCCGTATCAAATGATGAGCAGTTAGCCATGGCTAGACAAAATCTTCACCAAGCTCTTCTTAAGGAGGAGATATTCATGAGACAAAAATCGAAGGAAAAAAGGCTGGCAGAAGGGGATAGAAACACTAAATTCTTTCATGCCTCAGTTAAACAAAGTCAAACACACAATTGTATAAGTAGACTATGGCACAATGAAAATTGGGTGGAGGATCAAAATAATATTCAGGAATTAATATGCACATTCTATAAAAATCTTTGGAAAGAGGAAGGTCACTTTATAGATAGAGATATCCTTGACATTATTCCTAGTGTTATCACATATGAGGATAATGGAATTTTGATGGTGCAACCGACCGAAGATGAAATAAAAAATGCAGTCTTTGGCTTGCCTGTCGATAGTGCACCTGGCCCAGATGGATTTGACGGGAAGTTTTTACTCATTGTTGGGAGATTGTCAAATCAGAGGTAATTCGTGCGGTTAAGGAATTTTTCAGGGGCTACCATCTCCCTAAATCTTATATGTCCACATTTATCACAATCATCCCTAAAAAGAAGAACCCCAAAAGTATGTCTGACTATCGGCCTATAAGTTTGTGTAATTTTAGCTATAAGATCATCTCTAAAGTGATTACCAACCGATTGGTAGTCATGATCCAAAAAGTTGTCTCTCCAGAACAAAGTGCATTTGTGAAAGGTAGGAGCATCACTGATAATATATCTATTGTGCAAGAGATGGTTTAGAGTTTGGATAGAAAGGTGTATGGGGGCAATATTGTGCTAAAGCTTGATATGGCCAAGGCATATGATCGGGTGAGATGGGATTTTCTTCTTGGTGTCTTGGAGAAATTTGGATTTGGCAATGCTTTTATTAATTTGATAAAGAACATTATATCCAATTGTTGGTTTTCCATATGCATTAATGGAAAGCCCAAGGACTTTTTCAAATCTACAACAGGCCTTCGTCAAGGTGATCCATTATCGCCGTACTTGTTTATCATTGCAGAAGAGGTGCTAAGCCGTGGCTAGAAGATGCTTTTTCAGGGTAGAAAGGTTGACTACTATATCTGCTCCAGAGGCTGTATACAGTGACTCATTGTCTTTTTGCAGATGATGCTATAATTTTTCTAATGGAACGAAGAGATCAGTTGAAACCATTATGAGATTTTTGGCCTTGTATGAAGTTACTTCAGACAACTTATAAACAAGGAAAAAAGTTGTTTTTCTTGCTCTAACAAAATTCCTTTGGCAAGGAGAAGAATTATCAACATGACAACTGGTTTTTCCTTTAAAAGTTTAACTATGGACTATCTGGGAGCACCATTATACAAGGGTCGGTTAAAGACTATCTACTTTGAAAAGCTCATTGAGAAAGTGCGCAATCGAGTCGAAGGTTGGAAAGGAAAGTTGTTGACAGCTGGAGGTAAACTTATATTACTTAATCATGTTATGGCCTCTATTCCAATTTATATTCTATCAGCTATTAAGCCCCTGTGGCTGTCCTTCGAAGAATTGAGAGCATTTTTGCAAATTTCTGGTGGGGATCCACTGACCAAGGGAAGAAACATCATTGGGTGGTGTGGGATAGTTTATGTAAACCCAAGGAGGAAGGAGGCATTGGTATAAAGTCCTTGAGGGAAGTTTGCAATGCCTTCAGAGTTAAAAGCATACATAATCTGCATCTAAGGTCAAACTTATGATGTGAATTTATGAAGTCTAGATACTTGAAGTGTAGAAGCTTTTGTTAATGATTTTGCATTTTCAAAATCATGTATATTACGTGTTTTAGTGTTTTGGAAAATGTTTTATCAAAAGCGTTTGGGAAAAAGAAAAAGTTTTCTTGGAAATATTTGCTTTTACAAAAGGATGTAGAAGTGTAGTTGAAAAAGATAGTTCCACATCGGATGAGAGAAAAGAAAGAGAAGGGCTTATAAAGCACTACCTTTTCTAACTCTTGTTGATTGCACATTGGGTTGAACCCATGGTTGGACCCGCGGGACGGTGCAACGCACCGTTCGCACACGCGCACGCGCATGCGCGCGCGCGGCGTGGGCAATGGGCTATAGGGCGCATAGTAGCGCTTTATTGGCGCTTTTTTAGGCGCACTTTGCACTTCGCACGGTGGGCCCGTTTCGGTTCGGGCCTAACGGTCGGCCCAACGGGCCCATGACTCCAACGGTCAAAAGGTGTGATCAAATGGGTTGTGTCCCTTTCCCCAACGGTCATGTGCCAAGGGGGTGCGATCCACACCATAGATGATTGATCTAACGATGACTGGGTTGGAAAGAGGATTTTACTCAAGCCAACAGTCACATCTAGGATCGATCAGGACCGTTCAATATCAATGGGTGCGATCTAACGGTCAGATTTCAAACATTCTGGAAAGGTGCCCTGTAGAGGTGTTTTTCACACTGAAAAGACACCAGATGGTCTATAAAAATGTGCAAACTTCAGTCATTTCAAAATAGAAATCGAATTGGCAATTCTGACTGACTTTACACTCTCTTCTACAATCCTACTAAAATCCCCAAGTATTTCTACATACTGTTTTTCTTTTGTTTACTGTTCTAGATACTGTTTTTCTGCAGAAACAGAATCTAGAGATTTCTCTAAGGCTTGAAATTTCGGAAGGGCATTTCGGGTTTGATTCCGCTAGTGCTACGCGTCATCAAACATTAGTAGGGCTTCCCTACTAGGCTTCATTGTATCTTGGAGGCAATTCGCGGATCCCCTTTGCACACTACTAGTGGGGGCGAATCTTGTCTTAAGGAAAGTGATATCACGCCTTGAAGCAACAAGTTTCTGTTTTCTATCATCAACAGTACCCTCAACAAATTTTCCAACAATCTTAAGACAAGATTTTACTACTGTTGTTTCAATGGCACTTTATTCAGTTCGTCAAATGACCCAAGACTTTGTCAAACTCGAACGTTTCGACAAAGGAAATTTCAAGCGCTGGCAGAAGAAGTTGCACTTCATTTTGACATCACTCAAAGTGGTCCATGTTCTCACTACTCTAAAGCCGTCAGCAAATGAAAATGAAACTTTGGCGGAGGCTCGTGCAAGGATGAAGTGGGAACAGGATGACTACATTTGCGAAGGGCACATCCTAAATGCTATGTCAGATACACTATTTGACATATATCAAGGCATGGGATCAGCAAGTGAAATCTGGAATGCACTTGAAGCCAAATACTTGGCGGAAGACGCCAGTAGCAAGAAATTCACTGTGAGTCAATTTTTAAATTTTAAAATGGTAGATGATAAGTCTGTTATTGATCAATTACATGAAATACAACATGTAATTAATCAAATTCATTTGCAAGGCATCCTTCTTGATGATTCCTTCATTGTCCCGTCAATTATTGACAAACTTCCACCAAATTGGAAAGACTTTAGAAAAAGTCTAAAACACAAGAAAGAGGAAATGTCTATTGAAGACTTGGCTCAATGCCTCAGGATTGAGGAAGAGTCAAGAATCAGAGACAAGAAAGAAAATGAAACTGTATCCTCTAAGATCCATTTGGTGGAAAATGTCAAGAATTCGAACCAACAAAGAAAAGGCAATTGGAAGAGAAACAAACACCCTGAAAAGAATACTAATAAGAATAAGAAAAGAAAGGGTGCTTGTTTCAACTGTGGCAAACCAGGCCATTACAAGAGTGAGTGCCGACTTCTTAAGGATAAGAAGTCGGGTGCACCAACAGACAAAGAAAAGTTTGTCGCCATGATTTCAGAGGCAAATATGCTTGAAGATGGCAATGATTGGTGGATTGACTCTGGTGCGACGATGCATGTCTGTAAAGACAGGAACCTGTTTTCAACTTATGAAACAGTTGAAGATGGAAGCGTGTTATACATGGGAAATTCGTCGACAGCAGAAGTCAAAGGGAAGGGCAAGGTGGAACTTGAGTTCACATCCGGCAAGCGACTCACTCTAACCGGTGTCTACCATGTACCAGAAGTTAGAAAGAACTTAGTGTCTGGAAGCATTCTCAACAAGAATGGCTTCAAACTTGTATTTGAATCTGACAAGTTCATTCTTTCTAAGGGGGGTACTTTTGTTGGGAAGGGATATATGTATGAAGGGATGTTCAAACTTAATATCAATAAAGTGAATGTCTTTGCTTATGTTTTGGATTCTTCTTTATCTTTATGGCATAATCGTTTAGGACATGTAAATACTAGAAAAATGAATGATATGGTTAAGTTAACCTTAATTCCTAAATATGAAAATGACTTAGTAGATAGATGTAAAACATGCATGCAAACCAAGATAATCACTAAGTCATTTCCTAAAGTAGATAGAACTTCTAACTTGTTAGATTTAATTCATAGTGATGTATGTGACATACATAGTGTTCCCACAAAGGGAGGTAAAAAGTACTTTGTTACATTTATTGATGATTATTCTAAGTACTGTTATGTTTATCTACTTAGTCATAAAGATGAGGTTTTAGAAAAATTTAAGATTTATAAAACTGAAGTAGAAAACCAATGTATAACAAGCATTAAATGTCTCAGATCAGATAGAGGTGGTGAATATCACTTTCCTCATTTCTGTGAATCAGTAGGCATAGTCCATGAAACTTCTGCCCCTTATACACCACAACAAAATGGTGTAGCAGAAAGGAAGAATAGGACACTTACTGAAATGATTAATGCTATGCTTGTTAATTCTGGTTTAAATAAAAGTTTTTGGGGTGAAGCCTTACTTACAGCTTGTCACATTTTGAATAGGGTACCAAGTAAGAAATCTAATATAACCCCTTATGAATTGTGGAAGAAAAGGAAACCAAACTTAAGTTACCTTAAAGTTTGGGGTTGTAGATCTATAGTTAAAGTCCCTAAACCTAAGTTAAGGAAATTAGGTGAAAAGGGTATTGAGTGTATCTTTTTGGGATATGCTAGTCACAGTAAGGCCTATAGGTTCTTAGTTATAGAACCCAATGATTTTATAGATGTCAATACCATAATTGAATCTAGAGATGCTTTTTTCTATGAAAATAGGTTCACTGCAATTCCTAAAGAAATTGAACCTACAACTTCTGTAGATCATCCTTTAGAATCACAAACAGAAGTTGGTGATCCTAGTGTACAACCTAGTAAAATAAGAAGAAGTTCAAGAGATAGAAGGGATAGGAGTTTTGGCCCTGACTTTGTAACCTACCTGGTAGAAGGGACAAGGGAAAAACTCCAAGGTTCTGTCTTGTTAAACTTAAGCATAGAAAGTGACCCTCAAACCTATGGAGAAGCCATAAAGTCACAAGATGTTGCTTTTTGGAAAGAAGCAATTAATGACGAAATGGATTCTATCATGGGTAATAAAACTTGGATTTTGGTTGATCTTCCACCTGGGTCTAAACCTATAGGATGTAAATGGATCTTCAAGAAGAAGATCAATGTAGATGGGACCATAGAAAAGTTTAAGGCAAGGTTAGTTGCCAAAGGGTTTACTCAAAAACCCGGTATTGATTTCTTTGACACATATGCACCTGTTGCTAGGATTTCTACCATTAGAGTGTTGATTGCCCTTGCTTCCATATACAAACTTCACATTCACCAGATGGATGTTAAAACCGCATTCTTAAATGGTGAACTTGATGAAGAAGTGTATATGGAACAACCTGAGGGATTTATTCTGCCAGGCCAAGAGCATAAAGTATGTAAGCTTATCAAATCTTTGTATGGGCTTAAGCAAGCCCCTAAACAATGGCATGAAAGATTTGATAAAGTCTTAGTGTCAAATGGTTATAAGATACATGAGTCAGATAAATGTATATACAGTAAATTCAAGGGTGGCAAAGGTGTTGTTATTTGTTTATATGTTGATGACATGTTAATTTTTGGTACTGATATTGCAAGCATTCAAAGTACTAAATCATATCTTTCTCAAAACTTTGATATGAAAGATATGGGTGAAGATGATGTGATTTTGGGTATTAGAATCATAAGACAGTATAATGGTCTTATTCTAACACAATCACATTATATTGAGAAAGTTCTCAAAAAGTTTAACCATTTTGAATGTTCACCCATTTCAACACCTTTTGACCCAAATATAAAGTTGTATCTTAATACTGGTAGGACTATCTCTCAACTAGGGTATGCTAGTGTAATTGGTAGTCTTATGTATGCTATGACTTGTACTAGGCCAGACATAGCATATGCTGTAGGTAAACTTAGTAGGTTTACCAGTAATCCTAGTTTTTCTCATTGGAATGCAGTCTATAGAGTTTTAAAATATTTAAAGAAAACTATAGACTATGGTTTATGTTATAGTGGGTATCCAACTGTAATAGAAGGATACTCTGATGCTAGTTGGATAACTGAGCGTATAGACCATTTATCAACCAGTGGGTGGATTTTCACCCTTGGTGGGGGAGCAGTCTCCTGGGCCTCTAAGAAACAGACATGCATAACAACTTCAACTATGGAAGCAGAGTTTATAGCTCTGGCAGCATGCTGTAAAGAGGCGGAATGGCTTCGGAATTTGTTATTGGAAATTCCGTTATGGTCTAAACCAATGCCATCGATTTATGTCCATTGTGATAGTCAGGCCACACTATCAAGGGCATATAATCATGTTTATAATGGTAAGTCCAGACATATAGGACTTAGACATAGTGCTATAAGAGAGTTACTTACTAATGGAGTAGTAACTATTGATTTTGTGAGATCGAGCCAAAACTTGGCCGATCCATTCACTAAAGCTCTTTCAAGAGATCTGGTGTGTAAAACATCATTAGGGATGGGGTTAAAGCCATTAACCAATAGTCACCAATGATGGAACATCAACTCAACACTTGAATAAACATCAAGTCTTGAGTTCAATGAGTCCAAGTACATCATATGGAGTGATTGCAAGCACTATAATCTGTATTATTTGCCATCCCAAGGTAAAGTGCTTGGTACCTGTAATGTTTAAAAGGAGAAGGCTGAGTATTTAAACTCTTAATAGGCTTATAACATAGTGTTGGAGTGTTTTAGTTACAGGGGCACTCTTGATAAGCCTACCTATGTGAGTGTGGAAGTGGTGCCGCTTCCTATGAGACCTGGCTAGTCTCTAGAGCGCTCATGAAACCAAGATATAGACACAAGGCCAGTACATGTGTCGGTTTTAGAAATTGCCCAAAGAGGTGAAATCTTGTGTGTGAGACGTATCCGGTTAGCCAAATAGAATAGCTAGTTCAAAGATACGTCTACTATGCAATTCTGGTTAACTTTGATATGTCCTCACTAAGTGAAGGTTCAAATCGAGAGATACCTTCATCTATGCATAAGATTTCCAAGCCTGATGAGAAAATTTTCTTTGATTTTGAAAATGGTGGGGGATTGTTAATGATTTTGCATTTTCAAAATCATGTATATTACATGTTTTAGTGTTTTGGAAAATATTTTATCAAAAGCGTTTGGGAAAAAGAAAAAGTTTTCTTGGAAATATTTGCTTTTACAAAAGGATGTAGAAGTGTAGTTGAAAAAGATAGTTCCACATCGGATGAGAGAAAAGAAAGAGAAGGGCTTATAAAGCACTACCTTTTCTAACTCTTGTTGATTGCACATTGGGTTGAACCCATGGTTGGACCCGCGGGACGGTGCAACGCACCGTTCGCACACGCGCACGCGCATGCGCGCGCGCGGCGTGGGCAATGGGCTATAGGGCGCATAGTGGCGCTTTATTGGCGCTTTTTTAGGCGCACTTTGCACTTCGCACGTACGCAACGTCGCGAGGAGCGATTGGAGCCTTTAATTTTTTCCAGATTTGATCTGCACCGTTGGATCAAGATGAAGATGGACCGGTCGGATGGGTGGGTCAAATGGTTCGCAGGCCCATCAAGCCGAATGGTTCAGTTGGGTTGGGCTTCGGTTCGGGCCTAACGGTGGGCCCGTTTCGGTTCGGGCCTAACGGTCGGCCCAACGGGCCCATGACTCTAACGGTCAAAAGGTGTGATCAAATGGGTTGTGTCCCTTTCCCCAACGGTCATGTGCCAAGGGGGTGCGATCCACACCATAGATGATTGATCTAACGATGACTGGGTTGGAAAGAGGATTTTACTCAAGCCAACAGTCACATCTAGGATCGATCAGGACCGTTCAATATCAATGGGTGCGATCTAACGGTCAGATTTCAAACATTCTGGAAAGGTGCCCTGTAGAGGTGTTTTTCACACTGAAAAGACACCAGATGGTCTATAAAAATGTGCAAACTTCAGTCATTTCAAAATAGAAATCGAATTGGCAATTCTGACTGACTTTACACTCTCTTCTACAATCCTACTAAAATCCCCAAGTATTTCTACATACTGTTTTTCTTTTGTTTACTGTTCTAGATACTGTTTTTCTGCAGAAACAGAATCTAGAGATTTCTCTAAGGCTTGAAATTTCGGAAGGGCATTTCGGGTTTGATTCCGCTAGTGCTACGCGTCATCAAACATTAGTAGGGCTTCCCTACTAGGCTTCATTGTATCTTGGAGGCAATTCGCGGATCCCCTTTGCACACTACTAGTGGGGGCGAATCTTGTCTTAAGGAAAGTGATATCACGCCTTGAAGCAACAAGTTTCTGTTTTCTATCATCAACAGTACCCTCAACAAATTTTCCAACAGCTTTTATTTGACGGAAAGAAAAATTGGAGATTCGAAGGAATGTAAAGATATGCTCTTATTGAAGGAAGAATGGACAAATAGCAGCAGATGGATCATTGGAGAAGGGACTGTTTCTTTTTGGACTGATGTATGGTTTGGCAATCAGCCGCTTGTTGATTATGTAACTCGTAGGGCGAATATTGACTTGAATTTGTGTGTTAAAGATGTGATTGATGAGGCTGGAGTATGGAACTTAGCGAGAGTGGAGAGTTACATTCCTCAAGGTGTGATTGACAACATCAAAGCTTCTTCTTTGAATTTATCCAATAAACAGGATAAATTAGTTTGGGTCCTTAATAACTCAGGTCAATTTAATATGAGCTCTGCATAGAATATGGTGAGGAGCAATTTTCCAAAGAAAAGATGGCCAAATTATATTTGGGAGGATCTTCCTCTTAAAATCAGCTGTTTTATATGGAAAGTTTTTGTGAGAGCCCGTTCCCATGGATAGCAGACTCAAGGACATATTCATTCCCACCCCATCTATGTGCACATGTTGCGTTGTGCCTAAGGAAGAAGATTTGGATCATGTTTTTGTTGAGAGTGAATAGGCAAATTTTCTATGGGTTCATTTTGCCAACATTCTACAAGTTCCAGTTATACACAACCAGTCTATATGTGCTAGGATTTTGCAATGGTTTGAAATATCAAAGAGGAAAAGAAATTCAGATTATGGTTTTACCTTGAAAGTCATCCCATCCCTAATAACTTGGGAGATTTGGAGGGAGCGATGTAAACGACGTATGGAGGGAATTGCCAAGCCTATTGATGTAATTATTAATGATATATTGATAAATGATATATTGATATGGTGCAAGATGTTATCTAAATCCTTCACGCCGTCCCTAGAGTGTTCTCATTGGGAATGTTGGGCATTAAGTGCTATAGGCATTATTCCTTAAAAGGTTAATTTTCCCAAGATATTGAAAGTGGTGTGGGTTAAAGCGAGGCGAGGAGAGGTAAAGCTAAATATTGATGGTGCATCTAAAGGGAATCCTGGAATTTCTGGTGGTGGCGGAGTTATTAGAAATTATATGGGTAAGATGATCTTTGCATTTTCACATTATTATGATGTCGGCACTAGCCTACAAGCGGAAGCGAGAAGTATGCTTGACGGGCTTAGGTATTGCAAGGCCCCGGGAGTTTCTAAAGTTTGGCTTGAATCAGATAATAAAATGCTAATAGATGTGATTGATACCAAGAGGGACCCACCATGGTCTATTATATATTACTGTGGAACCCGATCCGGGACGGGCGTGGAGGACGGGCCCCCGCGCGAGTCTCTCTAGATCGTCCACGTGAAGGAGAGCCCCACCAAGGAACTCTCGAAAGAGTGCCCCTCACAGCATGAGCGGCGATGTAAAGTGAGATACCTCTCGATTCGGGGACTAGCCCAGATTCGAGGCGTATCTTAAACAAAGAAGAGTCGCCATCCAAGGAAGTGGGCCCTGGATCCCATGCTGTGCTCTGTTGCAACGGATAACCAGAGATATAAAATAGGGTTCGTGCCTGATGACGAATGGGGAAGGGATTAGGCGCCCCCAATTCGCCCAAGTGCTAGCACCTGGTCTCTTATGCCATTTATTATTAATTTTGAAGAGTTTTGGGCGAAAATCATGCGAAATGAGAACGAATATCTCCGAGATAACGTCTAGCTAATCATGCATGTCTCGGAGATGAATAAGAAGCACACACAAAAGAAATGAAAGATATGTCGCCTAAGAATAGCTAGGTTATGAGTGCCATGCCTAATTGGTGTCTAAGTTCTGGTGGACAAGCACATGCATGTTACAGCTAAAGGTATAAGATCTGTACATAAAAATAAGAAAACACAGCAAAACACACAACACAACACGACTCGACACACGACCCGACACGACAAACCCTAGACTCTAATGCAATACTTGACTCGGACCAGAATGGCCATCCATCCTAGCTGCACTACGTATCCCGGCCTCGGGAAGAATCAGAGCCAACGTAGTTCGGTGCCCTATTCTAAACTACGATGCCTAAAACTCTAGGACCGCTATCCTAGACTCGATCCACTAGACTCGACTGATGTTTAAAGCTTTTTGTGCGATTGCTTAAATTCAAGTGGATTGTAATTTTTAGGACTCTATATGCCCTAACTAATGCAAGTTGATTAGCCTTAAGCTAATGCAGGTGAGCCCTATATCCTATGTGTATCTAGGCTGTGCATTCTAAGGAAAACCATGGGTTGACTATATGCTTCCTAGTCTAGCCATCGGTTCGACTAAATGTCTAACCGATCGACTTGAGGCCTCCTAACTCTAGGGACACTCACACGACAGGACACACCATATCAATACAAATCAGGACCGACTCCTAACTCTAAAACACCCTAAATATCTAGGACAGACTCCTAACTCTAGGGGAAGATCTTTTTTGAAAAGGTTTTGAAGTTTTTTTGTATTTTTTTGGAATATTTGAAATGTTTATTTTTAAAGGTTTGGCTGGACCTGGGATGTGGACCCCAAGCTGCACTACGTACCCTGTTGAAAGGGATCAAGCCAACGTAGTTCGGACAGAATTCCTAACTACACTCTAATGACTCGAGATTTTTGAGATTTTTGATTTTTTCAGATGTTTTTGGATTTTGAATTGTTTTTGAGATGTTTTTGAATTTTTAAGTATTTTTGGGAATGTTTTTGTTGTTTTCAAGTGTTTTTGGAATGTTTTTGTTGTTTTTTTTTTGACACCAGAGAATAAAATCCTATCATCATAAGGGTAGGGAGACTTCTGGAATCCCGCAAAGGTTGGACAGCATCCTATGCTTTGCGGGGGAACGAACAGGAAAATAACTCGGCAATGGTTGGACAGCATCCTATACCTTGCAGGAGCGGGTAAAGATCACGACTTGATGAGAGGATGGACAGAATCCTAACCCCTATGATGATAGGAAAAACTCCTGGACTGACTGAAGGACTGACTCCTGTGCTGAAGACTGTTATAATTACTATTTATAATTACTATACAAGATTACTATTCAAAAATACTATTCATAATTACTATTTATAGGTACTATTCAAAACTACTATTCATAATTACTATTTATAAGTACTATTCAAAACTACTATTCATAATTACTATTTATAAGTACTATTCAAAACTACTATTCATAGTAGGACCCGCTGATGTGGGACCCGCTGTGGGACCCGCTGATGTGGGACCTGCTGTGGGACCCGCCGATGTGGGACCCGATGTGGGACCCGCTGTGGGACCCGCTGCTGTGGGACCCGCTGGGACTGCTGTTGTGGGATCCGCTGTTGTGGGACCCGCCACTGTGGGACCCGCTGTGGGACCCCCTGATGTGGGACCCGCTGATGTGGGACCCACTGTGGGACCCGCTGTTGTGGGACCCGCCACTATGAGACCCGCTGATGTGGGACCCACTGATGTGGGACCCATTGTGGGACCCGCTGTTGTGGGACCCGCCACTGTG
Source organism: Tasmannia lanceolata (assembly GCF_043159265.1). Taxonomy (NCBI): domain Eukaryota; kingdom Viridiplantae; phylum Streptophyta; class Magnoliopsida; order Canellales; family Winteraceae; genus Tasmannia; species Tasmannia lanceolata. The sequence continues at coordinate 58,120,054 of NW_027518714.1, forward strand.
GGACCCGCTGTGGGACCCGCTACTGTGGTGTATCGTGTAGTGCAAAGAATGACTAATTATAAAATAAAAAACTGAACTTACACCGGCTATAATAGGAGGAACAAAAGATCCAGGAAGATGTTGACGGAGTCGGTGTGCTTGTGTGGGGCCCGCTGATGTGGGACCCGCTGATGTAGGGCCCGCTGGAGGTGGGGTGGAGGAGATGGTGGTAGGGCTCGAAATGGAGGAGAGTGATGGTGGAGCTCGGCCGGCGGGCTGTGGCGGTCGAGAAAATGGTGATGGGCTTGCTCGCGGCGTTTAGGATTACGATCCGGGTTTTGAGGGTGGCTGAGAGAGTGGCTCAGAGAGGTGGTCTGCCAGAGAAGGTAGAGGTGGCTATCTGGGTTTTTTTTTTTTTTTTTTCTCTGCAGATCGTTCGCCCCCCGAAGAAGATGGTCGAATGCTTTTTTATATCGGGAGCTTTCTTGGGTTGATCTTCTTTTCTTGTTTTGTGGTTGGACTTTCTGAAAGAAGGCCTGGCCGACGAAGACAAATGCGGAGGAAATGAAGAAAAACGAGGAGAGGTGGGGACAGTGATGATGACGATTTTGGCATCTTCTCTGTCTCTCGTTTGTCTTCGTTTTTTTTATATTATATATATATATATATATATTTATATATGTAAAGAAAATGAGGAGGAAACGAAGAAACATGAGGAGAGGTGGGGACAGTGACGATGATGATTTTGGCATCTTCTCTGTCTCTCGTCTGTCTTCGTTTTTTTTTTTTTTTTAATATTATATATATATATATATTTATATATGTAAAAGAAAATGAGGAGGAAATAAAGAAAAATGAGGAGAGGTGGGGACAGTGATGATGATGGTTTTGGCATCTTCGCTGTTTCTTTGATTATCGCACATACTTTGCCTGTCTTTTTCTTCATTTTTCGCCCGATTGCCCTGAAATTTTGCCGGAGGACTCTCGAGAATACTAACAACCTCTTGGGGAGTTTGTACTCACAAATACGCACAATAAGATGCTCCAAGACTCAAACCTTCTTCTCATTTTGGGCTCAGTCCCCAGAAATTTGCGGAGGTTAATTTTGGGATGTCTTGGGACTCGAAATTTGGGAATTTTATTGGATATTCAATTTTGGGGATTTTAGGGCCTTGTCAAAATGAGGTGTCTACAGATGCCCCTCTTTGGCAGAGCGCGCTTGTCGCGCGAATGTCAAAGCTGAACAGACAACACATTTTGACTGGCCCAAGATTTCAAACAGAAGGGATGCAAAGGGTGACGAGATGGATCGACGAGACAGATTCTCATCGAGAAGGAATGATAAGATGAATTGACGAGACAGAATCTCGAAAAGAAAACTGAGATGGACTCTCAAGTGGTAATGAGACAGACTCTCACACAATGCAGAATGGAATGATTAGACAGCATCTAATTAAGCCACTCAGGGATTTGGAGATTGTAAAGCGGAATGATTAGACAGCATCTTGATCAAACCTAAATTGGGATCTGAGAAGACAGCATCTTGACAGATGAACATGGCGGAATGATTAGACAGTTATCATGATCAAACCTAATATGGGATCTGGGAAGACAGCATTTTGACAGATGAACACAGCGGAATGATTAGACAGCATCATGATCAAACCTGAATTGGAATCTGAGAAGACAGCATCTTAACAGATGAATGAAGCGGAATGACTAGACAGTTATCATGATCAAACCTAAATTGGGATCTGAGAAGACAGCATCTTGACAGATGAACGAAGCGGAATGATTAGACAGTTATCATGATCAAACCTGGATGGGGATCTGAGAAGACAGCATCTTGACAGATGAACGTTGCGGAATGATTAGACAGATGTCATGATCAAACCTGGATTGGGATCTGGGAAGACAGCATCTTGACAGATGAAGCGGAATGATTAGACAGTTATCATGATCAAACCTGAATTGGGATCTGAGAAGACAACATCTTGACAGATGAACAGAGCGGAATGATTAGACAGTTATCATGATCAAACCTGGATTGGGATCTGGGAAGACAGCATCTTGACAGATGAAGCGGAATGATTAGACAGTTATCATGATCAAACCTGAATTGGGATCTGAGAAGACAGCATCTTGACAGATGAAGCGGAATGATTAGACAATTATCATGATCAAACCTGAATTGGGATCTGAGAATACAGCATCTTGACAGATGAACAGAGCGGAATGATTAGACAGTTATCATGATCAAACCTAAATTGGGATCTGGGAAGATAGCATCTTGACAGATCAACACGGCGGAATGATTAGACAGTTATCATGATCAAACCTAAATTGGGATCTGGGAAGACAGCATCTTGACAGATCAACACGGCGGAATGATTAGACAGTTATCATGATCAAACCTGAATTGGGATCTGAGAAGACAGCATCTTGACAGATGAACACGGCGGAATGATTAGACAGCATCATGATTAAACCTGAATCGGGATATGAGAAGACAGCATCTTGACAGATGAACACAGCGGAATGATTAGACAGCATCATGATCAAACCTGAATCGGGATCTGAGAAGACAGCATCTTGACAGATGAATATAGCGGAATGATTAGACAGCATCATGATCAAACCTAAATTGGGATCTGAGAAGACAGGATCTTGACAGATGAACACAGCAGAATGATTAGACAGCATCATGATCAAACCTGAATCGGGATCTGAGAAGACAGCATCTTGACAGATGAATATAGCGGAATGATTAGACAGCATCATGATCAAACCTAAATTGGGATCTGAGAAGACAGGATCTTGACAGATGAACACAGCGGAATGATTAGACAGCATCATGATCAAACCGAAATTGGGATCTGAGAAGACAGCATCTTGACAGATGAACATAGAGGAATGATTAGACAGCATCATGATCAAACCTAAATCGGGATCTGAAAAGACAGCATCTTGACAGATGAACAACGCGGAATGGGTGCTCTAAGGGAGACTTTAGTGAGGTGCTCTCAGGGAGACTTTGGTTGGGTGCTCTCAGGGAGACTTTGGTGAGGTGCTCTCAGGGAGACTTTAGTGAGGTGCTCTCAGGGAGACTTTGGTTGGATGCTCTCAGGGAGACTTTGGGTGGGTGCTCTCAGGGAGACTTTAGTGAGGTGCTCTCAGGGAGACTTTGGTGAGGTGCTCTCAGGGAGACTTTAGTGCGGGTGCTCTCAGGGAGACTTTGGTTGGGTGCTCTCAGGGAGACTTTGGTGAGGTGCTCTCAGGGAGACTTTAGTGAGGTGCTCTCAGGGAGACTTTAGTGAGGTGCTCTCAGGGAGACTTTGGTTGGGTGCTCTCAGGGAGACTTTAGTGAGGTGCTCTCAGGGAGACTTTGGTTGGATGCTCTCAGGGAGACTTTAGTGCGGTGCTCTCAGGGAGACTTTAGTTGGGTGCTCTCAAGGAGACTTTAGTGCGGTGCTCTCAGGGAGACTTTAGTTGGGTGCTCTCAGGGAGACTTTGGTTGGGTGCTCTCAGGGAGACTTTAGTTGGGTGCTCTCAGGGAGACTTTGGTGAGGACCAGACTCACATGATCTGCTGAGGTTCTGAGTATTGATCATTTCTTCTGAGAGAACTGAATTTTGCTGGAGATTGAAGGCTGCGTGAGCAAATTCTAGACTTCGCTAGGGAAACTGATTTTCTTGGAGAATTGACTCTTCTGAAGAGTGGAATCAACTGAGGAGTTTAGAGGTTTGGCTTGAGATGTGCTCGTACCCCTCTTATCTTAACTTGCTGGAGGCCTTATTACTGATTGCCTTTGTGTGCTTGACATCTTTTATGACGCGAGTCATAAAAGATGCCCCTAGTATATTGTGTTTCCATGACAGGAGTTTTAAGGAGGCAGGACAATGATGGTTGAAGAAAAGATGCTTCGTTTCATGAAGGCTTGAGGTTGCACAATTTTTTTGTATGGAGAGAGTAGGACAATCACCATGATGGCTGGGTCTGAGAATCCCTTCTTTCGCATTGCTCACTTTTGGAGGCTTAAGGTCTCTAGTAAGTTTGAACAAGATGTCTCTCGCCCCTTCTGATACCTAAACCAGGATTTACTCTGAATTTTCTTTGCATTTTGGAGGACACAGTCCCATTCTTCCAGCACCCGACAGTTTGGACTTTGCAAGGAAAGGGAACACAAATATGAAGGAGGAACAGATTTCCAAGGACTCAATCAAAGAAGACTCTTATTGCTTTAAGGACTCGACTCGCTTTCGACTCACTCTTGGATCTGATGTGTTATTTTTCAAGGGTATGGCTTAGCCACTCTTAGAGTATTTCGAAGACCGTGTCAAAAGGCACTACTCTCCTCTTTCGGTATTTATGTCATGGTTATTATCCCTTTCAGATTGCTCGGTTTCAATGCCCCTAGTTTAGAGTTGCTGGCACTACTTGGACTCTGAGATTTTACCCTGGTTGAAGACTGTTTCTCTATCTCAATGATTCGCTTTTTGTTGGAAGTCATTGCCATTGACCAGATTGCCTTTTCAGGTTTTCAATCTGACGGACCGCTTGCCCTAACTTTTGCCTGGTTCGCCCTTTCGGGTTTTCAATCCAGCGGGCTTGATACCCTAATTTTTGCCTAAGCTGACTTTTCAGTTGTCAACTTAGCGGGTGAATGATCCTAAATTTTGCCTAGACTGCCCTCTCGGGTTTTCAGCCTAGCGGGTCTTCAGACTCCATCGTTTTTTTTTTTTTGACTTTGAACCTCTGCTTGTTCACCAGAAGGACTTTCTAGGCGGGATTGGGTTCAAAAGGGTTGGATATTTCCTTTGGATTTCAAAGTTTCAACCGAACCTGGATTGGTCAGGTTGCCTAAGTACCCCAAAAATGGAGGATCAGGTCCGCGTAGTTTGCTGGGGTTTGGAACACAATGATTTGGCTTTAAGCTCAAAAGTTGAAAGGGAATAATTTGATTTTTATTCCAAAGGTTGAAAGGGAATAATTTGACTTTTATTCCAAAGGTTGAAAGGGAATAATTTGACTTTTATCCCAAAGGTTGAAAGGGAATAATTTGATTTTTATCCCAAAGGTTGACCGAACCTGAATTGATCAGGTTGCCTACGTACCCCCGAAGAGTTGGGGATCAGGTCAGACGTAGTTCGGGCCGAAATGCCCCTAATTTGCGGGTGTTTGAAAAGAATGTTTGATTTTGTTGAGGCTCGAAGGTGTTCGCAAAAGGATTTTTTTTTGAACTTGGGATTTTTGGCGTTTAAGGCTCAGGCGTCCAAGGATGGCCTTCTGGTGTTTTGGCATACAAGCTTCTTGAATGGCTAAGGTTCAATGGCTTTGAACTTTTTTCTCTTGTTCTCTTTTTTTTTTTTTGAGGAGTCTGGCGGCATTTCCTGGCAAGACTTCATCTGCACTGTGCAAGCTAGACTGATTGAATCCCCACTTTTTCTTTAGGATCTCGCACTGATATTCAGGATTCTACGACTCTGGGTCTTCTCTGAATGCTGAAGATTTTGAAATCTTTCAATCTATTTATCAGCTCTGCTTTTTGCGATTCTGACGTTCTTGAGGAGTTGACGTGGGGCATGCTCCCTTCTCCTTTCTTCTCTGGATTCTATCTTCTTCTTTTTTTTCATTCTTTTTCTTTTTTCACTTGAAATGCGGGAATGCCCTTACCCTTTGATTACTTTGACTTAGAATTCCATCGTAATGTATAGCCCAAGTATTCTTTTTGGGGTTCATGTTTTATGCTCATGACTTTGTTGTCCGAAAGTCTTCTCTCAATTTTTCATTAACTTCACTTGATGTCTGGTATTCTTCGTTTGAAATTTTCGCTTTTTTCGACCTGATGTCTGAAGCTGAGGGTGACTTACGTTGAACAGTGCCAAGGCATGCTTCCGGTTTATCCTCATAGGACCAAGCAACACTTATTTGAACCCTCTAAATAGGTTTATCGATTCTTTGCGCTCTTCGGGAGATAAAATTTTGCCAATTCTTATTTCCCAAGTTTCGGATTTGGATACCACTATCCACGGTACCGATTTCATCTTCAAGTGGCTTTGCTCGACGCTCTTCCTCTCGTCTGATCATCTTTCAAATCTCGAGGAGAATTTCATCGGCATCCTCGTCCGAGGAGGGTGTCTTAATTTGTTTATTAACATTAGATCCAAGAGTGAACATATACAAGAATACTGACGACACTGGAATCAAATGTTCGTTGCATTGAATGTTTGAAGTACATACAATGATTTTTGACGCGCCACGATAGGCTCTCCATCAAATTCAACAAAAGATTGGACATTGGCTCACAATGAGAGAGACCAATAAACACAACATACTTAGAATTGATATCGACATGGTTAGACTTACCAACTTTGACAGGGAGGGTTGGTATACACACTTCAAAGCAAATTTCAAAGATGTGACACTTCATCGGAGGCAACGGATTGGCGCTGAAAGTTCAAGGACAACGTGCCTTCATTGATAATGATTGGAGAGAGCAATCCTGGAGTTAGAATCTCAGAAGAGAGGACTTCTTTGGGTTTCTGTTGACCCAGCTCAAATTGTGCTTTAGCACTTGACAATGGCAAGGCTTTCTCTGGTATGATGTTTTCAAGGAGTTCAAGCTCTGACATCTTTCTTTTTCCTTCCCAATCATTTTCCAGCCCAGAGGTGGTACAGGTAAAGGTGGCGAGATCCATGAAGGGTTGAATGGGTGAAATGGTTCCCATGGTGGGTGTAGGAGGTGCAACACGATTATGTGCAGGGTTCTCAGAAGCATTTGAGTTCAAGAAGAATGAGGGGATCCCTGTCTATCAGGTATGGGGCTAGACCAAGCGCGTTTAGAGATGAAAGCTCTTTTGGGGTTGATGGTAGACGAGTGACTAAGACTCCTGTCATGGACATCATAAACACTATGCTCAATGAGAATTAATCGCATGACAATGTAATGCGCAAGTTGAGACAAAAGGCAGCACAAAGACATCTTCCCCTTGATAAAATCCGACAGCTTAACGGTTGTACATGAAGATGTGGTACGACAAGTACATGGTTTGTCAGCAAGCCTAAAAGGATGATGACCACACTCAAAGTATTCGAAGAAAATTCGACAGCATAACAGCTATACTAGGAGATGTGGTAAGGTAAGCACATGGTTGTCAACGAACCCAAAAGGATAATGATTACGCTCAAGGGTTCTGAAAAGAAATCGGCAGCATGACGGCTGTACTAGGAGGGTCTCAGCAATTAAACATGAAGAGTATGCCGTCATGGTCAAGACAAAGCAGGGCTCTCAGCAAGAACACACTCCGGTAATGATAATGGCAAGATAGACTCATAATCGACATGCGGAGTACATCTGATCAGGATCAATCAAATGATCAAGCACATGGGAGATAGATCATGGCTAAAAGAGCCAAGCATCTGATGATAATCCACAGAATGGATAGAGAAGAATAATTGATTAGATTATGAGGGAAAACTTAACTAGGAAGTAAACCCTAATCTAATAACAAATATATACATATATATACATCCTAACCAGGGACACCAACCCTAGTCTAATCTAGCGGAGCCAAAGAGGTCTCGACTCGTGACAGACTGATGAGTGTACTAGGACCGCGTTGTAGCCACACAAGGTGAGCTACCCTAGTCTACAAATCGGACAAGGCTCCTAACTCTAGGCTTCACATGTGTAAGCAACATATGTTCGTCCTATATGAATACATATATATAGTGTCCTAGCAAGGGTTCCCTAATTTTGGTTCTAAAGGGAGCAACTAATATATATACATAATATAATGAAATGAAAGTAGGGCCCATGCATTTCTGCAGGGTACTATGCCTATGACCATACCCTTGATGTATAACGCCAGCACACCCAGCATTATACAGAGTATGTTCATTGCTCATCGGCTGCTGTAGAACACCAGCACACCCAGTGTCTACGGCTGCAGCTCCGGCGCATAGCTAGGAAATAGATACAACGGCTCCCATCTGGTGCGCGTCATATCTATTCCCTGAGGCCAATAAGGAAAATAATGAAAGAAATAAAGAATATGACAATGCATGATGTGCAGTGTGTGAATCCCTTGTTTTATTTACGCACCTACTTGGTGCCCCTGGATTTCTAACGATAAAGTTCTCATTTAACTTGGTTTTGACCCAAATTTCTTCAAAATTAATAAAATGGCATTTTTACAGAGTTAGGCAATGTTTCAAAGTTTCCCCAGCAGAGTCGCCAGCCTGTGGAACCCGATCCGGGACGGGCGTGGAGGACGGGCCCCCGCGCGAGTCTCTCTAGATCGTCCACGTGAAGGAGAGCCCCACCAAGGAACTCTCGAAAGAGTGCCCCTCACAGCATGAGCGGCGATGTAAAGTGAGATACCTCTCGATTCGGGGACTAGCCCAGATTCGAGGCGTATCTTAAACAAAGAAGAGTCGCCATCCAAGGAAGTGGGCCCTGGATCCCATGCTGTGCTCTGTTGCAACGGATAACCAGAGATATAAAATAGGGTTCGTGCCTGATGACGAATGGGGAAGGGATTAGGCGCCCCCAATTCGCCCAAGTGCTAGCACCTGGTCTCTTATGCCATTTATTATTAATTTTGAAGAGTTTTGGGCGAAAATCATGCGAAATGAGAACGAATATCTCCGAGATAACGTCTAGCTAATCATGCATGTCTCGGAGATGAATAAGAAGCACACACAAAAGAAATGAAAGATATGTCGCCTAAGAATAGCTAGGTTATGAGTGCCATGCCTAATTGGTGTCTAAGTTCTGGTGGACAAGCACATGCATGTTACAGCTAAAGGTATAAGATCTGTACATAAAAATAAGAAAACACAGCAAAACACACAACACAACACGACTCGACACACGACCCGACACGACAAACCCTAGACTCTAATGCAATACTTGACTCGGACCAGAATGGCCATCCATCCTAGCTGCACTACGTATCCCGGCCTCGGGAAGAATCAGAGCCAACGTAGTTCGGTGCCCTATTCTAAACTACGATGCCTAAAACTCTAGGACCGCTATCCTAGACTCGATCCACTAGACTCGACTGATGTTTAAAGCTTTTTGTGCGATTGCTTAAATTCAAGTGGATTGTAATTTTTAGGACTCTATATGCCCTAACTAATGCAAGTTGATTAGCCTTAAGCTAATGCAGGTGAGCCCTATATCCTATGTGTATCTAGGCTGTGCATTCTAAGGAAAACCATGGGTTGACTATATGCTTCCTAGTCTAGCCATCGGTTCGACTAAATGTCTAACCGATCGACTTGAGGCCTCCTAACTCTAGGGACACTCACACGACAGGACACACCATATCAATACAAATCAGGACCGACTCCTAACTCTAAAACACCCTAAATATCTAGGACAGACTCCTAACTCTAGGGGAAGATCTTTTTTGAAAAGGTTTTGAAGTTTTTTTGTATTTTTTTGGAATATTTGAAATGTTTATTTTTAAAGGTTTGGCTGGACCTGGGATGTGGACCCCAAGCTGCACTACGTACCCTGTTGAAAGGGATCAAGCCAACGTAGTTCGGACAGAATTCCTAACTACACTCTAATGACTCGAGATTTTTGAGATTTTTGATTTTTTCAGATGTTTTTGGATTTTGAATTGTTTTTGAGATGTTTTTGAATTTTTAAGTATTTTTGGGAATGTTTTTGTTGTTTTCAAGTGTTTTTGGAATGTTTTTGTTGTTTTTTTTTTGACACCAGAGAATAAAATCCTATCATCATAAGGGTAGGGAGACTTCTGGAATCCCGCAAAGGTTGGACAGCATCCTATGCTTTGCGGGGGAACGAACAGGAAAATAACTCGGCAATGGTTGGACAGCATCCTATACCTTGCAGGAGCGGGTAAAGATCACGACTTGATGAGAGGATGGACAGAATCCTAACCCCTATGATGATAGGAAAAACTCCTGGACTGACTGAAGGACTGACTCCTGTGCTGAAGACTGTTATAATTACTATTTATAATTACTATACAAGATTACTATTCAAAAATACTATTCATAATTACTATTTATAGGTACTATTCAAAACTACTATTCATAATTACTATTTATAAGTACTATTCAAAACTACTATTCATAATTACTATTTATAAGTACTATTCAAAACTACTATTCATAGTAGGACCCGCTGATGTGGGACCCGCTGTGGGACCCGCTGATGTGGGACCTGCTGTGGGACCCGCCGATGTGGGACCCGATGTGGGACCCGCTGTGGGACCCGCTGCTGTGGGACCCGCTGGGACTGCTGTTGTGGGATCCGCTGTTGTGGGACCCGCCACTGTGGGACCCGCTGTGGGACCCCCTGATGTGGGACCCGCTGATGTGGGACCCACTGTGGGACCCGCTGTTGTGGGACCCGCCACTATGAGACCCGCTGATGTGGGACCCACTGATGTGGGACCCATTGTGGGACCCGCTGTTGTGGGACCCGCCACTGTGGGACCCGCTGTGGGACCCGCTACTGTGGTGTATCGTGTAGTGCAAAGAATGACTAATTATAAAATAAAAAACTGAACTTACACCGGCTATAATAGGAGGAACAAAAGATCCAGGAAGATGTTGACGGAGTCGGTGTGCTTGTGTGGGGCCCGCTGATGTGGGACCCGCTGATGTAGGGCCCGCTGGAGGTGGGGTGGAGGAGATGGTGGTAGGGCTCGAAATGGAGGAGAGTGATGGTGGAGCTCGGCCGGCGGGCTGTGGCGGTCGAGAAAATGGTGATGGGCTTGCTCGCGGCGTTTAGGATTACGATCCGGGTTTTGAGGGTGGCTGAGAGAGTGGCTCAGAGAGGTGGTCTGCCAGAGAAGGTAGAGGTGGCTATCTGGGTTTTTTTTTTTTTTTTTTCTCTGCAGATCGTTCGCCCCCCGAAGAAGATGGTCGAATGCTTTTTTATATCGGGAGCTTTCTTGGGTTGATCTTCTTTTCTTGTTTTGTGGTTGGACTTTCTGAAAGAAGGCCTGGCCGACGAAGACAAATGCGGAGGAAATGAAGAAAAACGAGGAGAGGTGGGGACAGTGATGATGACGATTTTGGCATCTTCTCTGTCTCTCGTTTGTCTTCGTTTTTTTTATATTATATATATATATATATATATTTATATATGTAAAGAAAATGAGGAGGAAACGAAGAAACATGAGGAGAGGTGGGGACAGTGACGATGATGATTTTGGCATCTTCTCTGTCTCTCGTCTGTCTTCGTTTTTTTTTTTTTTTAATATTATATATATATATATATTTATATATGTAAAAGAAAATGAGGAGGAAATAAAGAAAAATGAGGAGAGGTGGGGACAGTGATGATGATGGTTTTGGCATCTTCGCTGTTTCTTTGATTATCGCACATACTTTGCCTGTCTTTTTCTTCATTTTTCGCCCGATTGCCCTGAAATTTTGCCGGAGGACTCTCGAGAATACTAACAACCTCTTGGGGAGTTTGTACTCACAAATACGCACAATAAGATGCTCCAAGACTCAAACCTTCTTCTCATTTTGGGCTCAGTCCCCAGAAATTTGCGGAGGTTAATTTTGGGATGTCTTGGGACTCGAAATTTGGGAATTTTATTGGATATTCAATTTTGGGGATTTTAGGGCCTTGTCAAAATGAGGTGTCTACAATTACTGGCATGAACTTCAAGATCTTATTCTAGATATTAAGCAAAAGATATCTCATCAATATAGAGAGGCCAACCAGGTAGCCGACTCCCTTGCAAATTTTGCTTATGACAATAAATGTAATAGTATGTTCTATCAATGGAGAGACCTCCTGAGATTGGCTAGGGGTGATATGAGGTGTGATTTTCTAGGTATTCCTAGCATTCGAATTATGTAGGTTTTTTTCTGTTTGTAGGGTTTGAGGTAAGATGTTATGTCCCCATGTTTTTTTTTTCATTCATCAATAAAATGTAAGGTGCTGACCAAAAAAAAAATGTCCTTAATTGCCATGCTTGGCTCAGGGTGGCAAATGGGCCGTGCCGGGCCCCGGATAGGCCCGCGGGCCGGGCACGGCACGGCACAGAAGGGTTCATAGGCCGTGCCGTGCCGGGGCCAGAATCCTCGAGGCTAGGCACGGCACGGCGCCGTGCCGGCCCGTGTTTTTTTTTTTTTTTTGAATTAAAACATTTATTGGAACTCTGTGGGATCTTTCTGAGAATTTTTTTTTTTGAAACAGAACATTTCTCGGAACTCTGTTGGGATCCCACGGAGTTCCGAGAATTGTTCTCGAAGTTCCGTGGATTCCCATGGAGTTCCGAGAAATGTTCTGTTTTAAAAAAAAAAAAAATCAAATTTTTTGAACAATTTTCTTAGTCCCCTTTTGTCAAGTTTTGTTTACAATTTTCTTGGTCCTCCTTTTGTCAATTTCATTTACAATTACTTTACAATAGTAATTTAGAAACAAAGATCGATTATGCCCAGAATATTTACCCAAGAACCCAGGCGGCACCTTTAAATTTTATTAATATCAAATATTATAACAAGAAAAGAGGAGCCGAGGAGGAGATATAACCTTGCCTCTAACCCTTTAAAGGAAAGAAAAGAGAAAAAATAAATACAACTTTGAAATTACAATAACTTCTAAATTAAAAGTCTTCAGCAATCTTCAGATGATGAGCTTGAGCCTTCCAGTCCTTGTATCCTAGCATCTACATCAAGCCAGTCCTTCAAGCACACACATACCTCTAATGTTTTTTATGATATTTTGGTTCTTTTGTCTTCTAAAACCCTGTTACCTGCACTAAAAGCGGACTTCGATGCTACTGTAGACACCCGGGGGGGGGGGTAGTAGATCACGTGCCATGACGGATAGCACTGGATATATTTTTTCATTTGCTTTCCACCAAGGCAAAATTTCAAAAGTTTCCCATTCTTCGGGATTGATGTAATGTTCATTTTCCAAATACAATGATAACTCATTGCAAGATGCTTCACCAACACTACTAGGTTTTGCTCTTTTTAGGCTCATTAAAGTAAAAATTGGATTATTTTTAGGCCCCGAGCTCGTAGAATAACTGAGTCTTCTTTGTCCATGTTCCACCTCATATATATGATACATAGACCTTAATAATGATCTAATTTCATTTATACTATTCCCTGAATCTTCATGATCATTATCGAGGTTGTTATTGCACTCTTCTAACAAGACTTCTAAACTTTATAACTTAAACCTATGGTCCATTACTGTAGTGAAGGAATATAAAAGTGGAATTTCATTAAAATATTTTTTAAATTTTGCCTCCATGACTTCAATTATTTGTTCATGTCTTTCTGTTTTATTTTTTTTAAAGTAAGCGTGATGTTATATAAGTTACACATAATTATGTTTGAGGTTGGTTTGTAAACAGCAGAAAAAGCATTAGTTGCAGTATAAAAAACTTCAAGAAAACTATAAAACCCTCACAAGTGTTCCAATCTGGGAGACCTACAGTGTAACGGAGAGGTTGAGGTATATTTTCATTACCAAATGATTGAATTAAATTTTTATATGGGATGCAATGTTTCAACATTAAATAAGTTGAATTCCACCTATGTCTAACATCTAATTTGAATTTAGAAAATTCTTTTCTATAGGTGTTGCATAATTTTACAAATTCTTGTCTTCTAAACATTGAAGAATTGATAAATGTAATATAAGTTTTAATATTTTGTATTTGTGGGTCAATAAGAGCTAAATCATCTTGCACAGCCACATTTAAAATATGACATGCATATCTAATATGAAATTTTTTTTCACTTAAAATAGGTTTCAATTCAGTTTTTAATAACTCTACTGCAGAAGTATTATTACTAGCATTATCTAGAGTGATAGAAAAAAAATTTTATATTGTATTCACGAGCAGTATTTAAAATATGTGTTGATATAACATTTTCAGTATGTGGGTAATCAATAAGACTAAAGCTAATAATTCTTTTTTCTAAAAGCCAATTAGAGTTGATATAGTGTGCGGTTACACAAATATATGGATAACCCTTTTTGGTACTCCAAATATTGGAAGTAAGTGCAATTTTTTCATTAAATCCTTCAAAATATGAAATCAGTTATTGTTTGATTTTAGAGTATTTCTAGGTACCCTTTTAAAAACAGGATTTAAAGCTTGTTTAACATATTTTTCAAAACGTTTATCTTCTCCAAAAACAAATGGTTGTTCGGAGTGTATAACGTATGCGGCTAGTTCTCTTCTATTATTATCATGAGAGTAGGAAAATGGCCCTATTGCAGTAGACGTGCGACTTAGTTGAGTTTGCTTAGGGTCTCACGGGCCATGTTTTTTTACCACAAGTGTTGGCATGCCTTTTTAAGTGGCCCGTTCCACTCGAAACGTTACAACTAATTTACAATGTTTACAAATTGCCCTAACTTCTACTTTCCCATCGGGACGTCTTATCTCTTCATGAGTGAAGGTAGACCAAATAGTTGAAGTTCTACCCCTTTTAACTTTAGAGCGAGAAGGAGCTTGGCTCCCACTAGCACTAAGGTTGGGTTCATTTTGGACTTCAAATTCAACATCGTCTTCACTCCGCTGACCTCCAAAACAAGCTTCCATTAAGTCATCATTGCTCATGACTTGGTTGTTGTCATGACCAATGTTGGGGTAGAAAACTTCTTCCGAATCGGCCATTAAGAGAGGTTTAAAAAAAAAATTAGTGAAATGAGAATTACAATGAAATATTTAAATGGGTACCAACCTCAACCTCTTTGAGCAAAATCTCGCCCTCTTGTTGATCGCCAATCGCCGCCCTCTTGATGAGTAGTTAGTGCTACTAACTAGAGAGAAAAGTAGATTGAAGAGAGAGAGGAAGAAGTTGAGTGGGAGAGAGAGAGAGGGAGAACTTGATTACGGAGAGAGAGAACTTGATTAGGGAGAGAGAGAAGTTAATTGGAGAGTGTAGATAATAGAGAGAGAGTGAGCTTTGGTGAGAAATGAAAGGGGTGGAAAGTTGTATTTATAGGATTGGGTGGATTATTTTTTGACTTCCCAAAATACCCCCCAAAACTAGTTGTTGGGGGGGTTAATTTGGTAAACAGACATGAAATGACTAAAATACCCACAAAAAGAGTTGTTGGGGAGGGTATTTAGAGAAGGTAAAAGATTTAAACAATAAAAATCCAAAATACCCCTAAAAACTAGTTGTTGGGGGGGGGGTAATTTGGTAAAAAGCTTTTAACTTCCCAAAATACCCCAAAAAGAGTTATTGGGAGTACTTTTGGGGGGTATTTTTGGGTTTTTTTAAAAAATACATTTTATAAAGGGGAACCAGGCTCGTGGGCAGTGCCGTGCCGGCACGGCACGGGTCACTGTAGCTATCCGTGGCGTGCCGGCATGGCCCGTGGCATGCTGTGCCTTGCCCGACCGCGGGCCGGCACGGCTCTTTTGCCACCTTGATTCTTGGCACAACAACCACATCCGCCGCTACGATAAGAAGAGCTACTCAACTTAAGCACTTCAAACTAATCCTCAAGCTAATTCAAAGCTAATTTGTACTTAATTTATCTAATCACAATCAATGTAATCACTCTCCTCTGAGATTAACAACTCGGTCCTGTTTGTTTTGGATTTGGACAATCGAGTGCGAGTCCAAAACTGGTTATTGGACTCTAATTTACATTTAGTTTTGACTCTAATAATCAGTTTGGACTCACAATCACTTCTCAAAATCCAAAACAAACGGGCGAAGTCGAACATGACACAAGAACGAAGCAAAAGGCTTTGAAGAAGCTTGATTTAAACAACATTAATGACAAAAATACAACTGAGAGAGAGAAAGAGAGAGAGGCTTCACTTAATGTGCATAGATGTGGAAATGCAGAATAACAAGAAACAACATAAGAAGCACTCCATAGATCAGAGTATGCACAACAATGGAGGCCATGCTTGTCTTCATGTTCATAAAATCAATGGGTCTGTGCTTCCCTGGCAGCTGAAAAATCAGCCCTGGTGATAGTAAAACAAACAGAGCTACAGCTACAATGGTGGGTGCCAAATCTTTCATTCTACAAGAATCAAAAGAGAAAAAGGAAGAGCTTTGTTCCAAAGGGAAGAGCTTCTGTTGAAGGAGCGAATGACTTGAATGAGAAGGGCTGAGATTTTAATCATATCATAAGTAAAAGGAAAGATGCCTATAAAAAGGGAAGGATTGGATGCCAAACGATGCATTTTTTTGACTTTCAAGTGGGGGGAATATGATAAAGCTGAAAATGAGAGCACCTGCTTTAATGTTTTTTTTTCTTGGATGGATAAGCTATAGGCAATGAAGAATACTAATCATCTTAGAATTAGATGCTAGTATTGTTCAATCTCCACCGTACATGTGGCATGCATATTGTGATTGGAGCAGGCCCATTTACCACCCGTTATGATGGGCCATCGATCCGAATCACTAACTGATCGGTCGGCCCATCAGGGACATATCAATCAAATTAATTTGTTGATTTTACTAATGCAATGATCTTAATCATTGATGTAGAGTTTGTAAAATGAAGGGCCCCACAAGTAAGAAGGCTACAGCTAACAGCTGTCTCCAACAATTTAGAGAGCTAGAATTGTCTAATGCTGGATATTTTTGGTCCATGGCCCACCCTTTTGTTGGCCCCCAAAAATGAATTGTTTTAAATTTTGGTGGACCCCATTTTTTCACTGCACATTATAAGAGACATTTTATAAAGAAAACACATCATTTGAAAATAAGTGGGTGTCTCCTTGTTATTATTATACTGTCATCATTTGAAAACCCACTAAGTATAAGATAGATAGATTATTTTGTTAAAATATAATATATTTATGGGGAGCTAGAATTGCCACCACTTGTTTTAGTACTTTCCACCCTTTTGTGAGGTGCCATAAAAGAATTCGAAGGATTTGGCTTAGTTTGCCCCATTATCAAAACATAGTAGTGGCAATATTAGCAGCTTTATTACTTCCCTTTGAAGAGGATTTTAAATAGGGAAATGATACTCCCCCCCCCCCCCCCCACCCCCCCCCCCACCCCTCTTGAACGGTTTTTGTGAGAATGGTTTACCGCTTGAGGATAAATTCACTCCCTTTAACGTTTTTCTTTGCCTTTAAAACTTAACGAATAACGTGGGGAAAGGGAGGAGGAATATCATTTCCTTTCCCTTAAAATATTTTTTCCTAGTAAAATCAAAGAGATGCTCCGTTTGGTTGCTGGGTTTTTTTTCTTTTCCTCGGATTTATGTGGATAAAGGTAGGAGATAAAAGAGGGGACGAGCATTAATTAGAGAAAGATATTATGATGAGCGGAGAGAGAGGGTAGAGAGCGAAAGAGAGACCACCATTTTCAAGACAGGATTTTGCTGATATCACTAAGAAAAAGCTGATGTGACCACTAAATATTCTCCCACATAAATCCTAGGAAAAGAAAAACCCAGCAACTCAAAGCCAACCTAAATCCTAATCCGAACTTAAACATATAGGATCTAGATACAATAATAGGATTAATACACATTTCGGATCCGAAATTATTTCCAATCGGACCTAGAGATCTGAAAAAAGCCCATAGGGAAAGTCATAAATCCAATTTTAGTACACTATTTTACATAACTCTAAGTATTATTTAGGGGCATTATAGTAAAACAAAGCCATATGCATTTTTTCAAACAATCATATCTTCAATATTTTGTCATTCATCTCTCTCAAGTCATGAGTCACCCTCAATGGACACTTCAATAATGGACAGTCCAATTTGAAAAGGATTGTGATAGAGAGACACGAAGTAGGACCGGAAGAACACTCCGAATCCGATCATGTCTAAGAAATATGTGGACTCAGTTTTCCTGCCAGCATTTTAAACACCAAATAACATAATCCGAGGTGGCAGATGGGCAATCCTAGCCATTCAATGGGAATTTTTTTTTTTGCCGCAAAACTCTTCTAGCCGTCCATTCATCGGCTCCCAACCATGACCTATGGACCATCTATGGCAATTTCGTAGTTTAGAACATAAACAAAGGTTAAAAATTAGTGACCCTCTTTTCTACTTTATTTATGTGCGGCACGATACCAGACGTGTAAATCGCTCTTACTCTTTTCCATTTAACACTCTCCTCCTTACCCACTTTCCCTTGACTCTCAAATTTTCAGATCGGCGATTCTGTTGGCTTAGGGTTTTGTTAATCTGTGTGAAATGGCGGATTGGGCACCCGTAGTAGTCGGCGTAGTGTTGTTCATACTCCTCTCACCGGGGCTTCTCTTTCAGTTACCGGGACACACCCGACACGTGGAGTTCGGGAGCTTCAAGACCAACGGAAAAGCAATCGTAATCCATACCCTCATATTCTTCACTCTCTTCACTATTTTCATCCTCGCCCTCAAGATCCACATCTATGCCGGTTGATCCGGTAATACCCTTCTCTTCTTGGCCTAGGGTTAGGGTTTGGATTTTTTTTTTAATTATGAGTAATGGGATATTATTTTAGAAAATAGTTATTAGAAATGGAGATTTAGGGCTTTGTTTTTCTCTACTTGGTTGAAGTGTTGCTGAGATCTTATCATGTGTTGACGATAATGTCCCTCTTCTTTTGAGGATTTACTACTGTACCACTTAATCTTTTCCTAATGTAATGATGATGCAAATGTGACGCATCTTATGATGGAAGTGTTTTATTGGTATTAAAAAGAAATGTTATCAGCACAACCATGTCTGTCTTGTTATTTGTACAAATGTATCGTGTCTTTTAGTATTTAAAGAGCAGTCAAAACTTAAAAGGTCTCTTACAAGCCATTTAAAAAAGGAAAAGCTTAAGCTAGGACGGTGCAATTTTTAAAATATGGTTGTGCTGATATCATTTCCCTAAATATATATTATAAGGTAAGGGTGCAACTCGGGTAGGGTTGGATCGGGTTCAGCCCAACCCTCAACCCTAATCCAACCCGAGATAGCTTTCCCTCAACTCTAACCCAACCTGAGCCTCGGGTTGAGGATGGTCAACCTTAACCCAACCCACCTCTAAATCTCTCAACCCTAACCCAACCCATCTAACCCAAAATCGGGTCGGGTTGTCGGATTCACCTAGTGCCAAATAGAAAAATGCAATAACTCAAAGAAAATAGAGATAAAAATAGAGGACCGAAGTCGGGTTCGGGTTGGGTTGCGAAGGCCTCAACCCTAACCCAGCCTGAAATTAAATTGGGTTAGCTTTTCCCAACCCTAACTCAACCCAACTTGCGGAAATGTCAACCCAACCCGAGCCAAAATCAGGTTGAACCCGTCGGGTTTGGGTTGAGCCCGACCCAAGTTGCACCCCTATTATAAGGGATTTGCTAGGGACCATGGCAGAAGGCATCTCTTGGCTGGGTTGCATGTGAGAGCAGCCACTCAAGTTTCTTTACAGCTATTACTATAGAAATGTAAATTTTACTAAACTTTCCTTTGTGCTATTAAATACCTTAATGGGAAATTTTGATTACTAATAAAGCCATGTTTGACAGCTTGGATTTTTTTTCATAAATCAGTGTTAGGACACGATTGGGATGAGGGTGAGAAGTGGCTAAAAATCAGGAAAAAACCAATAGGAGAGTTTTTTTTTTTTTTTTTTCCTGGTTTTCAGCTACTTTCACACTAGTTTCCTGATTTTTAGCCACTTCACCACTCAGTGACACCGATTTATCATGAAAAAATAAAATAAAAAATTCCTGACTGTTAGACGTGTCCGCATTGCCTTGTTTCCATAAAGCTACTCTTCACTTTATTAAACACTTATCTGATTGGCCATTGGTAGCTTTTCGAGAATTATAAATTAACAAATGGTCGTGGTCGTGGTCTCTTCTTTCTAATAGAATCTTACCATTTCAGAGAAAAAAAGAAAGAAGTAATCGACCTGGAAGCAGGCAAATAAAAAATAATGTACTAGTTGGTAGGGGCCTGATTGAACTTCATGTTGCAAGGGTATCCTTTGAAATTGAACTAACAAATTTTTTGCCATTTATGAGGTTTTTAGAGTCTTTTAGGAAGTCGTGTTTAAGAAAGTAAGGTCAGAAGAGTTTTAAGTACCCTAGGATTATATTTCTATAATACAATGCGATTAGCCCTATTTTTATTCATCGATTAAAGAGGTTGATTGAGGTCAGAAAAGTGACATTATTTGGCCCCTGCCTGTTTTGGATTATGAGAAACAATTTTGAGTGCAAAAGTGATTATTGGACTCAAAATTACGTTTAACTCAGTCCAATAGGCAGTTTTGGATCACAATCAGTTCTCATAATCTAAAACAAACAGGGCCTTACTGCTTCTCTGCGATTTTAGGATGGCAATACTAAAACAAGGGACCATTTGCTTTGATTCCACAATATTTGGATGATTAAAAGTTATTGATACCAGGTCAACAAAAATATTTACCACAAAGTACCATACTTTAGGTGTGTTGACAGTGTTACTAAAGAAATGGTAACAAAACCATGTCTTCTTAGTAAATTTGAGTTGGGGTGTGAACTTAATATAACCCGAGCTTGATAAGGCTCGCGAGCTTGGCCGAGCCTGGTTCGAGCCCGAGTTTGGCTTGGCTCGCTTACACCCCTAATCTCAAACAATTATAACACATTGTATTATTGAGTCCACTCGCTTATGGTCAAAAGATTTGGGATCATTTATTACAATGTTTTATTCCAATGTTTGCTCACCCAAAATAATTGTCCATGCTTTATAAAGGGTAAAATATGAAGGAAAAAACTTTTAATTTATTTTACGCAACATATTTTAGTAAAATAATACATGGGTATGTTAGCAAAATAATACATGGGTGGACTGCATAATACAAAAATATAATCCAAAATATTCTTCCACATATTTTACCTTTTAATGAGAATGGACTATTGCCTTTTCTTTTACATACTGTTTTTTTTTTTTCATAAAAGATACTGACCTGCAAGAATACTAGTTCTATGATTGTAAAACATAAAAGTTTAAAAATCTGAATCATACATGAATTAACGTTTCATTTAATCAAATCAAGGTTCACAAGAATATCAGGGAGTTCATAGAAATTTAAAAGGGGCCTCTAATCAAGGTTTCTAAGACTACAATGATTCCTTTTTTATTGTGAACAAGGGAACATATGACAACAAAAGGCCAACAAGCAAAAAAAGGGATTACATATGAAATTTGAGAATCAAATACAAAGCTCATCTCATCATAAAAAAAAGATCATTTGTTTACTCCACAAACATAAATCAAACAAAGAACACTTGACTATGCTTCCTCAAGTTAAACCACAATATCTGATTCCAAACCCAAATGGAAGAAGAGAAAGCACCCCTGTCGCTGTTCAACCTGTTCGTATGTGCACGCCAATGGCAATGACCAAGATAGTCAGGATACCAAAGAAAAAGACAGAGTGAACCAGGATTGATATCCCACTTGTGCACATGTTTCCAAATTCCATCGCCCTTGTCCTCGCCGGCATCTGAAACAAGAGTCCCGGTGATAGAAGAATGAAGAGAACAACCGCTATAATGATAGGAGCCCAGTCCGTCCCCATCCCTCTCTCTCTCTCTCAGACAGATTCACTGGGAGAAACAAAGGATGATAACCACTTTTTCTAGAAATGGGTGTTAGTAGGATTTGTTCTTGAATAGGGTGAGGATGCAAAACTTGACAAAGAAGACAGTGGTCCTAAGAAGGAAGAGATGTAATGGGTTAGTTTCTTTTTGTACTCTCTCTTCTCTCTCACACACATTCATTGGGAGACTCCATCTTTAAAATATTCAATGGGAGAAACAGAGGGTGATAAGCAATTTGTGGAGGGAAGGGTGAAGTGGGAGTTAATAGTTTTGTTCTTGTATAGGGAGAGGATGACAGAATTGGGTATGAAGAAGACACTGGCCTAAAAAAGGACAAGAGAAATGTAATGGGGTGGCTACTCTTGGTATTGATGGAAACAAGTGCCTTTCACTAATTCATGTCATTAATATTCTCCACTTAGATCTCTTTTGATTGCTTAGCCCTCTGGGTTAGCTTGCTCAAAAGCGTGCAATAGAAAGGAAAGAAAAGTAAAAAAGGAAAAAGAAACAGGAAGGACAAGCTTTTCCATTAAACTGAAGAATATCTTGCATGTGACAGGTGCAGAGGCAAGGCTGAGCGAGAGAGAGTTTATAATGCTTGCTAGAGTGGTTTTCGTTAAGAAAGCTACTAGGTGTTGAATATCAAGGATCATGCAAGCTAAAAAGGAGAATGATCATGCATAATGAAACATATAGTAGCAAAGAATTCCTTCCACGCAAGAAAGCTATTATATATTCATCTAAGATAGATGATCAAATGTATACGTAAAGTATGGTTGAATGTTACAGATGATTGATTGTCTAAAAGAAAGATATTTGTATCTGATCGATCCCTAGTGGGTCCTATCACAAGTTAGGAAGACATGGGACCCACCAGGGAATCACATCTTTTGTTTCATGATCCGATGGTGATCATTATGCTGGACCCCGTCGATTGAGTGTAGATCATACCCATTGGATCATTCCCCTCATCTAGAACCCCCTTTCAAGCTTTCCTTCAAAAGATGATGGGTCCTAACTTTTCTCATAGCAGAACTTTTGTAATGGTTTGAACTCGTTTTCAACGATGTCTATCATAGAGCTTTGATGACACATGAGAGTTATCTATAAGGGTAAAGCTTCAGTGGGAAAATCCTATCAAGACATAAAAAAAGGCAGAGGGCATGGCAGAAACCACATACAATCACAAGCCCATGTGGTCTAGATTTTGCTCTCCAATTGTGTAATCCATGTATTAAGCATAGAACACACCTCTTTTCTACTTCTTTTTCCTCAAAAGGAATTTGTAGTTGTATATGAGACTGTAGACCCATTTTTGCTTTTCACGTGGTAAAGGGTCTGAATTAGACCTCTCAAATCTAGCTAGGTCACAAGGAAGCTCATGAAGTAAGTAAGGGTACAAAAGTTGGAGATCCCAAGATCGGCTAAAGAATCACAGAAATTGAAACCCTTGCCAACTCACATGTACAAATTTGATAGATCAACAGCTCAGCTCACATAAAATTGATCAGACCCTCATCCATTATACATATAGATCCAATGTAAGGCATGTAACCAATATTTCAAAAACTTCCGAGCTGATGGAACGCATTAAGCTAGACCCTTTAAACATGTCCCATGTGAAACAACCAATTACACCAAGAGCTTAAGTTTTGAAACAACCAATTACTCTAAAAGCTTGAGTTGTAGGAGTTGGTGTTGTATCACCAGTTATACTTCAACACTCCCCCTCATGTGTCGTCCCTCTTTTTTTGGGTTGGCCATACACATGGGTTTTTTATAACACGGAGTTGTTGACCTGCCACGAGGCTATGGCTCTAATACCATGTGAAACAACCAAGCTTTTGGAGTAATTGGTTTGTTCACGTATCATATGTCGGGGGTTCCACGCAAAAGCAATAATCCCTCCCCTTAATTGCTAGCTTTTAAGGGTGAGTTCTACCTGGGTCCCCAACATCATGCCACACTGAGTCTCACCTAGTCCCATACCTAGGCAAGCCTGCACTTACGACCACAACATTCCACCATGCTTCTGCGTCCACGTCCAAGGCAGCTCACTCGGTAATTACTTTCACTTTGGCCTTTTTTTTTACCTAGTAGCCCTTTCCAAGTAATCCTCTCCACATGTCTCCATTTCGGTAACTCAACATGAGAAGTGGTGGGCCCTTCCAGGTAATCCTCTCCACATGTCTCCATTTCGGTGACTCAACACTAGAAGTGGTGGGGTGCTCTGAATTCTATCTGAATGATGTAATGAAACGCAAAAATATCTTGGGAAATAAACAAATGGTTGGTCAATCTCAGTTTCCTCAGTTTTCCTTTTGGCTCTGTTCACTTGCGTTCCCGGGGAAGCAAATCCCTGGAAAGCAGCCTCTTTTTTCCTTGACAGGACCTTGACAAGACAGAATTTTGGTCGGATTTGCTTTCCCGGAAAAATTAGTGAAAAAAGGTGAGCAAGCAGTTTCTCGGGAAACTTTTTCCTGCACAGTTCCTGCGCTCGTGAACAGGCGCGAGAAACCTTTTCCTACACAGTTTCTCTGGATTTCTTTTTCTAATGCCACGCCAGATTCCCGGGAAACCTTTTCTTTTCCTTTCCTAGGAAAACAAGTGAATAAAGCCTTTGTTAATGACAAATTTTCAAACGTATTAAATGCTTTGTTTCGTTTTCCTGTGTTTTGACCCTTTTTTAAGCGCCTTGTTTTTGAACTAATTTTTTTTTTTGATGATGCAGGGTGTTCCCACCTCCTTCGGGAGTAGGACTATTCCCGTACGGATGCACGCAGTGGCCCACAAACCACTTGCATCAGGGTAAGTCCGGGTGGGATTCAAACACTCGTCTCTAGGGAGCAAATATGTGACTTTATGCCGAAGAGCCAACACCCGTTTAGGCTTTTTGAACTAATATTGTGTTAAATAGTTAAACTTAGGTCCCCATCCCTGCTCTCCGGTTTTGGAAACTATGCTCAACCACAACCTAGGTAAGTTCTGATGGTAATTAATTAATAAATTTAGAGATTTTCACTAAACTTGGATGCCATTACAAGAGAACCAACCTGTGCTTTTATAGAGCACTTACATGATAAACATAGAAATAAATTAAGATAACTATGAAATGAGATATGTTTAGAATATTCTAACCTAATCACTAATCAAATCTAGTTTCCTAATCTATCTAGGTTACCTGATCCAACGGTGAGATCTTGACACAATCCACCAATGAGATCTTATGAGATCTCACATATTCTAACATTAATGGTCATCAAGTGAGTAGACAACCATTCAAAAAAAAAAAAATAAATCAAGTGAGTAGACCAATGAGAATGGTTTCATTTGCCAATTTCATTTCAATGCATTTAGATACGCACAAATAAAATGCGAACTTTGGTATCACGTAAACTGGCGCCTTATCCTTTTCAAAGGGCACACTTTTTGGCTATATTTATCAGATGGCTCTCATCATCCAATAAAGATTCATGATCAAAAGTTCACATTGGGGATCCAATCCATCCGATCATTGCCCAAGAAAATCAACGGTTAAACGATACGATTCTTGCCTCCCAGACACGTTCAAGAGAAAGGCTGAAGCCTCCAAAACAAGATCCAAAATCTCCATGAAAAAAAGAAAAGAAATGCTAATTGTAAGCTCTTTACTAACAGCAAACGTTTTAGGCCCTACTTTTGTCATTTGGATGTTATCATGGCATTTGGATGTTTATCATGTCGGACAATCCTAGCCTCATTTATGTTTTCTTAATAAACCATTGATTTCTCTAGTCCTCATTTATACTGTCACGATGATTCGAAGCTATTAAGGGTGTCAATTTTAGCTCGGGCTCGGAAGCTCGCTCGAGCTTGGCTCGAATCCTTAACGAGCCGAGCTGAGCCCGAGTTAGGCAGTCTCGGCTCGGCTCGTTAAGGCTCGTTAAGAATTTAATATATTTAAATATATATATTATATATTAATATATACACTAAAAGGAAATATGTCACTTCTTTTTTGGAACCCCATTTGTTACTTGGATCACCCCCTAGAGTAAAAAGAGTAGTAATAAAACACTAGATAGGGCTGTCCAAAGAAGATGAGAGGTGTAAAATTAATATAATTCGAGCTCGATAAGGCTCGCGAGCCTGACCGAGCCGAGCCGAGCCTAGCCTGGCCGCTCGTTTACACCCTGGAAGCTATGAACCCCCGTTTTCTTCCCCAGGCTACACCCTTGTAGTGTAAAAAGAGTAGTCTCTTACATGGAGAACTACTAGGATGTTGCCACGTGGTTTGCCCTAGAAATCGTCGTCGAGAAGCGTCGATACCGATGCCTTGCTTCTTCTCTCTTCTTTCTTTATTAACTTTTTAACCCATCTGTCTGTCTTTACTTCCCATTCTTCCTCTGTTTTTATTTCTATTCTTCTTATTCCATCAATCCATCAACACAGAGAGAGAGAGAGAGAGAGAAAAAAAATGGCTGATTGGGGTCCTGTTGTTATAGCAGTGATTCTGTTTGTGCTTTTATCTCCTGGTCTACTCTTTCAGTTGCCAGGAAGGGGCAGAGTGGTTGAATTTGGAAACTTTCAGACAAGTGGGGTTTCTATTCTCGTCCACACCATCATCTTCTTTGGTCTCATCACCATTTTCCTCATTGCTATTGGGGTCCACATCTACACAGGCTAGTATTATTATTACTGCTACAACCCCAAAAGAAGAAGAATCGGAAAAGAAAAGTAGAAAGATCAGAGCTCTGCTCTCTTGTTTCTGTTATTTTATTTGGTTTTTTTTTACATGGGTTCTTTTTTTTTCTCTGTCTTTCTCTTGATTTGTTTTTCGTTTTGTGGGTATGTTATGTTATTTTGATGTTTATGTTTTTCCTTTTGCTCTTGTTGATGGCTAGTGGATTATTTGTTTGTTGATTATAGTAGTGTTCTTTGGTAGGAAATCTCTCTCTGTTAAGAAGAAAAAGAAGACTAAAACGGGGAAAATCCAGTGCAGGTCTGGTTTCAATTTCACTGTTCACAGGGGTAATTTTGTAAATTTACCTTGAGAGGAAACTGTTACTCTAGCTCTGTTCACTTGTTTTCCTCCTTGGGGAAAGAAAAGAAAAGGTTTCCCGGGAATCTGATGTGGCATTACGAAAAGAAATCTAAGGGAACTGTGTAGGAAAAGGTTCCCCATTTCTGTTCACGTGCGTATGAACGGTTCAGGAAAAAGTTTTCTGAGAAACTGCTTGCCCACCTTTTTTTCACTAGTTTTCTAGGAAAGCAAATACGACCAAAATAATGGGATTTGATTTCCCAAACTTGTGAGAAAAGAGATATTTTCATATTATTTTTGGCAATTTTCATGTCATTATTTGACATTTTCCACCTAGACTTGTTACTTTCTCAGAAAATCTAGTGAACACCAGAATTCTGTCTTGTCAAGGAAAAGGAGACTGTTTTCCGGAGATTTGCTTTTCCGGGAACGCAAGTGAACAGAGTCTCAGGGAGATGATATTTTCAACCCCGCAATACTTGCACACCCCCACTTGTAACGTTATTTGACATAAAGTTGCCCATTATATGGTGACGGGGTATGTTCCTTGTTTTTTTCTAGACTGGTATCTGGACTTTCCTATGTTGATAATTGCACACTCACTTTGTTCTGAATTTCTGATTGGATGTTGATACCATCTTGATTACTTAAACAGCTGTAAAACAAAGTGAGTGGTGCCATTATCAATATATAGTGATGAGGTATCGGTCCCCGTTCTTTATTTGCATTCTTATTCAAATCTGCTCACTGTCTCGGACAGTGGTCGCACCGATTTTGTTGCTTAGTTTGGACGCGATTTATCATTTCCACCCCCTTTTTCTAGTGCCAGACGGTCTTGGAAATTCAAACGAAGGTCCAAAATCCAACAGGCAAGAGTCCGTTGACCAATGAACACAGATGTCAGGGGTAATGTTCTACATGGAAGGGATTATGGGCGCCCATTCTAAAGTGTTTTCGCTGCCACCCACCCATCTATTATTATCTATTACTTATCTATAAAGCTAGATGTGGTACGCTGAGGGTGTGCCACGTGGAGCTCTCTTTTTTTTAATACAAAAAACCCAAACCGTCCTTTTTTTTTAATACGCAAAAATTCCAAACCGTCATTTTTTTTTTAGCAAAAAACCCAAACCACGGTGGTGTGGTGCTGCCACGTGGCACCCCCTCTATAACTTGATTTTTTTAAGAATCTATTACTTATATATGAAGCTGGATGTGGTACGCTGAGGGTGTGCCACGTGGCACTCCCTCTGCAAACTGCATCCAGCCCTTTTTTTAACGCAAAAAACCCAAACCGTCCTTTTTTATTGCTACCCACCATCGCCGCCTGTGCTTACTTCGAGGTGCGAAGATTGGCCGAAGTACTATTTGTGCAAAGGTGGCTAGCAAAAAATCTAGCAAAAAATAATAAACATTACGGCCATGTAAAAAAAGATTGGTAGAATACTAAGTTTAAAATGAAAAATTACGGACAAATGGAAGTAAAGTTGAAAAATTACGGAAAAATACCAAAACAATGTTGTAAAATATGACAATTACGGAAAAAACTATAGATAAAATCTACATATGTTCCAAGATATATCTTTCAATCATATGTCCTATTTATTAAATTAATATTAATAAATATGTAAACCGCATTCCAATCACCATTCAACAGAAAAGTCTACCGATGTGAATACCAATTGATGTGAAATACCAATTGATGCAAATAGGTAGCTATCATTTAATCAAACATTACGTCTTTTCAGAAATGCCTCTTCCCCTCCACCAAATTAAATACATTTCAACAATGCATCCTTCTATTCCAACTTCAATATTCCAATCTAGAAACTTAAATATTCCAATCTATAGTCCTCCACACCATCTTCTCCTTGCCTCTGCCCTTCATCAATCCCATATCTATTTATTCTAATTTATTTTGCTTCGGATCCAAGATTATTATCAGACACAGGTACTCTTTTATTGTGCTAATTTATGTGCTATTATTTTACAACTCTTTTATTATTTTTTGAGAAACAAGAAACAACACCCAGCCCCCATTTTGGTTGGGCTTTGTTTCCCGTAACGAATATATAATTTTCAGTATATAGTGTTAGTGGAAACGTGCCAGAGATTCTTGAAGCCTAAATGGGTATTTTTAGAGAGGAAAAAAAATGGAAGAATTAGAGCGGATCGGCCTTCCTCAAAATCCATTTGGGTTGTCATGAATATTTTCTCTTATAGATTTTAAATTTAACAATCTCTTTAAGAGCTTAAGCTTTGATACCAAATGAAATACAAGTGTGACAACCCAAGAGAGATGGTGAATTGGCAAATTAAAAAATCTTTGGCTTAATTAGGTGGATTATTAAAACACTGTTAGCCCAATGGTTCAACAAGTACTCCCATTAATATGTTTTGATGATTAACAAACTCACTTAGACATAAAATGGTTTTATATACTAATGATCTTCATTGTCTAAGTGAATGTGTTCTAAGCTTTAGATTCTACAAGTTAAAATGATTATATACACCCACCTTTTGCAACATTTTTACAATTATTGTTTGGATTTTTTTTAAATATCATTTTCAGGAAAAGACAATTAAAAGGGGTACAATTATCATTTTTTAGGTGTGTGTCGTTGGTTAGGTGGGTTCCACTGTAGAGATTGCATATATCATTTGGATCTAAAAATAATAAATAGGGTTTTGCTAGCGTCCATAGCAAAAGGCATTTCGCGGATGGTATGTTGCATGTGAGAGCAGCTACGTCAGATGAATAAATGAATGAAGACAAAATCTGTTCAAAAGTGAGGCTGTGTGGTTGAAAAACCAAATAGAGGAAAAGTCCTATACTGGGGCGTTTGTATCTAAGAAAAATAAATTTTTCCAAGGAAAAAACATTCCATGAAATACAAAGTATATGGTCTAGGGCCTTTGCAATATTACTTAAAAATAAAAATAAAAAATAGATTTTGTAAAACAAAATCTCATAATTTTCTCTATATCCAAACAGCCTGTCATAAATGATAGAAATCTGTGAAGAAAAGTCTTCTGAATAAATGATGGGTCCCATTATCTTTTTGTCATAACACTGCATTTTTTAGTTATTTTTAATTTATTTTTTTCATCTATTTTTTATCCCTTTCTTCAATTTCAGAAATCTTTACTCATTTAGGTTTTAAATGACATCCCATGCATCACACATTTGGTCCCACTCAGTTATGGATTCTTTGTATTCCCCCCATATTTGAGTTAGGTTTATGTTTTCATTATATAGATTCTAAATTCCTACGATTAGGGACCATTGCAAAAATATTTTGAAATATTTCATAAAATTCTTAGCATGAAAGATATTACTATCTTCAAAGAAGCATGCAATAGTTCAAGGGTGATCTTAAAAATTCATTTCAGATATATAAATTTTGACCCATATATAAAGAAAAACTCTACAAATCTGTCTAATATATTTTATGGATATATCTTTCTAACGATTGTTTCTACTTTCTTCAAAAATAAAAATTTATAATAATTTTTCCCCTCCCCTGGTGCATCGCACGGGTCTCCAACTAGTCATATAAATTCTCAAAGTAAAGTATACCCAACAAAAGAGTGATGATAAATAAATTCCCATTCCTAGTAGGATGATTCCACCCCTTGAAGGATTTAAAGTCTGGACGCTTTTTGACGTCAGTTCACCTAATGCGGTGCGGATCATCTTCCAGATGGTGAGAATTTATCATCTCCCGAAAAAAAAAAAAAAAAAAAAAATGAGGCTCACATATTCAGGAGTTCTTAATCCATTCATTTGTAGGACCCCGATGTCAATAGAAGAACTTCTCATCAAGGCCTTGGTACCATTTTTTCGGGGAAAAAATAGAGTTAAACTGCATCAGCTTTATGAAACATTCAACGATAACCCTGTAGTTTCAAACTCATCAACTACACCCCTGACTTTTCAATATGGATAAGGTACAACCCCTCTTTTGAAACACTATCAATGCTAATTAAGATCTCGTCTCTAGCTGGTCGACTAGAGAACCTTCTCTGGTACGCTAACCAAAACCAGTGGGCCCACATTGTTTGGATGATCCAAAGCATTCATTTAATGGGCCCTGACACAGATAGGGTGTGCCCAAAAAATCAGCTCCATATGGTTACCCTAACCCTTCGATTTGTATTTGTGGACGGACCGTCAACTGAGGGAGGCTAACTTATACACATTGAAAAGTCTAGAGGTATAGTTGATGACTTTGAAACTACAGGGTTATTGTTGAATGTGTCAAAAGTTGAAGGGGTGTAATTGTATTTTTCCCTTTTTTTTGTGTGTGTTAGGCCATGTAGCTAATTCTTTTGTTCTTCAATTTTGAGGTATGGAGAGACTCGCTCCCAGGGAAGAATGGATTCTTTAGATCTACATATCTAATGTAACAAGTAGCATATGGTTTTGAAACCCCTATCACACCATTGATAATTTAATACCATGGACGAGCAAGCAACAATTAACATACTAGTAAGGGTATGGGGAGCAACTACTAAGAAGGGCATGAGAGGACTACTGGATTAAGAAGGACTAAATGTAGTAAAGAGGAGCATGTTTATAGAGCAACATACAAAACTTACGTAAGAGGGGCATTAATAGTGTCATATGGTTCTTAATCTAGCTGCTATAGATGCTATAATATAAGTTTGGTGGGACCGGAATGGTTAATGGCCCAAATTATCATCCAATGATAGGGTGACATGCATCCGATCAACGACATTAATAGTATATCTCATCCATGTGTGGGCTTTTACGGCAGGCCCATCTATGATGGCCCCATTTAGTCTCGTGGGCCCCTCTCCACCTCAACTATTTTAGTAAGAGAGATGAGGGTGGGCAGGCCACTCCTTGCCAATGTGTAAGCAAATCAAAATGCGACAATATCAATACATTTCGATTTCGGTTGCCACATAAATAAAAACTCTTTGGTAGAAATCCTATAAAATCATAGGAACATTTGGAAACATATGAAAATGATAGAAATCCTATTAAATCACAGGAACATTTGGAAACATAAGAAAATGATTGAATTTATTTATGAAACTTCGGAAAATGACGTGAATGAAAATTGAAAAGATGTCTCCATAAATTGTAATTTCGCTGGTACATTCGGCCACAAGAAATCGTTTCATTAATTGTTACATTTTAATACTCCGTTAAATCAGTTCATACCATTAAAACTCTAA
The DNA here is from genome assembly GCF_043159265.1 of Tasmannia lanceolata. Taxonomy (NCBI): domain Eukaryota; kingdom Viridiplantae; phylum Streptophyta; class Magnoliopsida; order Canellales; family Winteraceae; genus Tasmannia; species Tasmannia lanceolata. The sequence continues at coordinate 58,151,803 of NW_027518714.1, forward strand.
AAAACCATAAATAACAACATGAAACCATTTAATTCGAAAGACATTATGAATAAGAACATTTAGTACCTAAGAGGGATATCTTTCGCTATCTTGGTTCAATTTTACATAAGGAAGGAGAGATTGAAGAGGATATTAACCAAAGAATAAGAGGAGGTTGGTTGAAGGAAGCTTGCCTCAGGAATTCTATGCGACCATAAAATCCCTACCAAATTGAAGCGAAAGTTTTATAAAACAGTTGTGAGGCTAGCCATGTTGTACGGCTTAGAATGTTGGGCCACCAAGAAGCAGCATGTGCATAAGATGAGTGTAGCGGAGATGCGAATGCTTAGATGGATGTGCGGCCACACAAGATTAGATAGAATTAAAAATGAAGACATTCGTAAAAAGGTGGGGGTGACATCAATTGAGGAGAAGATGAGAGAGCACCGCTTAAGATGGTTTGGAGAAATCCAACGTGGGCCTTTGGATGCTCCGGTGAGAACAGGCGACTCATGCCAAATTGATGGAGTAAAAAGAGGTAGAGGCAGACCGAAAACAACTTCGGTAGAAACAATGAGGAAATACTTGATAGCTAGGACCATAACAGAGAACATGACCCTGAATAGGATAGAATGGAAGAAAATGATCCACGTAGAAGAACCCAACTAGAACCATGATTGGAGCCGGGTAGATTCCTCTACCTTCTTCATGAATTTTTTTCCTAAAGGATTCATTTAGCCGACCCCAAGTAGTTTGGGACAAAGGCTTTGTTGAGTTGAGTTGGTCTTCTAACCCTACTTACTCTCTCTCTCTCTCTCTCTCTCTCTCTCTCTCTCTCTCTCTCTCTCTCTCATCAAATATCTGTTCATTTTCTATTTTCCTCCAAGGCATCGTTATCAAACACTACAGGATAACTGAACACGAGGACAATATGTCGACCTCTTCAATATTGAAAGGTCTCCTGAAATAATCTTCACTGCTAATTACCTCATTTTGGGATTGGCCTCGATCGTTCTCCGAATAAACTTCAATTGCTGAGATTGAGCCCACAAGCATAGTCAACTCTAAGTGGGATCATTGTTCTAGAGATCTAGGATGCACTAAATGTCACAAGAGTTGCAAAAGATTCTCAAAATATCAGTTCACTCGATTCTAGAAAGATTTGATGGTAAGCATAAGGACCTAGGAATTTCTACGCATCAAAGAACATCCTATCAAGTTATTCTTAGCGGAATTTAGTTGAACTTGAGGTTATCGGTAGGACCATTGGATCCGATCACATAGACATAACACAGCGCAACACAAGCGGGTTCCACAGAGTGAGCCACCCTCTTCTTAGCATTTTCCTTGTTACAAACAAAAGTTAGGTTACCTGAAGCTATATATGATGATCGGTGAAAGCCCGTTAAAAAGATAACAAAACAAAAAAAGAAAAGAAAAGATCATTGGGAACCAGTGCTTATAGACCATATGTTTGCATAAACAACTGCATCTTTTCTACAAAACAAATGATTAAAGAGAAAGGGTATTGCTAACGAGTGCCCTAAGGGCACTTGTTAAGGTGCATAGGAAATGATATTTTACACATCTTTTGATAATAAATTCACAGAAAATGAGTATTTTTATCAAACAATGTGTAAAATGATTGGAAAATATCATTCCCAATGCACCTTAACAGGTGCCCTAAGGGCACTCGTTAGCAAAACCCAAAGAGAAAATGGGGTTTTACAGTCCATACCAAGAACCATGCCCTGGTTCACAGCGAAAAATAGACAGCATCACAGTAGGACATCTATTGAGCATTTTCGAGTTGGATCATTAAAACCTTCAATTTGTGTATCATCCCTTGCTGATTCTCATCTAAAGAATTGGCAGCCTGGATAGAAGGTGGCCTGAAAAACACAATCATAAACTGAGTATACTTTCCCTTGTAAGTAACCACAAGAACTACTAAAGTATTCCTGCAGTTCAGAAAAAAAAAATCGTCAAGACACGTATTTTATATATTTGCAACATCCAGAACAACCATATATTGTTTCGCCAACAGCCATTTGCAACATCCAGATAACCAGAAAATTCAATTAAAGTGGATTTAGAAGTTTAATCCACCAAATTGTTCATAGCTCTACCTCTTTATCAACTACAACCAGTGTTGCCTGAATCCAGTTGATATCCATGTTGCAGTCTGGTTCATATGCGTTACTCTTTCTGTAAAAGTATTGTAATCATATCTGTTCTCTTTCTTAATAGGCATAACATGACAAAAGTCACAATTCTTAGACTTAATAAAACAAACCCCCCTCTTGACTATTTATAATTCCCTCTACGTCCTATCTGTTAGCACAATGTCCTTCTATATTGATTGATTTTGTAAATGAATTTATTCATTTTATTCATGCATTTCCTTCAGTTGTTAAGTAATGGAATACATTATAGATATTATGGTTATTGGGTCTCTCATCTATGGGATCATTGACGATTGGATCTCTCCCTCCAGAATAGAATGTTGCAAAGGATGCAAGTGTTCTACTTATTGGACCGAGAAAGGGTTCTTTGGGAAAACAGTAGAGAGTTGGTTGTTATGGACAACCAATATGAAAACAGAATACCTGGATAAGAGTAGACCAATAAAGAATCAGAGCTAGGTGAGTCTGGACAACTTACTTACATGCCTGCCACATGAAGGACGGTTGAGATGGTTCCCGATCACACGACTGGATGTCCCCATAATCGACAACTTACTTATATGGCTGCCACATGAGAGATGGTTGTGATGGTTCCCGATCACACAGCTGGATGTCCCCATTACCGATCACAGGAATGGAAGTCCCCATCCACATGTGAGTATGGGTACTGGCACAGATTGATAGATCAATGAGAGAAAACCCTAATTATAATACCAATGATTTAGGGTGTGATCTCGCCTTAAGATATCATATCAATAACCAGACTTAAAAGATTTATGAATTTAAACAACCCAAATGTGTACTTTGATTCGCCACGAGTAAGAAGGTAAATATCATGGTGTTTTGGGTGAAAAGTCTCCTAGGGGTTTGCTTGTAGCAATGCTTTGACCATCTTGGTCATTGGGCCTTTGCCCTTTTTTTAATAAAATTAAATATCATTCGAAAAACATAAGTCTCTTAGGGGTATCAGTGTTATAGGGCACTACAATGCACCTATGGCACTCAAGGGATTTGGGAAATCTCATGAGTTTCTAAACCAAGTAGACCACACATACTAGCCTATACCCCAACGGTTTCTTAATAAAAAAGGGAGATAGGACCTACAGCTCACATAACTAATACCTTTCACTTCAAGTGGAAAACCATAAGAATAGGAATAGGATGTGAGAATCTTGAAAGGCTTCTCCGATGAATTTTTGGAAGCTTCAAGGCTAGCACCTCTCCAACACGGCCACACGACTTTCAAAATCCTCTCCTCAAACGCCAAAGCACACGGATGAGAGAACTCCAACAAGAAGAGAAGAAGAAGAAAAGAAGGAAGATGATGAAGAAGAAGACTTCCCCATCTGTGTAGCTTTTTTCTTTTTCTTTTTTTGCTTCCATCTTCCCACACCCTCAAATCCAAAGCTAGGAGAAAGACACGAAAATAGAAAGAAAGTGAAAAGATTACAAAATGGGCATCCTGTGACACAATCAAAATTGCCTTTATCAAAACCATCATGTCTAACATACGCATACAGGGCTAATACGTTGAGGATGGGACTAATGTCGAGAATGTTCATAAGCTCAAGTGCTCAACTAAATAGGCACTTGAAACCATTAACAGAAAGGCACTTGAATCCACCTCATTGAAAATCTTGCACGGTCTTATCTTCTTGGCTTGGAGCTTATGGCAGGCAACTTGAGGGAAACTCTTACCGAAAATAAAAGACCACAGAATCATTATCACTTACTTTATGCTCTGGCCTCCCATTTGAGATCCCTTTCATGATCATACATCTCATTACCTGCAAAAATAGACTTCTGCAATGAAGCTTCATAATCTGCATATGCTCAGGCATCGCTGTTGATTCATATTTGAGGTTGTGGTGCGAAATCAAGAATATGTTTGGGTGCATCTCCATAGGACACCTTAAATAGTCTTTCCAATAGCTTGGAGTGCATAGACATAGGCTGCCCTTCCCATGGCTTGATTGATGGAACTATTATAGGCAAAACTTGACTTGAGGGAGTACAAGATCCCACGACCCCAGGTGATCTCCCAATAAACACATCAAGCATTCCTAAGTTCCAATTTACAAGTTTCATCCAATTGGTTTGTAGATGATACACTAAAAAATTGCAGTTTGTTCCCTCCCATCTCCCCCCAAAGTTCCCAAGATTAGCATAGCAAATTTGACACGTTTACTGCAACCACCAACTGCTCATTGTCACGGGATGAACTGGGTATCGTGAGAAACGAACCACCGATGGATAATGATATTGATCCTTGTCTCGTTGCATCTTTGTCACAAAATAAGAATCCAGGGAAAAAATGCTTCCATGGTGACTCTCCAAACTACTGTATGTTTTCTGGTATGACTCTCCAAACTACCAATCCACCCCACCGTCTGTCCCACATCCACCCCATTCCCTCTTTCTGAATATAAAAGGTTATTAATGACCTCATGATGTGTCAAACATTTCACTTCAAAAAAGATGACACCTTAGAAAGTCTACCTAGTTTTTTATTCAAATAAGTGGACAAGTTCTTACAAGGAAAGAATGTTTAAACATGATGACATCATCATGAGGTGTCTGTTTGGATGGCAATTCTTTAGGCTGGGAGAAATATTCCAAGAAAATATCCTTATTAGTAGGAACCTTTTAGTGACTATAGGAAGTTCAAAAATGTTTATCAAGAATTCTAGTGTACTTAGAAGTTGAATCAAATTTGAAAATTAGGTAAATAAATGTGTATTTTTTAATGATTGAAATAATTTCATTAATGAAAAGAGGAAATCAGAAACCCAATTGAGATAATCGGGAACCAAAAAGCAAAGCAGCAATACAAAATAGAATGTCCTATAGCGGCATATGGCCCATTTAATGACAAGAAAGGGACTCATGACCCTGTCTCTGGCATAACTGTCAACTTGCTCATTCACCTCCTTCGGAAATGAGCAAAGAGAAGTGAATATGTTGGGCTTTGATTTCCTATATAAACATGTGAGTTGTTGTACATGTGATAACTTTATTGGAATTAAAAATTACGAGTTCTCTTCTAATGAAAGAAAACCTTTAGTTGCATGCTTTGCTATCATCCTACCTCTTGCATGCTGTGGCTTGTGTCAGTAATCAGGGAGGTGTGTAAGTTAGTGTAAAGCAAAAATAAATAGTATTTAGTATTTACTATGAATAGATCATCACACAGATTTAACTCCATGGCATGGAATAATGGCCAGGTGCATCAACCAGACTGTTGGACTCAGTGAGATGGCTAGCAAAAAAGGTAGCAATGATTGATATCTCAGCTGCCTCAACCAGATTGTTGGACTCAGTGAGATGCCTAGCAAAAAAAGTAGCAATGATTGATAACTCAGCTGCCACAAGCAGCTACACTACATAATGAGTATGCACCAAGCAAAAGACAGTCATTCAAGTAAATAAACTTGCTTCCAGACCTATGATTTGTGGACAAGGACACCAGTGTCCCGTGTCGACATGGAGTGTCGGACACGGAAAACCCCCAAAATTTAGAAACAGGGACACGACTAAAATAGAAAGTATGCATAATTATAATTTGTGGATATGAATTCGTGTGTCAAGTTTAGACATGGATATGAATTGCCTAACATGGCAACATCTAAAAATCTAGAAATGGTGACACATACATACATATAAAATTACTGATCATTGTCATAATTTATAATAAATATGGTATTCATTTAACAAACTAATAAATCTATGAATATAGTATTGGAACAAGAGTTTGCTTAAGGATTTAGGTTTAGGGGAGGGATATAATAGAAAATATTAGTTAAAGAAGAGTTTATAGTAAAATAAGAGTTTATAATAAATGAGGTAAAGACAATATTCTATTGACGTCATACTTGACATGGTACTAAAATGTGGCACGACACATGTGTCGGCAATAAATTCAAAGGGTCGGCTAAATCATAGTTCCGGACCTATTGTGACTTGTGACATTTGTAAAAAACACTCATGCTTCTTGCCAACCTTGCCTCCCAACAACCTTGCCTCCCAATAATAATGGTGAAAAACCCTCCTGACATGACTGCTAAGTGCCTTTTGAGGCCCTTGCACTCATCCATAGAATGAAAAATCCATCTCAGTCATCATCAAGATCAATTTGGAGATAGAAGAGAGGTAACTATACAACCCAAACGACAAAAATAAAGGCAGATTACATTGACAAAGGAATACCATTTCATACAATAAAGTTATCAAAACCTAAACCTTCTACACAAAATCAAAAAGGCAAATTACATAAATCCAACCAAACAGTTTAGTCACGGGATAAAATCTTATTTTCTTTTTATGGGAGACCAAATTTATAATTTCACCGTTTATACAGAGGAAATAATGCATTTTCAAGCAGAAGTAAATTACAAATATCAAATAAGAAAAAAGAAACCAATTTAAATAAATAAGCACACAAGATAATAAGTGAAAAATTAAGTGCGCGCGCGCGCGCACACACACAAAATCACAATAGGATCAATAAACTAAAGACTGCAACCAAAAATCAAACAAAACCTACACCAAATATCAACCCTAAACAATCAAATTGATAATAATAATAATAAAAAGAAGAAGAAGAAGAAGAAGAAGAACATCTAAATCAATTAATTAACACCAAAAAGTCTCGCTAACTGATTCCTATTTGTATAAAACCATCACAATAGGATCAATTAACTAAAGAGTTCATCCAACCATCAATCAAAACCTACACCAAATCTCAACCCTAAACAATCAAATTTATAAAAAAAGAAAAAGAAAAGAAGACTATAAGGAAGAAGAATCACTAAATCAATACCAAAAAGTCTCACCGAGCATTTATTTTGCGCAGATCCGGCGTGATTTCCCAACAGAATAGATCGCCCTAACCACGAGAGATTAGAGACAATCCCAACAAGGTAGAAAACCATAACCAATCCAAGAACCCAAGGCATCAATATAAATCCAATCACAAAGGTTACAGATCCACAGAGCATCAAAGCCATCGAGATCCCGAGGAGAAGCGATGCGAATCCCGCCGGGGAAACCTCCGGCCGCCTCGCCGTCCGGGAAACAGACATGGCCGGTGGTGGATTTGAGTACGTCATTGGAAGCTGAGGTGAATGGAGAATGCTGAGGAGAAGAGCACACAGCTCGTAGAAAACCCTAGATTGTTGATCTTGAGTTCTCATTTTTATCAAACCCTAACCCTAAACCTAGAAAAATTTTAAAATCCCTGAGAAGAGGCGGTTATGAGAGGTGAAAATCGTCTCACGCTTTTTTTATATTATTATTGGAATTTTGTTCAATCGAGGCAAAAGGATAAACTCAAAAAAAAAAAAAAAAAAATTCCTTTTGTATTTTATCCTTTTATTTTCTCTGTGTTTATCTAATCTTTCTTCCCCTTTTTTCCGCGTCGGATTTACGTCAGATGTTTAACGTAACTGCGATTTGATTTGTCTGATTAGAGAGAGCGAGCACAGAAGGGAAGAGTTTTTTACGCGAACATGTTATTAAATTACGGAATTGATATTCGCACTACCATGTTCTAATAAATGCACAAAATCAGTTTGTCTTTTTTGGTTTTATTGGCGCTTTTCATAACTGTAAATAACCTTTTTTTTTTTTTTTTTACTTTTTGAGAAATGATATTTACGCCCCTTTTTATCACCAGGACACCCATTGCCACTGTACTTTGCAGTCAAAGCCACTGGATTTTTCTGATATCAAGTACATTAGCCCCCTTTTTTGTCATTGATACACTGACGCTGGGTGTCCCTGGTGATCTAAAGGGGCATAATTATCACTCCCCTTTTTAAAAGTTGTTTATAACAGAAAAGACAAAAAAATTTAGTGTGGTTATCAAACCATGATAGTGCCGATATCTGTATCCATAAACTATTTTTCATTGCTTGGATCACAGAAGCTCTGGGACCGGCTTTTGCATGGAGAGCAGCCACATAGGCTCAGATTTTGGGCTTATTCATTTAATTCTTATGAGGATATCCGTCCCGAGCAACTCCCATTATTAATTTATATATCTTCTTTATTGAAACTTAAAGGCGTGGGAATGTGAGGGCATATGAGGCATTTCTCTATTGCAGCTGAGGTGTTAATTCGGCAGAATTTTGAGAAAATTCAAAAAAGCTTGGGCTTTTCCTCCTAGTTTATTATAGTAGATATCTTCTTTTGGAAAAGTACCGGTCTTAAAAGCTTCTATTTCTTTGGTGCCTGAATTCAGCATAACATGATCAGGACCGTTCATCTGGTGATCTGTTTCTTATATGGGTCAATGTTAGCTGATCTTAACCATGACCATGAGTTTGATTTATCCATCAGATCCGATCGGTTTTTATTTTTATTTTTTTGGGGTTTGCATAGAGGGTATGTTTTAGAGGCTTAAAGGCGAGAAGAAGGTAGAAAGTCTCGATTACACATACACCCAAAATTCGATCCAAGTAGAAAACTATTAGAGAAAGAGTGCCGTTGTTAGAACAGGGGAGTGCACGTATAGTTGTGTGATAAATTATATGATGAAAGGCCGTGTGAATACGTAAAAGTGGTACAACCCTTGATAATTTGATTCAACAGCCCTTCTTCATGGTACATGCATACAGCTACCTTCATTCGCTGGATAATTTCTCCGTAGGATAAAAGGCTACAAAAATAAACGGTATGGCTTTCTTGCTAGGAACCCTAGAGGAGGCTAGTTCGTTGAAGGGACTAGTTTAAAACAAAGGGTCAAATAATTGAATACATGAAAAATGCATACATGGATCAATTACCAATGGGAGACAAAAATTAGGTGGAATTATCAGCAGGACCCATGCTTTTCAGAAATTATCAAAGAGGGACAAAAGAGGTATTATCATTAAAAGGTGGACGAAAATACCATTTTCTTAAGCAACACGTTTTGCTTTTCCCTCTTTCCTCTTCTTTCCCTCTTTTTTTTTTTACCTTTTCATTTTCAACTTTGTTTTTTTTTACCTTACTAGTCATCTTCTTCATCATTTAGCCACCATTGGAGGCGGAAAAACTCAAAAATTTGAAACGTGAGCTCATTCCCATCTCTCTCTCAATATCTAGGTTTTGTTTTTCATTTGTTTTAAGGTTTTGCATTTCTCCTCCTCCCTTTCAATGGAGGATGAGGAAGATGAATCGTACGGTAGAAAGAAAAAAAAGGTGAAAATGAACGAGTGAAAAAAACAGGAAGTAAAAACGTGTTCATAAGGGACTTGATAAGCCCATTCGAAATTTGGTAACCCTATTTTGATACTGGATAACCCCAACCTCAGAGACTTGAAAACCCCCTTCCAAAACTCCAGTACCCTTGGGCAATTTTAAGGGACTTGATAAGCCAATTCGAAAATTGGTAACCCCATTTTGATACTTGATAACCCCTATCCCAGAGACTTGAAAACCCCCTTCCAAAACTCTAGTACCCTCGGCCAATTTTCAAGGACTTGATAAGCCCATTCAGAAATTGGTATCCCCATTTTTTATACTAGATAACCCCAATCCCAGAGACTTGAAAACCCCCTTCCAAAACTCTAGTACCCTTGGCCAATTTTCAGGGACTTGATCACCCCATTCGGAAATTGGTAACCCCATTTTTTATACTAGATAACCCCAATCATAGAGACTTGAAAACCCTCGGCCAATTTTCAAGCACTTGATAAGCCCATTCAAAAATGGGTAACCCTACTTTTGAGAGTTACTAACCCCCTTCCAGAGAGTTGATAAACCCCTTCTGCTACAAATTCCCTGCCTATAGCAACTCTTCTAATGGCATTACAATTCTGCTCATGATAGAAATAACAAAAGAAATTGATGTTATTTTCATTAAATGTGCTTCATGTATTACATCCCAATTTGTGTATTATAAAAAAATGATTTACGTAAATCAAAAAATGTGTCGTCATCCATTCATGTTTTACATCAACCTTTTCTTATACAACCAATTGTCTTCCAAAAAAGTGAGTGAAGCCATCCATACATTATCTCCAGAACTCACCCTAAAATACAAATTGCTTAAACCCTAAACAAGATAAATCAGAAAATAGAAGAATGAAAAACAGTGCAAAATCCTAAAAAAAAAAAAAAAAAAAAAAAAAAAAAAAACTTAAATACAAAGAGATAGATGATAAGAACTCAACATTCAAGTTTTCAAGATTTGCCAGCAACAATGGTGGCTGAACAAGGAGGGAGATGACTAGTAGGGTAAAAAATCAAAAAAGGTGATAATGGAAAAGTAAAAGAAGAGAGAAGAGAGAAAAAACAAGGTCAAAACGTGTTGTAAATGCCAAAGGGCATTTTCGTCCAGCTTTTACTAACAAGACCTCTTTTGTCCCTCGTTGATAATTTTTGAAAAGCATGGGTCCTGTTGGTAATTTTGCCTAATGTTTGTCCCCCATTGGTAATTGTTCCTTAATACATTTAGGCCATGTCTACTAGCTCGGAATTTTTTTCCCATGATAAATTGGTGCCTCCAAGTGGTGAAAGAAGGAAAGAGGGAAAGAAGACTGTAGGAGAAGGAGAGAGATTTGAGAAGGCATGATTGCGATAAGCTTTAGAAGTGGCTAAAAATCAAGAAAATGTAGACTGTATTTTTAGTAGAGTTTTTTTTTCCTGATTTTTAGCCACTTTTCACCCCTTGGAGACACTATTTCCTGATTTTTAGCCACTTCACCCTCATAATCACTTGAGACACCAATTTATCATGGAAAAAAAAATCATGATAGCCAAATGTGTTCTTAAATTTTCTCGTTTTATGGGTAAAGTTAAAATGTTGCCCAATAAATAAGCTTAAACATGTTTTAAACTTTTCCCTAAAAAAATCAGATGGTTGAGTGGTAGATCTTCTCCTCCTTAAAGGTTTTCAGAGTTCATTAATGAGATCTGTAATCGTGTGGAACGATACCACTTTCAATTCCATCATGTCAGGAGATCAATGAACGGAGAGGTGGATTGGTTAGTCAGGGAGAGAGTGTCCCGTGCGGCATTAGACATAAAGTTTGGTCAGCTTTAAACACCAGGTTGGAGCTTCATAACATAGAGGTTTTTTTTTCCCACTTTTTCGTTAAAATTGAAAAGATAAACCCTAGCATTCCTCTCTTACCTACCTACCACACCAGGTGATCGCTCTGCTTTTCCCATTTTGAATCTTCTTTATTTCTATATTCCCCAAAGTGAAAACCGCTAGGTGCATCAAAGATACCTTAATAAGAGAAGCATTTCAAACCTGAAACCGTTAGATAAATCCTCCCTTGCACTATAGCTTAATGGCACATCAGTCATATCACACATTCTCATTATAACATGAGTGCAGATAAATAATCCCGAACCGACTCGCTCGGACCCAAGACACAATCTCGAGTAGGATTTAGTTTGCAAATTTGGGGTTTTTGCATAAAAAATCTAATCGGGCCTAACCCGAAATAGTTTCTTGGGTTGGATAGGGTTCTAAAAAACCCCGACCCGCCTGACTCTGAGTTGCAACCCTATATAAGATTATATAGAAGTAATTTTTAAAATGAATGTTGAATGCCATTGTATTATTAAATTCTAGAGATTTCACTAAACTTAGATGCATTTACAAGAGGATCAATGTGTGCTTATATAAAGCACTTACATGATAAACATGGAATGTAATCAAGATAATTCTAGAAGGAAATAATCCTAATCAAAGCTACTTTCTTAATCTCTATTGCTTGCCTCTTCTAATCCGCTTGCGTAATTTATCTAGTTGCCTCGTTTACCCAACTTACCTAATCTACCTCCAAGATGATCCAACGGTGAGATCATAACCCAATCTAACCGTTGGATCCCACATATTCTAACATGCCCCCTCAAATGTATATGGATTGAAAATCGATATACGTTTGATTACAATAGATATCCCCAAAAAGAAATGTAATTTTTTTTATGCACACTATTACGATTGATGTCCGCGGTTGTTGATATTACTGAAGATGAATTGCCACCTGTTGTTGAAGAATGTGTCGCATGAAAGATGAGGCGCGTAGAGCCTCAAAGAACTGAATTGGACTCAAGCCGAAATGGGAGAGTCTCTAGGCCGGTTATGAATACCAAACCTTCTGGAAATGGGTCACAATGAACCAAAGCCTCGATGGGCAAAGGGATGCTTCGATGGGCGAGAAACATGGGTCGACAAGTACCGATCCTCATGGAATTGGACTCTCTCAGGCACGAACCTCAAAGAATGGAGGTCCATCAACTGAGTAGAGTAATCAATTTCAGGCACGCACCTCGAAGAGGTACCTCAACTGAAATGGATCAAGGAATTAAAGAGAAATAAATGGAAGTATAGAGATGGGCGACGAATAATAGCGGAAAAGCTAACGGCACATAAAAAAAAGCCAATGACTTTACGGATTTAAAGGGTGCATGAATAGGAGGGTGCAAATATCAAAATTTAGGAGATAAATTGAAGAGATGGGGTGCATTGAAAACAAAAAAAAAGTTAGCCGTGTCTACACCATAGGCTTCTGTGTTCCGTGGGCATCTCTCATCTTCTCTTCATGATGTTGGAATTCAAGGCTTGATATTTGGACAAAACATTGAGGACTTCATTCTCTTTCCGTGAGGCCGATCAAATGAACCTAAGGGGAGATGGCTGCGAGTGCAGTGAAGGCATGGATGAAAACCTATGGATGGAACATGGGAAAGTAGAGTTGGGATTTAGATTTGTAGCGGATAAATTGGAGAGCTATGTTGGCCCGGCGGACGGCCGAGTAGCCGTCTGCCGGAAAACAGAACTGCGAAAGCTGTGGTCAAGGACGGGTCGGATCGTCCCGCTTTGATACCATGATAAATTCTAGAGATTTCACTAAACTTGGATGCATTTACAAGAGGATCAATGTGTGCTTATATAGAACACTTACATGATAAACATGGAATGTAATCAAGATAATTCTAGAAGGAAATAATCGTAATCAAATCTACTTTCTTAATCTCTATTACTTGCCTCTTCTAATCCGCTTGCCTAATTTATCTAGTTGCCTCGTTTACCTAACTTACCTAATCTACTTCCAAGGTGATCCAACGGAGAGATCTTAACCCAATCTAACCGTTGGATCCCACATATTCTAACAAATTATTAAATTTGACAGGTATTAAATAGACATTAAAAAAGAGAAAGAGAATACCCCAAAAAATTTATAAAAAGGACAAAATATTTTTGTTCATTCTTCAAAAAGGTTACATGGTGGCATGGGCGCCCCAAAATGAAATCTTCCAATTCAAACAATCCAAACATTTCAACCAATGGGGATTTTAGTGTTGTTCTCTATTGTTTAAGGAATGGAACTATCAAAAGTGGCGTCTGGTACGTGAACGATGAACTGTTTGGACCATTGGGCAGTTCTGCAAGTAAAGCTTGAGAAAGAAAGGCATGCATATAATACTTCTGAGCTAGGGTTGAAACAACATAATTGTACTGGCTATTAAAAGAACACACATCATCCTTTACAAATGCTCCAAGGAAATGACTTTTATAGAGTTGTCTAAGTGAAGAAGATGTAACCATGCACAAATGACAATCAAATCGTTTCTTTGTCTAAGTACATAAGGGAATACATAGTAATTAAGGGAATACATACCATGGCGAAAGTCGTGGGTCAAGCAAGCCATCCAGGCATGTAATTGTTCATACTTGGCCCTGGTGCGGCTATAGTTAGGTGATCGGGTTGGTAACTGAAGCAACAAAATCACATGCGCGAGTTACTTTTGGTTCTTGCCTTATAGAAAAGAAGTAAAATAAGTAAATAACCATTCAGGGCACTTTTTCCAGCCTTTTTTTTTTTTCCCAAGAGTGTTTATAATTTGCCCTGTTTGGATTGCAGGAATTTGTTGGAAAAGTTTGGAAAGGAAAATTGTTTCAAAAAAAAAAGAAGATAACTTGAACTAACCCTATTCAGTTTTTATTTAGAAAGCCCTTCAATATATGATGATATCTCACTAAATTAATCATAATCATATTATTTCTCTCTAAATTACGTAAAGAAAAAAGTTACCGTAATTAATCTTAGATTGGCAAAAATGACTATGAATCAGGGATTTTGTTTCGACCAAGCTTGCCAAAAAATTATTTATAATGGCCAAAAATCTCCCATGAATCAAGTCCTTGAGCGTAGCCTAAAACCCTACGAATAAGGAATGTTTGAGCTGGTTAAAACTTCATGAAGCAGGAACTTCAAGCTTGCCAAAAAAGAGAAGAAAAAATGAAAAGAAAAGGTAGCCTTTGAAACCAGTCATTTCAAGCTGCTTATAAGAATTCTAGCTGGCCTAGACAAAGAAAGTACTTAAAAAAAGAGAGAAAAGAGTTATTTTGAGAGGCAGAGTTTCTGAAAGAGAGGCATGTTTACTTAATAAACAACAAGACAAGGTATATGATACAACACAAAACTAGGAATAAACAAATTTGAAAATGTATGTTGAGGATATTTATAGTTGTTAACCAAATAGAAAGGTAGTTTTTTTTTTAGGGAAATGATATCTGCGGTGTTTCAATAAACAAGCGCTCTACTTGTTTGTCGTGTAGTATTTAAAGGGATTTCAGAGGATATTACGGTACTCAAAAAGCTCTTTAAACCCTTTAAATACTACACGACAAACAAGTGGAGCGCTTGTTTATTGAAACACCTTGGCGCAGATATCATTTCCCTTTTGTTATTATTAAATACAGTCAAGGGGGTTTTGGTAGTTTTCCTTTATTTAGATGTACAGACTATTGTTTGATATAATTAGAACTAAGCCAGAATTTTCAGAGTTGTCAGATATGTTCCTATTTAAATTTGATCCTATTCATTTCTAATTTTGGAAGCATTATTTTATCATTTTGTAGTTGCCTATTAAAGACTTTTGTTGAATTTCGTCTTGTGTTTTTTCAACCTAGCCCTTATTTATAAGCGGGCTTTGCTTTTGGTTTTCTTTCTCCCCAAGTTTCATAAACTTTTGAGTTTGGAGAAACAAAGAGGTCTTCTGGGTTTGTTCTGGCTCATATTTTTTTGGTCATCAACAATTTTCTGTCTCTCGATTTCTTCTCTTCTTCGTAGATTTTCTGCTCGTTTCAGGTATGTCAAAAAAAATTAATATAATCTCTTAGAATTATATATCATAATTATAGTGTATAGCCTATCAGTGTTTGTCCATTCCGCTTCAAGATTTGATATGTTGAAGCAGTATTATGGGGTTTTGGAGGCATATTATATACCAATCTATTGTGTGTGTTCTACTTATCTCTGTTTTGGAGAAATTATATAGTGGCCGATCGTCAAATCTGCAAGGGCTAGGTGGCCTGGTGAGTGCTTTGACCAGATCAAAAATGAAGGGTCAGGTGGTTTGCCACCTAGCCTTTTAATTTGACGGTCGGGCATCATATAAAAACTCCTCTGTTTTGTGGCCAAAAGAATCCTTGATCATCTTAAGAGCAGTGAGGGAAATATCAAGCCTAAAGAAGAAGATTAAAGAGTTTAATTGAGAAAGCAGGTCACTTTTTTGATAGCTACAGCCCTAGCCTTTTTGTTATTAATCTTGTGATTGGTTAGTTTTTGTGCGACTGGCTCCCACGGGAAGACTTAAAGCAAGTTAGAGAGAATTTATTATAAAAAATGTCCAATTAAAGAGCTCTTAGATGATCCAAAAAAGACGTAGCATGGCTGGGCCCACCTGGCCTCCACGAATACTTTTCCCTTCAGTCTCATACTTTCTATAGTTTCATTCTTACTATAAAAAATTCCACATTATTATTATTAAATAGATCTTAGGAGACCGGTCAGGACCGAAACTGAAACGTTCAGGTCGAATTTTGGATAAAATATTAATTCTTTAATTCTTTACTGAAATTTCAGTAATTTCGGTCCAAAACACCGACATTTCGAGCACTTCTACCGAATTTCGGCCGAAATTTCGGGATTTAGGGTGAAATTTCAGTTTCGGCAAGGACCGAAATGACCCCGAAACCGAAATTTAAAACTTTGGTTAAAACATGCCCTATCGTTTTCTCATATTCTTTCTTCTTTGTAGTAACAAAAATTAGCTCAAAATATAGGAATAGATAACTAGAGATATGAGTTCATACCCGATTTGGAGAGTGGGTTCACACTCTAACGGATGGAAGAATCCCTCGCCATGCTGTTGGGCCGATTGTTGACTGTAATCCACAGCTTGTGCGCTGTTCTCCCATGCTTGGTGGCTTTCCTCAAACTGCACACGCCAAAGACAAGCATAGTGTCTAAGTTTTGGGTGGTTTTTGGGCGTGCCTTTATCAAGTTTGTTAAGCATGATTTAAAACTCAGTGTCCCAAAGAGAAACAATGTGAAATTAAAGATAGAAACACTCTAAACGCTCGGAGGGGAGGGAGAAATATAGAAGGAGAAGGCTAATTAGTAGCTCTACTTTCCGTATTAGTAACAACGAGAGTGATTCTGAAATTTACATACCCTTCTTTTCAGGGCTCTGTTAGCTTCGCAAAGCATTTGTTCCTGCAAATTCAGAGCACGGTGAAAGGAGAAGAAAAAGGACGTGCTTGGATTTAAAGAGAACATTACATTGTCTTACTCAGCATACCCTTCTTTGAAGATCTGAGAGCTGATCGAGCATGCATTGGGTCTGCCAAAATATCGAGAATCCAAAGTAAGATGTCTGTACTCTTCAAATGATCATATATCTTTGCTTTACTATTGAAACTCTAGTTATAACATCTCAAGTTTTAATTTAGAGGATGATATCCGCACTACCATAGTTCGATAATAGCACTACCTCTTTGTTTTGCACTTTTTTATTTGCTTTTCTTTGCTGTTACTATACTCAAAATGCTATCAACATCCAATCAGACTGAGATAATAGAGATATAATTAATTTTCTACTTTAATGACACTATTGTACAATTCAACCATCGCTATATCTTTTTAGTGACGGTTAAGATTCCGTCCCCGAAATTCATCATCGCTGAAGAGTTATGGCGACGGAAAAGGTGACGATACCATAACCATCTCATCTTATGTGCAATGGTGACTGTATTAACCATCGCTGAAGGTTAGCATTTGTTCTTTACGAAAATAATGTAAAGTTAAAACTTTAGTGGCAAATTGAGGGAAGTACCCGTGTTGATCTAATATTCTTCAATGACATATCCAACTGCCTTTCGAGTTGCTCTAGGTCTTTGCCACTCAATGGGCCCAAGTCCTCGCCCTGAAGATGCCTAGAGTCACCATAGTGAGAAAGATTACTGATCCAATTTTTTACCTTTATATTTTTGGTTAAACCATAATCGAATTTAATTCGAGAGAAGTATGACACCATTTAGGGCATGTTTGTTTTGGAATTTGAGAATTGATTTTGGCAGTGTAGAATTGATTTTGGATTCAAATCTATTCTATATGCCAGCAATGTGAATATTTTCAAAACGAAATCCCATTTTGGAAGTGTTTACCTTTTTTAAGCTTTCCAAGATGAGATTATTTTTCACCACCCCAACAGATACAGATACACAACATTATGCTAAACTACATTACCAACATCTAGTCATGGTTACTTGTATAAATTCATTAAATGGTAAGTGATATACCTTTGGGACCGCTGTAGATCCTCAACACGTGCTTTGAGTTTCAAATACTCCTGGCGGCTGTTCTGCTTGAATCAAACCAAGAGAGATGATTATTATGAGCAGAAGCTTAAGTAATCTCCAATTTATACCATATAACAGCTTAATTCCCCATTGCTCACAGAGTTGTCAATCCCAATAGCTAAGATTTTCAAATATAGCAATGTTTATGACCAATATTCTTCTGATTCTTAGAAAAGCATCAGTGCCCATTCAAGATATTATCACATTGAGAAATTAACTCAGGCTAAAAATGAAAATTGATGGGTAAACAGTTTTACACACTTTAAAAGATTGAATTAGAGGCAAAATGGCTATAGTCTACTAACAGAAGATAACTCAGTTGAATACAAATGCAAGATACAATGCCAATATGTTTATAGGGATCATAGTTGAACCACATTAATCTTGGGATTGTTAATATTTTAAACACTCATCGGAGGATCCTAACCGTTGAATGTAGATTAATAAATATGTGGGATCTCACCATCAGATCATCTAGGTGGTAGATTAGGAAAATAGGTTGGATGGGGTAACTTAGATAGATTAGGAAACTAGGTTGGATTACGATTGTTTCCTTTCATAATTATCAAGATTTCCTTACAATCAAGGGTCGAAATCTGATCTGCTCTAACATGCCCCCTCAAATGTATGTTAGAACATGTGACATCTCACTGTTGGATTGGCTTGAGATCTCAACGTCAGATCATCATGATGGTAGATTAGGCAAGTAGCTAGGTTAGATTGGGTAACCTAGATAAATTAGAAAACTAGGTTGGATTAGGATCATTTCATTTCATAATTATCAAAATTTCCTTACCATCAAGGGTCAAAATCTGATCTACTGTAACATAGATCATTCCTCTTTTTGCTACTGTCCCTATCCTTGCCCCACCGGGAATTCAGAGCTCCATCAAAATATAATTGCCATAATTTCTATTTAGCTTCTTATATTGCAAACAAGTTAATCTTGGAAATCAGTTTCTAAGGGAGAAGGCAAAGGGCGGGTGGACTGATGGGACTTTTAATCAATTTGCAATTCTCAAAAGGCCGGTGGACAAGAAGAATTTGAAAGTTTTGAACTTTCAGCAATGATTGTTTTCTGATCTCGTTATAGTAGTTCAAAATCATTTTAGCATGACAACTGTTGTTGCTTGGGTCAAGTCTGGCTTTAACCTCATGCAGTTTCACAAATAAAGTCCCTCAGTTGAACAATTAGATCTAATAGGACCCAACTTTTAGGTGGTCCCATCTTCATCCGATCTAATAGGACTATACCTTCAAGATGATCATTTGTAATAGGACCACTTCATCTTATCTAATAGGACCTTACCTATATGGTGACTCCTGATCTGATTATTTTGATTCGGTTGGGTCTATAGACATCACTTAATGGTGCATGTAGTTTTATCTTGCGTAAATCATCAAATATAAATAAGTAGTGTTGGCTTGGTCTTACAGATCTATAAACATAGCTTACAAGTGTTATACTTGATCAATAACATAGATCTGTTGACATCACTAAGCGGTAGTTGTCTCAATCTTTAACAACGTGATGCAGATTTACCACTACAAAGATTGGGTTTATCTCGACCAAAGTGTCCTGCACTTCATAAGATTTAGTTCATAAGATGTATTCAATAGCGTCGATTTATTAACACCCAAAGAGTGGGTTTCGTATGAATCTCTTACAAAGAGTTTGTAAATATTTGGTTATAATGTGATATTTTAAGAAATATTTAATTTTAATTTGACATTTATGACCTCTCCTGTGTCAGATTTACCATTATAATGTGACATTGAATTATAATGTAACACTTTAAGCAATATTCAAATTATAATGTGACATTTAAGTCCTCTCCTATATCAAACTTACCGAGTTATAATGTTATTATCTCTCTCTCTCTCTCTCTCTCTCTCTCTCTCTCTCTCTCTCTCTCTCTCTCTCTCTCTCTCTCATGGAAACAAGTATTGTCTAAGCTATAGACTCAACTCAAATATCTTTTCCTCATAGAGATCAACTAGCATTTACTTAGCATCTCTATTAACACAATCCGTAATAACAAACTTGCAAAATTCGATCCGTTTATCATAAAGAGATTCGTCCTAAACCAGCTTCACCTTAGTTGTTATTTGAGTAAAAAGATCTCGATAAACTTTTGGTGAAAGTTGTCTTGTATGAGTGGGGATAAAATCTCTCTTCTGCATGTTCTTGGAGCTTCAAAAAGTCCAAACATCTTAGAGACAGATATAGAGGTAGGAATTTGTTGAACCGACCACACTCCATATACGACAGGAGTACATTGATGAAAAGGGCCTGGGGAAAGCTTGAACCCAATTCCTGTAGTGCAATTGAATGTAAGCACAATTGAAATTCCCGGGAAGTTATACATTTGTGTAGTTATAAAACCATTCACTATTTCTTGATGCGCTCTCACTAACGAAGATAAACTAATGCTTACTGAGTTACAATGTTAACTCAATGGCCTATTTGCGAACAACCCGTGGATAACACAATGACCTACTTTTTGAACAATCTGTGGAGACATAAATTTGTGTGTGGGCATTCTTATGGAGACTTAAGTATGCACATCTCAGATTGGTAGTATAAGCCACATATTGTGATAAGATTTAGCCTGGCATGGTTGAATTCAGAAAATAGAGTTCCCAAAATTCCTTTCATCTTGGGAGGCTCCAACTATCTTTGAGAAGTAACATCGCAATGTGCCTCTAGATCACGATTCTAGGTCAACGAATTATTTGAACAAACTCCGTATAATTTGCTGCAATATCATTACATATGCTGATAAAATTCTCACATCTTTCTCTTGTCATAGGTCAATTGTAGAAATTATATATATATATATATATATATATATATATATATATATATATATATATATAGAGAGAGAGAGAGAGAGAGAGAGAGAGAGAGAGAGAAACGGTTCCTACACATGTGTAGAGAGTTCTCTACACACTAGCTTAAAATACAGTGGGGCCCACATTGTTTGGGTGATCCAAGCCATCCATTTTAAAGGCCCTCACATAGATAGGGTGTCTACAAAAAATCAGATCCACAGGATCATCCCAACCGTATGATTTGTGGAGGTAAAATGGATGTCTTTAAACCTTCACAAATTAGTCCATTTTTTGCTTCCACAATTCGAATGGTTAGGATGATCCTATGGATCTGATTTTTTATGGACACCCTATCTATGTGAGGGCCTTAAAAATGAATGGTTTGGATCACCCAAATAATGTGGCCCCCACTGGATTTTAAGCTAGTGTGTAGATAACTTATCTACACATATGTGTAGGAACCGTTTTCTCTATATATATATATATATATATATATATATATATATATAGAGAAAACGGTTCCTACACATATGTGTAGATAAGTTATCTACACACTAGCTTAAAATCCAGTGGGGGCCACATTATTTGGGTGATCCAAACCATTCATTTTTAAGGCCCTCACATAGATAGGGTGTCCACAAAAAATCAGATCCATAGGATCATCCTAACCATTCGAACTGTGGAGGCAAAAAATGGACTAATTTGTGAAGGTTTAAAGACATCCATTTTACCTCCACAAATCGTAGGGTTGGGATGATCCTATGGATCTGATTTTTTGTAGACACCCTATCTATGTGAGGGCCTTTAAAATGGATGGCTTGGATCACCCAAACAATGTGGGCCCCCCACTGTATTTTAAGCTAGTGTGTAGAGAACTCTCTACACATATGTGTAGGAACCGTTCTCTCATATATATATATATATATATATATATATATATATATATATATATATTTGGGTGGCCAACCGGTTCGGTTCTCGGTTCTCGGTCCTTTTTTTCGGTTCTCAGTTCTCAGTTCCATGAACCGTAAGAACCAAACCAAACCGTAGTACACAGTAGGACCGAACCGAACTGGACCGAACATAATCGGTTCTGTCCGGTCCGGTTCTTCGGTTCTAATGGCTAATTATTAATTATTAATTATAATTTATAAAAAGGTTTAATTAAAGTTATAATATAAGTTACTTTCTTATTATAATAATAGTATTAACTATTACTTATTAATATTATAAGTAATTTATATTATTAAGTATATGTATAATAGAAATATAAAAAAATTATATATATATATAGTTCGGTTCTTCGGTTCCGGAACCGAACCGAGAACATTAGACCCGGAACCGAACCTAATAAGTTCGGTTCTTCATCAGTGGAACCGAACAGGACCAAAAATATTTTTTTAGAGTTCGGTTCCGGTTCGGTTCTTCGGTTCTGGCCACCCCTATATATATATATATATATATATATATATATATATATATATATATATATATATATATATATATATAGAGAGAGAGAGAGAGAGAGAGAGAGTGAGAGAGAGAGAAAACGGTTCCTACACATATGTGTAGAGAGTTCTCTACACACTAGCTTAAAATACAGTGAGGGCCCACATTGTTTGGGTGATCCAAGCCATCAATTTTAAAGGCCCTCACATAGATAGGCTGTCTACAAAAAATCAGATCCATAGGATCATCCCAACCCTACGATTTGTAGAGGTAAAATGGATGTCTTTAAACCTTCACAAATTAGTCCATTTTTTGCCTCCACAGTTCGAATGGTTAGGATGATCCTATGGATCTGATTTTTTGTGGACACCCTATCTATATGAGGGCCTTAAAAATGAATGATTTGGATCACCCAAATAATGTGGCCCCCACTGTATTTTAAGCTAGTGTGTAGATAACTTATCTACACATGTGTGTAGCTTCACTTTCCTCATATATATATATATATATATAGAGCAAAGTGTTCATGCGCAGCTGCTCAGTTAGCTTAACTGAGCAGCTGCCCCAAAAAACTCATGTGGCCTCATATTTTTTGGGTGATTCAAAGCATTCATTTGATGGGCCCTCTTATGGATTGGGTGTGTACCAAAAATCAGCTCCATTGGATCACCAATGGGTGTCCATTTGTGGGGCCAAAAATGGACAGATACTGTTTCTCCACAAATCTGTCCATTTTTTGCCCCACAAATGGACACCCTAAGGTGATCCAATGGAGCTGATTTTTGGTGGACACCCTACCCATGAAAGGGCCCATCAAATGAATGCTTTGGATCCCACCCAAAATGTGGCCACATGAGTTTTTGGGGCAGCTGCTCAGTTAAGCTAACTGAGCAGCTGCGCAGGAACACTGCCCTCATATATATATATATATATATATACAAATTTGTCCATTTTTGCCTCCACAGTTTGAAGGGTTGGGATGATCCTATGGAGCTGATTTTTGATGGACACCCTATCTATGTGAGGGCCAATCAAATGAATGGTTTGGATCACCAAAACAATGTGGGCTCATTGTATTTTAAGCCGGCGGTGTAGCTAAGTTAGCTACACCGGTGGTGTAGCTTCACTTTCCTATATATATATATGGGGAAACATTTTTTGCGCGATACCTTAGATAAGTTATCTGAGCAAGAGCTCAAAAATCATGTGGGCCCACATTGTTTGGATGATCCAAAGCATTCATTTGATAGGCCCTTACATAGATAGGGTGTGCCCAAAAAATCAGCTCCATAAGATCATCCTAACCCTTCGATTTTTGGAGGTTAAAAATGGATAGAATTGTGGAGGTTTATACCCATCCACTTTAACCTCCACAAATCGAAGGGTTACGATAATCCTGTGGAGCAGATTTTTTGTGCACACTCTATTTATCTTTGGACTATCCAAATGAATGCTTTGGATCATCCAAACAATGTGGGCCCTTATGTTTTTTTGAGCTCTTGCTTAGATAACTTATCTGAGATATCGTGCAGAAAACATTTCCCCTATATATATATATATATATATATATCTATGTGTGTGTGTGTGTATTTGATTTGAATGATTTGTAGAAATAAAATATTATCTTTTTGTGTTTCTCTTTTTGTTTATGATTCTTTGTTTCTTTCTCTTTTAGGGTTTCAGTTGATGAAGAGACGAGAAGTATGATTTTAAATAGGGAAACAATCACAACAACAGAAGGTTCTGATTCAAACCACAGCAACCGCCCAGGTCGACCGAACAAATGCCAAAGATACGAAAATGCACCAACTACATCAAGATTCAAAGGTGTGGTCATGCAACAAAATGGTAATTGGGGAGCACAAATTTATGCAAACCAGCAACGGATTTGGCTTGGGACATTCAAATCGGAAAAGGCAGCTTCAATGGCTTATGACAGTGCTGCCATCAAGCTCCGAAATGGCGATTCCCATCGCAACTTCCCTTGGACAAACCTCACCATTCAAGAACCAAACTTCCAAAATCTTTACTCCACCGAAGTGGTGCTAAGCATGATCAAGGATGGCTCATATGAGTCCAAGTTTACAGATTTTGTTAGAACCCAATCTTCTAAGATGGTAAATGGCATCAATTTTGACATGGCAAGGGGACATGTTGATGAAGAAGGGCTCTTTTGTCAGCAGATCTTCCAGAAGGAGCTGACACCGAGTGATGTTGGGAAGCTTAATAGGCTTGTGATCCCAAAAAAGCACGCAATCAAATACTTCCCTCATGTTTCCAAAGCTAGTATAGAAGGATATGGTGACAGTAATAGCACCGAGGACAGTCAGCTTGTGTTCTTGGACAGGCAGCTGCGGTCATGGAAGTTCCGGTACTGCTATTGGAAGAGTAGCCAAAGCTTTGTGTTTACAAGGGGTTGGAATCGTTTTGTGAAGGAGAAAGAGCTGAAAGCAAGAGACGTTGTAACATTCTATAAGTGTGAGCATAATAGCCAAGGTTTTAAGGAGGTGGAAGCGTTTTGTATGATTGATGTTACATATAATAGTGGTGACAGTGGAGAGAATGGTCTTGTTGCAGGTTTTATTGCTGAAGGGAAGGTGAAGCTTCAACTTGGTTTGGGGGGGTGGTTTGGATGTGGGCCATATGGGGATGAGAAAATGGGAGAAGAGGGGGAGGAGGAAGAAGAGAGGGAAGAGGCAATGGTGGCGCCACCGCCGGGGGAGAAAAAAGTTGTGAGATTGTTCGGTGTACAGATAAGTTGATGAGAAGGTGGCAAGTTCAAAGATTTTTTAGGGTTTTTCTTTTCTTTTCTAAGGTTTGAGGTGTAATTTCCATCTGCAGCTTAGAGATACACATACTGTTGACTGATTTTTTGTATTGACATCCTTAGGCCCTGTTTGTTTTGGATTTTGAGAACCGATTGTGAGTCTAAAACTGATTATTAGACTACAAATTAAACAAAAATTTGAGTCCAATTGTAAAACTGCCAGTTACTCCAAAAGCTTAAGCTGTTGGAGATGGCGTTATTTAATCTTTTATACTTTTAACACTCCCTTTCACGTGTGGCCCCTCTTTTTAGGGTTAGCCTACACGTGGCACATATCTGGTTCTTGTCAACTGTATTATCAGTAACGGATAATTGTTGACGCGCATTTATCATTGTAATTTCAAGGATTGGAGAAAATTTCTAGATATAGTGTAAAATTCTACACCATGCCACACCATTGGCTTCATCTCCATCATTCAAGTGGCACATGTAGGGTCCTTGTCATGGTGGGCCACCACATGGGTCAATACCCTAAAAGTAAGTGAAGACAAATGTAGAATCTTAAGAACAGTTTAAGGCTACAAAAAATTGGTATTAGTTAAAATTCAAAGGAAGCAATATACAATAGTCACAGCAAGAAATACAATCATTAGCGGTAGTTCCCTTTAGTAACTAAAATGAATTCCATAAATTGATTATCTGCTAATTTATAACTTCATATTTTACTAGTAGTTTTCCTGCGTAAAATGGATTTTGTAAATTGAGGATGCTATCTATGCTCTTATCTATATTCTCATCTCTACTTTTTATTCCAATGTCTTGACTGATTTTAAGTTGTCAATGAAAGCCCTAAACGATGCGTGCATGATGTGTGTAGAGTGCAACAAGTGGGATGAGCAAGATAAGACTAATAGAAGTAATATGCCTTGAGTGAAGTATAGTTAAATAAGCAACAGGCAAACAAGAAAAGATAAACTAGAAACACTTGAAAATGTAAATTACTAATGCATTGACGATGGTTATGTACTAATTACTAAACAAGAACCCAAGCAATTAGTCTAGACCAATCCTCATGCAAATGTAAAAAAACCAGATTTATACCATAAAAAACTAGACGATCTTGTAGCAAAAATTCAATGATCATGCAACAGGCTAGCTACTTAGAAAATGAAGATTCACACTGTGAAAGCTTTGAGGCAGAGATAGTGGACAAGCCAAAATAGTTGCAAATTTTGTTAGAATGTATAAATCAAAATCAATGTTCCTTCATATGTGAAAAGTCATTGTGGTGTTCTAGGATACATATTATGTATTGAAAAGTGAAGAGTCCTTGTATGTTTGCTAAGTCATTTATGTTAGGCTAGATTATCAAAAAGAGTCTCTTGCGAATTTCTATGATGCTGCTTAGGTTACCTAAAGGACTCATGGGACTACAACTATATGTTAATGTGGTTAGCTATTTTAGGAAGTGATTTGTATCTACAAGTATGTAGTCATTTGTATAGAGATTTTAAGGAAAAAGGTAAAGGGTGAAACAAGAGGAAGAAGAAGAACAGAGATTTAGAAGAAAAGAAAAGAACACCAACTTTCTTGCAACTGTTTGTTATATAAAAGTTTATATTTTGGTGTTTATTTATGTTTTTTAGCAGATCTCTACACGAACCTTTTGGCCATCTATCTCCATATCTCCCTATCTCCCTTATCTACTTTTATGCTTTACAACACTGCATAAACAATAATCCATTCAATCTAAGCCAACAAGTTGTATCAGAGCCACAAATATGTGATATTGAAAGTTCAGCCCAAAAAATTTGTGCACATTTTATTCTATTTTTTTCAAAAATTTATCATAGTTAAAATGTGGCATATAATATACTAATGGAAAGATTTTGAGTCTAGTTATCAACAAAAAAAAAAATGGTTCGTCAATCAGAACTTCCTTTTATAAAAAGTAATCATTGAAAGAGTGAAGGTATGTTAAAGTGGACTGTTTTTCCGAAATCTGAATTTTCAAGTTAATTAATATTTTTCTTCATGTATTTGGCTTAGAATAATAATCTATTTTAAAAAGTTTATAGAATGCTAAAGGTCCAAAATTTTACAAGTTAATGGAGATGATTACTTAAAACTCTTTCTTAGAATAGAGAACAATCTTCTTGTCTATATCAACTCGTGTGTTTCCATTTTATAAGTAATGAAAGACGAATTTCACAACATTGAAATATCTACATCTAAAATAGTGAAACCAAAGTTTGCACTAGCCCAAGATACAAAAGCGAAATAGAAGAAAAACAATCATCGATTAGGAACAATAGAAAATGAAACCTTCAACATTTAGATGGGGCAAGTTGGCACTTTACTTCAAATCAGAGGCTTGGATACAATGGAGTCTTTTTATTTAAAAAACCTCTATAAAAGTCCACCAAATAGAAGTAAATAGAGCTTGAGTTGGTTGATGGAAAATGAAGAATTAATGGCTTAGGGAAGTAGCAGTTGGTATGGAAAAATGGAGACTTAATGGCTTAGGAAGGTGGTCATGGGTTTAGAGTTTCAAAGAAGAATTTGAATTTGAAATAGGGGGAATTGAGAATGGTGGGAAGATTGAAGAAAATAAGGAGCAAACATGTGTAACTCAAACAAGTCCAAGCTAAGCTTAAAGTGACTAAAATGGCCTTAGACACAAAATTATATTTTTCGTCCTCACTATATCTCTCAAAAATAAAAATAAAATAAAATAAAATAAATTGGCTTCCAAAAATACACTTTAAATTTGACACTGAGGGCATATTTAGCTACGCTAGAAAATATTTGGTGCAAATATTTTTTCCTTTCTAAAACATTTCTGAAGAAAAATGAGTAGAGCCATTGCATGTGTTGTTATTTTCTAGATTTTTTTGAGTTTTGAAGCTATATATGCAAAAAATTTACCTGCAAAAACTTATACCTAAAAACGGGTTAACAAAATCTTGAAATTTTAATTTTGGTGAAAAAAAATTCATGAATTTTTTCCACTGTAGCCAACAATGTACTAAATGTGTGAAGTTATCTGTCTTTGTAGTTCTCTTTAATGCAAGTCTCAACTATTTTCTGGCATGGCACTGACAACAGTTCAGTAGACTTGCTATATTTTCTCTACAATAAACAATTTCAGCCTTCAAAGGTCTTCAATGGGATCTATAGTCTATATGCCCAAATGTTATATGAAGTTCAAATGCTTTTGTTGAAGGGTTCTTATAGGGTGGATGTACATATTTTTTTCATGCAAAGATATGACCAGGGTAGAGTTACAATTGTTTACCTGAGTCTCCCTTGTTATTACAACAGTCTCCGGTGCTCCGTAGTTGCACTTCTGATATCTCTCAAGGGTCTTGATCGTGCTGTAAATGTAAAGAATGGAAACTTTTAGTCACTCATTTAGAAGTAGCTAATTGGTAATAACGATTTATAAACGCGCAGCACCCTAAATTTTCACGGTTACGTTACATTTTATAGCCTTGTATATAGACGAGATTTTATGTTTGCATAGATAAATAGAAAGATAGATAGATAGATAGATGAGCATAAAACCCAAATTCTATTAACCAAAGAATGGTCACTGATGAGAAAAAAATTGAACAATAAGGCTTAAGATTTGAAATAGAGGTCTATCTACTAATACAATTGTTAGAAATAGAATTAGGGTTAGAAGAGAAGAAGAAGAAGAGGAATGGAGATATGGAGAGTCTCCACTGGGGAGCTCATCATGTATATGTATATATATAAGCCCCAAATAGGGCATCCAATGTTCAATGACTGCAATACACTTAATCTACATGTAATGACTAAACTACCCTAAATTCACGTTATTCAACACACCCCTCAAGCTGAAGTATATATATACTATGGAACTCCAACTTGCTACAAAGGAGACTACACCAACAACTACAAATAACAACAAGCGCATAAGCTCATACACATATCCAGCTTGGTATAACACTCCTCAAGCTGATGTGGTAGATACATAATGAAAATCATTAAAAAAAAAAAAAAAGACAACGGCCACCATGAACAGCATCGAGATCAACGTCCATAAAAAAAGAGCAGCTCCCCCTGAAATAGCACAATGACGAGAGCGATCAAACATGGCCTCCCCTGAATGAGAGCACGACGAACAAATCTGCATATCAACGGGTAATGGAGGCGCCATGGCAGGAACCAGCAAGGGTCCAGTGAGAAAAATAGGCACACCACGATCGCACAAATGAGAAACGGCGAAGCACCACGAGAAGAAACATCAGCTAAGCAGCAACACGCCAATAGAAGATATCCACCGATGGGGAAACCATTGGACAGATGGTCGCAAGAAATATACATCACAGATCTTAGAGAAGTTTGGCATGACCAACTGCAAGCCGATCTCAACTCTGTTTGCAATGAATGAACAACTACTAAAAGAAGTTGGGAGCTTTTGAAGGATGCAACGATGGATCCATCGACGGATAGTTGTTAGTCATCTATATTTATCACTTATCTGACCTGACATAACCCATGCAATCAGTGTTGTGAGCCGATTTATGGAGAAACCAAGAAAGTTACATCCGGATGAAGTTTATCGAATATTGAAATATTTTATAGGCACAATTAACTATGGTATCCTTTATGAAAAGGGGTTCCATTTCCAGATCTATGGTTGTTGTGATGCGATTTATGCAGATAACCATACTACACGTAGATCGATCAGCAACTAGATGCTCGGCTATTCCATTTCATATCTATGGTTGTTGCTCCATCCTTTTGTTGACTTGTAATCAACCTTTCAAGCAGTCCACACCAACCACATATTTGTTGTTAGACCACGACTTACATGGATGCCTGGCTACAATAGCAATTCCCATTCATAATCGGTCTTCCTTACAAGCCATCAATCACTTTGCCCAAGCTAATTTTTATGTAATTTGATCTTCCACAAATTTATTTTCAATAAGTTGCTCGATAATGATCCATTTTAATCTAATGTAGGTCAAGAGGAATTTGTAAATGGCTATAATTTATGGCAACTTGTACCAAAGTAGGAGAACAAGGTGCGGGAAAAGACATAAATACACATCTACTCAGGGTTGCAGCGCAAGTTAGGTTTTTCAGTATAAAAATTATCATCACCGACTTCTTAATAGTTTTTTGTGTTTTGGGGTTTTAGAAAACCATATGGATATCTATTAGGTAGAGTTTGTGTTTAGGAGAAGTTTTTAGTCATTTAGAACTTCTAAAAGATTAATTAGAAGAGATAATGTTTATCTAGATTCCCAAGTAATTGTGGTTTTTTATTTTGAAATAGTTGTTTCCTGTAACTTTAAATAGTTGGACGTGCGAACTAAAGAGTCAAGAGTGCTTTTTACGGTTATGCAAGTCTTAAGTTTCTTTGTTTATTTTGTCTCATATGCACCATACTCCATTGCCTCTCTTAGTATTGAATTTTTTTTCTTCCAAGATTACCGAAGGAAGTTTACTTCCAGAACCCGACCCTACTGAAAAAATTAATTCAGGCCTTTTTTTTATGGGAAAACCCGAGATTCATAAACACAGCCCTACCCAAGATAGTTTCTCGGCCAGGTCGGCCTGGGTCAATTTATGAATGTTTAGCTTACGACAGTGACAAATTTCAAAGATTGTAGAAATCAACATATCTTCACACTATAAGACTCTAAGTAATCGAGTGTATAAATTGAAGAAGCAAACTACTTTTTCACATCACAAACTTGATCATCTCAATGTAAGCTTTAGTGGTGGAGGGGGACTCCAATGTCATTAGGTGGTTGCTAGGGAGCCACCCCCACCAATGGAGGTTTGCGCACCTGATGGACAAAAGTCCAGGATCGAGTAGGGTCGGGTAGAACCTGCTTGGAGGCTTTTGATTTTCTCCCCACTTGAGGTCGATCGGTGATTCGTATGCTTTTCTTGTTCATTTTTGTTCTTGTCCTCATGTTGTGACCATCTCAGTCGTGGCGGTACTGATTTCTTCTTTTAATATATTCCTTTTACCATTAAAAAAAGACTGATCACCTCAATCAAAGTTGTTGGGACCCAGGTAGAACTCATCCTTAAAAGCTAGCCGTTAAGGGGAGGGCGCCCAAGCCATTATAAGCCCATCCACATCTCTTTCACTTTTTCGATCTGGGATCTTTGCTTTCGCTTGGCACCCCCAACAATCTCCCCCTCCATGCGGAAGCAGTGTGGAAACTATGAGTTTTCCTGGAGGGATTTTCTCCTCCCTAGGGACAGCCGTTGACGTTTTCCTAGTTTTTTTTTTGCAGACCTATCTGAGATAAATAGTCTTTTCTGTGAAATTCTAAATATGCGTTATCCAATAAAAACCTAAGATTCCTAAAAATAAACAAAAATCCCCTGCACGATTAGTTACAAATTCCTTTTTGACAGGCACAGGGGTTACCGAGAACTTCCCCAAGGTATTTTCTCTGTCCTTGACGATACACCGGGTTACCACGCCCAGCTCTTATGCCCACTTGTTGGGACCCAGGTAGAAGTCACCCTTAAAAGCAAGTCAATGAGGAGAGGGTGCCCAAGCCCTTATTAGCCCATCCACATCTCTTTCACTTTTCCGATGTGAGATCTTCGTTTTCACATGGAAACCCAACAAAAGCAATTATATCAATATACTAGAAAATAACTTCTCATGTTATTCAAGATATAATTAAGAAATTCAATGTACACCGATAAGAGTTGGGACATGTTTGGGTTCCAGAATATTTTCATATTTTCTTTAAACCTGACCTGACCCGACCTGTAGGTCGGGATTTTCAACTTGAACACCAATCCAACCCTTGACCCTTGATTTCTAAACTCGACCTGGGGTATTTGTAAGGAAATTAACTGGGTAGAACTCACCCTAAAAGCTAGCCATTAGAGGGAGGGTGCCCATTCCCTTAAAACCCATCCCCATCCATTTCACTTATCGGATGTGGGACTATTTACTTTTGCGTGGAACCCCAACAATCTCCCTCTCCACAGGAAAGCAACGTGGACAATCTCGCCCCTCCACGCAGCGGCAACATGGGAACCACGAGATCCTACACCATGGCTTCCGAGATCTTCCACCGAGGGACATTCCCCCCTCTGAGGCAAACCGGGGTTACCACGCCCTGAGCTCTGATACCATTTGTAGGGAATTTAAAAGGTAGAACTCACCCCTAAAAGCTAGCCCTTAAGGGGTGGGTGCCCAAATCCTTTTTTTTTTTTTTTGATGGCGTAGGTTGTCCCCACCCCACTTTGTAGAGTGGGACTAATTCCCTCCGGATGCGCGGAATCACCAGTACACCACGTGCATCGGGCAAGCCCAGGGGGATTCAAAATCTCGTCTCTGGGGAGCATACCCAAGACTTTAAGCCAAAGAGCCACACCTGTATGGGTTTGGTGCCTAAATCCTTATAAGCACATCCACATCGATTCACCAAATAAATATGTGGATGTGCTTATAAGGATTTGGGCACCCTTCCCTTAACAACTAGATTTTAGGGGTGAGTTCTACCCGAGTCCCAACAAGTGGTATCAAAGCTCAGGGTGTGGTAACCCCGGTTTGCCTCCGAGGACGGGAATGTCCCTTAGGGAAGATCTCGAAAGCCATGTTGTAGTATCTCGTGGTTCCCATGTTGCCGCTGTGGGGAGGGACGAGATTGTCCACGTTGCTTCCGCGTGGAGGGCACGCAAAAGCAAATAGTCCCACATCGGATAAGTGAAATAGATGGGGATGGGTTATAAGGGAATGGGCACCCTCCCTCTGATACCACTTGTTGGATTTTTTGCCAAAGAAAACCCAACAAATGGTATCAGAGCTCTGGGCGTGGTAACCCTGGTTTGCCTCCGAAAGTGGGAATGTCCCTCAAGGAAGATCTCAGAAGCCCTGATGTAGTATCTCGTGGTTCCCACGTTGAAGCCGCGTAGAGGAGAGAGATTGTCCACATTGCTTCCGCGTGGAAGGGGAGATTGTTGGGGTTCCACGCAAAACCAAATAGACCCACATTGGATAAAGATAAATGGATGGGGATGGCTTATAATAGAATGTGTACCCTCCCTCTAACGGCTAGCTTTTAGGGGTGAGTTCTACCTGGTTAAGTTTCCTACAAATGGTATCAGAGCGAAGGGTGTGGTAACCCCAGTTTGCCTCTGTGGGCGGGAATGTCCCTCGGGGAAGATCTTGGAAACCCCGACGTAGTATCTCGTGGTTCTCACGTTGCCGCTGCGTGGATGGGCGAGATTGTCCACGTTGCTTCCGTGTGGAGGGGGAGATTGTTGGGGGTTCCATGCAAAAGCAAATAGTCCCACATCATATAAAGTGAAATGGATGTGGTTGGGTTATAAGGGAATGGGCACCCTCCCTCTAAAGGCTAGCTTTTAGGGGTGAGTTCTATCTGTAAATTCCTAACAAGTGGTATCAGAACCGGGCCATGGTAACCCCGGTTTAGCCTCCGAGGATGGAAATATCCCTCGGGGAGGATCTCGGTAACCTCGATATGCCTCTGAGGACGGAAAAATCCCTTCGGAAAAATCTCGTCGTTTCCACGTTGCACCCACGTGGATGGGCAAGATTGTCCACGTTATTTCCACATGGAGGGGGAGATTGTGAGGGTTCCACATGAAAGCAAAAAGATCCCACATCGGATAAGTGAATGGATGTGGATGTGCTTATAAGGATTTGAGCACCCTCCCATAACAGCTAGGTTTTAGGGGTGAGTTCTACCCGGGTCGCAACCGTATTTTCAGGTCGGGACGATGCGAGTCGGGTAAAGAAATAAGGAAAGGACTGCAATTATTGGTTTTTACAAATGCAAACTAGATCTAACAGAAAAAGAATGTAAATAACCATTAGTTTCCTAATATAATTAAAGTGCCAGCCCCTAAATTTCTATATAGTATATTTTCCTCATAAATAACTACGTTGAAGTATAACAGATGACAATATGTTACGAAGTTAATGTGATATTACTGTGTCGAGTAAATAAAAGTTTGCTCTAGGAAGTTATGAAGTAATCAATTGTGTTTTTTTTTTTTTTTTTTTTTGAATGGTGTAATTAAGTGGGTGTTGTGTGGGAATTAAGTGGCAACATCAGAATTTCTGAATAGTTGTAGTTCCCGCCAACATAATGAATGTTGAAGTACAATAACATGATAAATAACATATAGTGAAGTACTTTAGAGGAGTACTTCTATCGGAATGACTTCAGGAAAGTGTTTCATTTTTTTTACCGTCTGTAACTATAGAAAATACACGATCTGCATACGGAACAACGCAATATCATATTGTAGCTAGCCATTGCTGGGGGTGTCTACAGATATGCTACACGCAACCACAAGGATCTATTAGGATCTAGAGAGAGAGAGAGAGAGAGAGCAACCTGGATGGGCTTGGCTTTAGGGATTTGTGTTTTGGGAAAAACTCAAACAATCTTCTGAAATAGACACCTTACATACGTGTAGCTAACTTAGCTACACCGACGGCTTAAAATACAGTGGGCCCACATTATTTGGGTGATCCAAACCATTCATTTGATAGGACCTCACATTGATAGGGTGTGCCCAAAAAATCAGCTCCATTGGATGATCTCAACCTTTCAAACTGTGGAGGCAAAAATGGACAGATTTGTGAAGGGTTTTGCACGTCCATTTTTGCCTCCACAAATCGTAGGGTTGGGATGATCCTATGGAGCTGATTTTTTGGGCACACCCTATCTATGTGAGGGCCCATCAAATGAATGGTTTGCATCACCCAAGCAATGTGGGGCCCACTGTATTTTCAGCCGTAGGTGTAGCTAAGTTAGCTACACGTATGTGTAGCTACACTTTTCTATATATATATGAGGAAACTGTTGGTGCGCTTAAGCTCACCAAAAGTTTGGTGAGCTTAAGCGCCCAATCACATGGGGGCCCACTTTGTTAGGATGATCCAAAGCATTCATTTAAAAGTCCCTTACATAGATGGGGGGTGTACCAAAAATCAGCTCCATAGGATCATCCTAACCCCTCCATTTGTTAGGACAAAAATGGACAGACACAAATATGCCCATTTTTTGTCCTCCACAAATGGAGGGGTTAGGATGATCATATGGAGCTGATTTTTGGTACACCCCCTATCTATCATAAGGCCTTGCAAATGAATGGTTTGGATCACCACAGAAAATGTGGGACCATGTGATTGGGGAGCTTAAGCTCACCAACAGTTTTCTCTACGCTCGAGCGTACCAAGCTTATAAGCTTATGGTACGCTGGAGTGCCCAATCACATGTGGGCCCAATTTGTTAGGATGATTCAAAGCATTCATTTTAAAGACCCTTACATAGATGGGGTGTGTACCAAAATTCAACACCATAGGATCATCCTAACCCATCCATTTGTGGATGGCAAAATGGACAAACCACAAATCTGCCCATTTTTGCCCTCCACTTTTGGAGGGGTTAAGATGATTCAATGGAGCTGATTTTGGTACACACCCTATCTATGATAGGGCCTTGCAAATGAATGCTTTGGATCACCACAAAAAATGTGGGATCCATGTGATTGGGCACTCGAGCGTACCATAAGCTTGGTACGCTCGAGTGTACAATCATATATATATATATATATATATATATATATATATATATATATATATATGAGGAAAGTTTTTCTAGTCGGCCGACTAGAGAACCTTCTCTAGTCCGCCGACCCAAAAACAAAGTGGGCCCATGTTGTTTGGATGATCCAAAGCATTCATTTGATGGGCCTTGGCATAGATAGGGTGTGCCCAAAAAATCAGCTTCATAGGATTATCCTAGCCATTCGATTTGTGGAGGTTAAAAATGGACAGTAGAGGTTAAAAACACTGTGAGCCCACGTTGTTTTGATGATCCAAAGCATTCATTTGATGGGCCCTGACATAGATAGGATGTGCCTAAAAAATAATCTCCATAGGATCATCCTAACCCTTTGATTTATGGAGGTTAAAATGGACGATTATAAACTCCACAAATATGTCCGTTTTTAACCTCCACAAATCAAAGGGTTAGGATGATCCTATGCAGCTGACTTTTTGGGCTCACCCTATCTATGCTAGGGCCTATCAAATGAATGTTTTGGATTATCCAAATAATGTGGGACCACTGTGTTTTTTGGTCGGTGGACTAGAGAAGGTTCTCTAGTCAGCCGACTAGAAAATCTTTCCTTATATATATACACACACATATATCATAGTTTTAAACTCCCCGGAGTCGAATCCCTTTTACATTGGCCACGTTTCGCGTTGCTCCGCTTCCGCATTCCGCATTTTGCCAAACAAAGTTAATAAAATCTCCTTTGACTCTTTTTTTTATGACCGCGTCAACCGAGTACTCAGGCAAGTCAACCGAGTACTCGATCGTGTCGTGCCAAGTCAACCAGGTTTTTCTTTGGCTGTGTTACGCACCACATCCGTGTTTTTAAACACTGATATATATGTGTGGAGAGAGAGAGAGAGAGAGAGAGAGAATGTAAGTACGAAGTTCATGGCATCCTTAAGTTAGAACTGGGAGGTGATTGCCTTCCAACACTCTTTTTGAAGAATAACTCAACTAATCTAAGGGACCATTTGGATAAGCGGATTTTAGAATCCTAATTTCTTCAAAGTTGTAGACGGGAGAGGAAAGAAGAAAGAGACCAGCCGTCATTTTCTGATTTCTTGCCCTTATTTCCGACAGCAAGAGAGCAGGGGATCATCCTATGTTTCCGGGTATTAGAAATCTCAGGATGTGAGAGAGATTTCTAAAACCTAGATTTCTTACTTAAAATCCAAGAAAAGCTGGCATGACAGCATACAACAGCTTGATCATTATCCCTCTTTTACACTGTTTTCAATCTAAACCTAGATTCTAAAATCAGCGTATCCAAACTGCCGCTAAGAGTGGTAGAAGCCCTAGAAGATAGAGAGAAAGAGAGAGAATAGCTGATGGAAGTGCAAGGTGAAATTTCTGGAAAGCTGAAATTGGCTTTCCGAATATATTCTTGGAGAAAACTTCATGTAATCTAAGGAAAATGAAATAGGCGAGAGCAGTATGCGAGAGAGAGAGAGAGAGAAAGAGAGAGAGAAGAGAGAGAGAGAGAGATAGGTGAGAGCAGTAGTATGAGATTTTTGGAAAGCTGATTTTCAACTGAAAGGTAATACGAAGTCATCCAAGGAACATAAATCCTAAAAGCATTGAATTAAAACCCAAAAGAGATCTTAAACCACCTATTAGGTTCGAAATCTCCTCGACTTCCCGTCAAAAAACCCTAACTTCCATGCTATAGTTCTGGCTAGAGAGAGAAAGAGAGAGAGAGAGAGAGATCCTGAAGTTTAAGTGTAATCCATCACGCAGACATTTCTACAGATGAAAAGATCGTTTCTCGGACTTTTATTTATGCTCTGATCGAGACAAAAAGATCGCAAAATCTGCGCGGTCTTCCATTGAAAAACCTAGGAAAAATTTATGACGGCTTAGAAAGCGAGGAAACTGTGAAGAAGGAAAAAACATCAGATCAAATGAATTAGACAAATCATAAACTATTAAGAACAACCAGATCGCAAATTTTACCGCTGATCCACACGTTTCCTCCATTTTTTTTTCTCAGATCTAAAATCAAACAAATCAAACGGCCGAGGAACATACTAAAAACGCTCAGGAAAAAATAGAAACGGGAAACACAGAATTTTTTTTATACGCGTAAAACCTAGGAAATTGTAAAGAAGGAAAACACCTTTTTTCAGTAGTCATATCAAAAAATTAAAAAAAACAAAAAACAAAAAACAGAAACACATCAAACAGTATTTCAGAACAACCAGATCGCAAAAAAATACAAATTTTATTTAACTCTCAAATATCTGTGTAAACAGAAGCTTCCTTTACAGATACTATTTTGTCATTCCGTTTTCAATTCCTTGCAAATTTCACCGTCGATCCAAATATTTCCAACATTTCTAGCCTCATATCTAAAATCAGACGATTCAAACGACATGAGAACCTACTAAAAACATCGAGGAAAGCATCAAAACTAGAAACACAAAGAGAAAACGAAAAAAATAGAATTTTTCCTCATTTTTTTATCCAAGCAAAAACAAATAAAATAACAAAATCACTAAATCTGGCTTATCTTCCGTTTCTAGATCTAAAAGCAGCATCTAGACGTAAAACAAATGGTTAAAACACAAAAGGCAAAAAAAAAAAACAGAAAGAAAAAAAAAAAAAAAGAAAAAGAGGTCAAGATATAGAGACAGAAAAGGAAACAAAAGAAATATCTTTATTTTTTTTACCTTGAACTGCTACAGAACTCGAACAGTTTTCCTCTATTAGAGAAGATGATTAGAGCAACCTCAGCATCACAGAGAACTGAAAGCTCATAGGCTTTCTTCAAAAGGCCATTTCTTCGTTTTGCAAAGGTTACTTGTCGATTGATCTTGTTCTCAATCCTTTTTAGTTCTACTCTTCCTCTCCCCATTTTCAGACCTAATTTTTTTTCCCCTTTGATCTCTCTTCTTCTTTCCTTACAGAGAGAGATTTGTTTTTTAGGTTTAGGTTTTTATACAGACGAGAGCTGAGAGCTTTTCTGAGAATATGAAAACCCGCTTTTTTCGCCCTAATGTTTTTTCTCTTTTTCGTTTTTGTTGAGTTTCCTTTCACCCACCTTTTGATGATATTTTCACCCCGCTTAGTACGCATTCGTTCCTTTTTAACGTGATTTGACGTCAAAAAGGTTAAAGTTGCCAACTGTTCACGTTGTATTTGGGGCGAATGGGTAATGTAGGGGGGGGTGAAAATATCATCACCCTTCTCTTTTTTTCTGTTTACCTCGGACACTAACAATCATTTTATGTTCAAACACGTTTAATTTAGTACAATAAAACGGGTGGGGAGGTGGCGATATCAAATTTGAAGGGGTGGAGAAACCTTAAAAACTTTCGAGCGAAGTTTGCATTTAGTACGTAGGTCCCCGCAGTGCTACGTGTCGACTAATGGACTCATTAGCGTGGGATAACTACGTGACCACTCTTTTTGGAAAGGGTGATGATAAATTCGCACTCCCTGTAGGATAATTCGCACCCATTTTAACGTTAATGTCTGCCGCAATTCACCTTACAATGGGTGCGAATTATCCGACAGGGGGTGCGACTTTATCAACTCCTTTGGAATTCTTGTGACCTAACCCTCGATTGCAGCTTTGGATACCGAAAATAGCCTTATATTTTTATTGAATGACAGATATACCCCCATGTAAATACGCGTACGGAATCTGAAGTGGGCCCCACTTATTTGTATGATCTAAATCATTCATTTGTAGGTCTCCTCCAGTGATGATCCTAACCGTCAGATATATTTTGTGTAAAAAATGGACGGCTTAAAAGGTATAAAAACCCTACAAATCAACGGGTTATATCATACTAGGAAAAAGATTTTCACAGCACGGTACAGACAAATGATCTGAGGCATTCGTTTGTTTTAGATCATCCAAAGTGGTGGGCCCCACTTACCTTTTTTTAGGTAGACACGTTGTAATCTAGCGTTCAAAGAGCTTCCATTAAAACAAGGCAAAGATATGATAGTGGTACACGCATTGGGGTCCACACAAATGGCCAATTGTGCAAAATTAGAAATAGGGGACTGATCTTACGGTCCTAAACAAAGATCCTGTAGATCCGATGACCATATTGATGAGATTTTTGGTGGGCCCTAGATGGTTACGTCTACGTACATTTGATGGGAAATTAGTGTGAACTGAATGAAATGGGGCCCACACTTGAAGTCGACTGTTTTGGTTGCTGGCTGACAGGGACCACTTTACTATAACAGATTAACAGCCACCGTCATTTGAGGGGCTTTCTTCTCTTGTATGACTAGGCAGATAGTGACCGTTGGGATCAATCTAAATGTTTTATTTTGGGTCCCACACACAAGGACATGCATGTGTAACCAGAACCGTTGATCTTGTAAACCATTATGAGGCAACCTCATATATCCGTAGGTAGGGGTGTAAACGAGCCGAGCTTGGCTAGGCTCGGCTCGGCTCGTTAAGCTCAAAAGCTCGGCTCGGTCAGTCTCGACCGGGCTCGCGAGCCTTACCGAGCTCGGGTTATATTATGTTCACACCCCTCATCTTCGCTGGACAGCCCTACTAGTGTAATTTGACTACTTTTTTTACACTATGGGGGTGGTCCTAGTAACAAATGGGGTTCCAAAAATAAAGTGACATATTTTGCCCCCCCCCCCTTTCACTCTTTGGACAACCCTTTTAATGTATAAATTAATATATAATATATATATTTAAATATATTAAATTCTTAATGAGCCTTAACGAGCCGAGCCTGGCCTAAATTAGGCTCGGCTCGTTAAGCTTAACGAGCCTAGTGAGCCGGCTCGGCTCGGCTCGTTAAGGATTCGAGCCGAGCTTTTTTCAAGCCAAGCTCGAGCGAGCCTCCGAGCCCGAGCCAAAATTGACACCCTTATCCGTAGGGACTAGTCCTACTCCCGAACGGGGGTGGGGACGTAGGGTGGGGACATCCTACGTCATAGGGAAAAAAGAAGAAGATTGTCTTAAAAAGTATGTCTTGCTTTCCAGATTCACCGTCATGCCCCGATTCTATTGGATAGCACTGTTCCTGTAGTATAAATAAGAAACCGACTCTCAAAAAACATATGCAGATGGATCAATTCTTAGTTCAGCACAGAAAATGATGCTGAAGCATGCCTTGATGCATAGAGACGAAGGGAAGTAGTATTCCCCGATACCAATAAAAGAAGAATAGATGTGGGCTGCATTTACAAAGGTAAATGTATCTTGTAATGTTGACCATGAAATGGAAAAATTGGCTATTTCAAATCAAATTATCTACAGTGTTAAAACCAAAGTAGGAAATTAAAGATACATATGCAAAAAACAAAATCAAGAAATAAAATAAATCAGAGAAACCAAAGGGAATGAAAGTGAGTTGCCTATGAACAGAATTATGTCTCATAAATTTGAGCATTACTACTTCAAAAATCACCACGGTAACCTAAAGTTTCAGCCATTACAAAGCCTGCTTGCATTTTTGTATACAATGAAAAGTTTTCTTGAAATAAGATATCATT
Source organism: Tasmannia lanceolata (assembly GCF_043159265.1). Classification (NCBI taxonomy): domain Eukaryota; kingdom Viridiplantae; phylum Streptophyta; class Magnoliopsida; order Canellales; family Winteraceae; genus Tasmannia; species Tasmannia lanceolata. Next base: position 58,192,768 of record NW_027518714.1, read on the forward strand.
GATAACCTAAATTTTAGATGTTTGGTCACCCATTTCCTCAGGTAAAAGTTTAATAAAAACCTTGAAATGAACGACTCCAGTGAAAATTTTTAACTCCGCGACATATATTTCATGAAAATAATATCCATATAAAGAAAAAAAAAATTCCAATGAAAGATTTTTTGTCCTATATCCAACCAATAAAAGAAAAAATAATTTCAATGAATTTTTTATTTTATTTTTTTTTTGGTAATTAAGCAGGGGTTAGGCGGGACCGCAACCAGATCCATTAAATAATACCATTGATTATTTTTTTTTGGTGTAGCCAAAGATGTCCTTAAATTAATTAGCTGAAGACGCAACCACAACCACCATTAGGATGAATTCTATACAACTATAAACATGGTGACTTGTGTAAATAATTATGAGCCTTGATATATGGCGAATCCGAATTGAAATCACATCCCATTGGTAAGATTAAGGCCTACAAAAATCAATGGTATTGTTTCAATCTACAAAACCATGAGACCAAATAAATCAAGGGACTTGTCATCAGATCAAGGTGAAGAAAATGGTGAGGACTTGAAATGGACCTGATCATGTTCATGTGACACATGATTAACCTAAAAATGGCTGTTAGTTTTATGTCTTGGTTAGGATCCGTTTGAATCCCTTATCTGTCCGATCCTTTTCAGAGTTTTCTTACTTAATAATGAGTTTCGGTCACAATCCATTTGGAACCGGATGACTAGTAGAGTATCCTCGGTCCAACTTACCTCGTGCAGGTTAGGTGAGGGAAGAAGAAAGAAAGGAGAAGAAGTCTTCTACTTCGCTTTATTTGCCAAAAAGGAGACTTCTAGTTTGAAAATCTGCAAACAGCGTTACCACATTTGTTGGAATTTTGCAAATCTGGTCATGCCATCAATTTGTGACCAAAATACCCATGGCAGATTTATTTTACTCATTGAAAAAGACCAAAATGTCCTTATATGTGAAAATACAAAATTATCTTATAAAAGACAAAATACATATGACAGTTAATGATAAATATCTTGAACCAAGGGTGTGAGAATATCATTTCTATATATACTGCCTTATGCATGGGTGTAAAAAAAAAAAAAATTGGGGTCATCCCATCAAACACATGACGTGTAACATTGTGGGCCCCACCATACACATGGGCTCGGGTGGAGGTTGTGGGACATTCCCCATCAAAATAGGAGACAAAATGGTGGGCTCACCGGATGCATGGGTTTGAATTGCGTTGGTGGGGCGAGACCCCCCTATCCAAATATATCAGCGAGCATCGGGGGTATTTTGGACTGATGTGCGCAAATCCATTGGACCATCTCGGTCTATTGACACCCGAATATTTAACCTCATTGTTAGAGAGAGAGAGAGAGAGAGAGAGAGATAAAAACTTATCTAAGGTTATGTCATATCATAAAAAACCATCAACTTCAGTTGGCAGCGACACGTGGACCAATAATATTCGTATGGTGCATAGGCTTTAAGGATGTCATGTCCATTTTTGGCTTGGCATTGTGTGGCCAGTAAAAAAGAGTTCCCAAGATTACACACAAAATAGGAATCGTCTCTCCTTTACGTCTTCTGCCACCCATTGCCTCATTTAATGACACCCCCCTTTTTCTCTTCCCCACCCCTCCCCCACGTCAGTAGGACCGGTTCGAAGGACGTTAGGCTTTAGAGATGTGGGTCGTTCCCATGTGGGCAGAAACTTAGAAACACCCCTTTTTCGTGCTCTTGTTTTTATTGTTAGAAGTTATGTCTCAACAAATCAACGCGCAAAAGATTCCTAGTTTGAGTACTTTTTGTTAAAATGGCGTATGTGTAAGACCCTAAATTGAGAAGAGAACGCGATTTTGCACCCCTCTAATTATTTTGGGTAGGTTTAAACATAACTCAACATTTTGGGACCATTCGTTTTTAGGGCTTTATTTTCTTATTTTTGTACGATTTTTTATAATGGGTGTTAAGAAATCGGAATCAACAGATTTGGGAAGTGTTAGTATGTGACTTCGACGTGAGATGAGGGAAATTAGAGATTATTAACATTGTAATATGAGAGCGTCTTCTCCCCCACCGCACCGAGTAGTAACCATCACATTGCCCACATCCTTTACAAATTGAGAGAGAGAGCGGCGGTGGTCTCGCTACTACAGCAACAAGGTCGAACAGCAGAGAGGGTGAAGGTAATTACCACAAATATTGATTTCCAATGAATGTCTTGCAGAACAGATTTGAAAATTAGATTTTTTTTTTCACTGTTGTGGCTGAATTGGAAATCTAAGGATCTGATCCAATTCTAAATCTCAGCTGCAAATGTGAGAAATCCAAATCTAAATCTTGTGGGTATCCAAATGTGGCCTTATTGCACAAGCATGACTCTTAACAGAAGTTAAGTCTGAAACAATCAAGGCAATTGAGATATCCCCTCAAAATCATAATTTGTACTGGTCTATTGCTTTTAATTAGCTTGATCACATTCCTTATAGGTACTCCTCTAGTTCTTAATTTTTTTATCAACACCCCCCCCCCCCCCCCCCCCCCCCCCCCCCCGCCCCCCCCCCTCTCTCTAGTCAACTCAAGCACCTCCTCAGTCACTTTTAATGACGAGGCAGATTAATCAAGAGATTCTCAGACTCCGGGAGAGAGTTGTTTTGACCATCAACAAATATTTCAGTGAACATCATCCTTAGATGGAACATCGAAGCATCATCATACCAGATGTATGAACTCAAAATACTAGTGTTTAAAAACTCAGAGTCTGACAAGAACTCAACCAATGTAAATCCTAACCTACTCGGGCAATTCAGTCACTGATGTCCCCAAATTTGATAAAGTCAAAGGTGTTTCTCATTAACTTAGTAGCATAAAACTCAGATTCAAATAGGAAATCATCTAAGTGGTATGACTGGGCTGAGGCAGTACGATGATTGACTCTGGGAGTCTTTAAATATTAATTGAGACCGAGATATTTAAATCTAGCATGTGTCTTCTCTTCACTCAAAACAACCCTCTAACATGTAACATATTTGGGAGCAACTTTAAGCTTAGTGGATTAACTAGTAATACTTCTTATTAAGAGCATTTTAAGTAGAGATGCTTTGATGGAAAGGATACAAGAACAAAACCTATTCAATGGGGGAATCTTCTCCTTTTGGAGTTGTTATGGATATGGGAAGCTCAATAATTGATTATCCTCACATCGGGATGCATTTTCGGATCATATTCTTGCACACACCTAATTTTCAAGTACATTAGAGACAAAATCATGTCCTATCACATGAAAGATTTCTCTTCTTGAACTCACAACTAACCAAAGATGCCAAATTAATCCAACAAAGAAGATTACAAATGCCCCCAAAATTTTCTCCATTGTTTTAAGGTCTGAGCAAAGAAATGGGGCGAAAAGCTCCACTAAATAGAGTTTTAGGATACAAATAAGAAGAATGGATTAGGATTGCATGTTATGTAGGAGATTTTTGGTATATGAACCATCCATTGCTGGGTTGAAAAGATGAATGGTTTTGTTCTATAAATCAAGGAGAAACACAAAACACATCAAAATTTATATGGTTTGATCTAGTGTCTATGTTCACTATTTACAAAGAGATGAGAAGGTTTCCTATGCTTTTCTCTCCCTCACTAGTCACCCACAAATAGTGCACAAGATGCTTATCTCAATTATATTAACGGGATCATTACTAAATTGCTAGTCCCACTAGTACTTTTACCAGTAGTCTTCACCACAGAAAGTACACGTAATTCCTCTTGTCCTTTTCATTGTGTCTTTATCCCTTATCTGTGAAAAAGAAAGCTTATCTTCAAGATCTGTACATACTTTGAGTTAGTTCTAACTCATCTATACCCATTTTGGAAACACCACCATTTCGGAAACCTTGATAACTTTTATCCAAAAAAAACCTTCCACCCATCTCTTTCAACGGTAAAAGCGGATTAAAGCTTGGACCTAGCAATGTAGGTTTGAAATTTCTTCTCTTCAAGGTTTTACAATTCATAAGGATAACATGTCTTCATCTACTACTTTGATGTAGGTCGACCGTAAGTCTTCCAAAGATGTTAATCCACCCCAATATTACGATAATAAGTGGTTCCAGACGAAAGCAAAGATCCCACATTAGAAAAATCAACTGATGTGGACGGGCTTATAAGGAATTGAATGCCATCTTGAAAATCCCTTGATCTGTTAAGAGAAGCTACACCAATGATTTCTGTAGTCCTAGGTTTTACACATGGAAGCAAAAGACCGTGTGAGCGGGGTCATGATGTTCTACAAAAATCAACCGTCTAAATTTCACGTACATGATCCTTGTGGAAGTCAAAAGCTGCCTCTTATTGTGGATCAGACGAGTGTTTGGGCCATTTGGCAACTATGAAAAATTATTCCATAGAATATTCGTAGGCTCAATTGTGAGATAAAGAGACAAGAAGTTAGGAGAGGGAGAAACTTGAGAGGGAAGGAGTGGAGGGCATATAAATCCCTAAAAAAGGTGAAAAAAATAAGCCCCTAGTCCTTGATTTTTTGACGGTCGGGCATCATATTAATTCTCTTCTTTTTTTTCCTGTTTTTCAAGTGCTTACAAATTGGATTCCTGTTTTTCAGGGGCTTTTCATGCTCTCTCTCTCTCTCTCTCTCTCTCCCTCTCCCCCTAATATTCCATGGAATGTATTCTCACGTTTGCCAAACATGCCCTTTACTCAGTCTCTTTCCTTTTCATCCCCACCAATAGAAAAGGTGTCCACGACGAGATTAGGGGGCAAGGAGAGCAATGGGTTTAAGACTTAAAGTTGATGCCCACTATGTAGTGGGTAATCTTAGTGGACCTTTTGGTCCTGCAATTCAAGTGCATCCAACGTTAATTGCAGCATGACAACTCTACTGAGAAAGTGGCATGCCAAGTATTTTGCTAGGTTTGAAAAATAAGAGGGATTCCTGATCAAAGCCCTTGGTTGATCTTGATCATCCAACACGTGGACCCTATTGTAAACTCTGGATGGATCAAATAACTATTCTAATGGGATGATCCTAACCATTTGATCAAGAACCTTCAATTGGATGATGAAAAAAAATACACAGGGGCAATAGCCCATGTTTAATCGCGCCGGTATACATGAAAAATATGTGACCGGTGGTGAATTCACCCCAGGGCTTACGGAGGCACAGTTGAATTATTTAGATCTTTGAACAAGGTAGGCCCAAAGACACTTAATGATTAACCTCCAAGACTATGTTGTGAACGGGCAAGATCGAGTTCAATGAAAGTTTTACCAAGCCCGTGTAGACGGGCCCAACCTGGTAAAGCTGGGCCCAACCCCTTTGCAAAGGCTAGTAAAAATATGCAACAACATAATATATGTATAACACTACTAAATGAGTACAAAAGATAGATAAAACACTACTAAAGAAAAAGAGCTCAAGGGGTTAACAATCGAAAATCTAGAAGGACGCAAGGGGACCGAAAAATGAAAGATTTGGCCTTGAAGGGCTTTATTGGATCAATCTCTAATCAAGACCAGTTGGTAGGCTGCCATGGGCCGGCCCATTTATTTGATGGGCTGTAAAATAAGCCCAAAATTGGCCTGTTCTATTTTTTGGACACAAAGTCCAACATGTTATGAGAATTTTTTTTTTTTTTTGACATTTTTTGAGTAAATATATTTTATAGCCATCATTATTGCTTGGTTGTTTTTGCCGTTAAACACGTTTTGCAAACTATATTCCTAGCCCAGTAGGGTTAAAGGGTTCCAAAACCCAACCCATTAGATTGATGGGTGACTTTAGTTAGGCCCAAATTAAGCTTTTGGGCTTCCTCTTGGACCCAAAGTTTAACGTCTTTTGGGATGACCCAACCAATACTTCTTAGACCCTGTCCAGTTTAGCATGTGAAAGGCTATTTTCAATTTTTATGATTTTGGCTTGAGCTCATGGTGAGGCCTAGCTCTTCACTGGTTGGGACTATTCCCAAGACAAGATAAGGCCCATATTAATTGAGATTTCCAAACAGGCCCAAGGCCCAAACAAAGGAAACAATTGTATGAAGTTAAGCTAGGCCAAACCTGACCCAAATCAGAGCAAGCCCGTTACAATTGGAGAGCCCATTTTCAGCCCTAGTGATTAGTTTCCCGCATATGTCTCGACCAGGTACTATTGGATCTCCTTTTTATGATTTGCATAGCCTTTGCAATAAAATCCATGATTTAGATTATAAAATCTAGGTTTTAGCTTGTAAAATCCAAGATTCTACAATCATGAATTATAAAATCTAGTATCCAAACGGCCCCTTAGAGTGGTAGGCATGATTTGCACTGCTTAATAACGATCATGCCCCAAGATCGTGTGCTGAAAGGTTTCTTTATGATTTGCATTGATTCGGATGCATCTTACAATTGGATCTTCAATTGACGAATAGACCGATTTTTTGTTGTGTGGGGAATTAAGGGCATGCTAACGCTGTAGATTAGTGTGTGGGTAACTTGCTTGTGCATACCAACTGCGCACCCCCTCACTGTTTCCATTAACCTACTTTCAAATGGTTGAATCGTAGGAACTTGAATTGAGGGTGCTACATGAAATTTGAACGAGCCCACCAATTGCTTGTGAAAATTCCTCAGAGAGTGCAGAATTCCAACTTCCATCTATACTTAATCTACATCGTTAATGGTGTAAGAGATTAATGTAAAGCTTCTTAACTTTACAAATCTTGAGATGCTTTTAATCAGGGCTGAATATTAATTTCTTTGTGGAAGCTACCCTTGGCATGGTGTTGTTTTTCTATTAAGAACTTTGCTATTGAAAGTCACTTATAAAAAACTTGATTTGCTTGACATTCATTGAGAGGAAGACATTTTAATATGAATTCATTTTTCTCAAGAAAGGAGTTCCAGGCAACAGAACCAATGCCTAAATTGAGTCTAATGAATGCTTGGTTAAATGACTGTTTGGTTGTGTGTTGAATAGGAAAATTTAAAAAAAAAAAAGAACAAAGGAAAGAGATGATATCAGGCTTGTTACCACTAGATCAATTTTTAAAGTCTGCAAGTTCAGAGGTACTGTAGTGTTAGTTCAAGACTTAAGAGCTCGTCCAAAATTTTATTAGCTAACCCAAACACCAGTGCTGAGCTGAATTCCGAAGTAGCCCTTCTTGATCAATTGAAGAACACTAGTTCTTTAAATGACCTTTAAACCTAGAGTCCTATAATCAACAACAGCCATTACATAAGCCTGAACATATACATACGGATTCTGTTTCATTTCAGTTCTGTTTTGTGTGGTGTTTCATGCCATTAAATATCCCTTTTTGTTAGCCATCAACAACACCTGATTCCATACGAATTCTTCAAACTGAGAGTTATTGGATTGGGAGCTCAGCTCATTGGAGATGCTGTTTTTAATTGAATTTGACTTACTATAGTCATGTAATGCTCGCTGGACTACCAGAATTCCTAGGAAGAAATGATAGGTTGTCGATCAAAATTTGTTTATACAAGGCTTCTCCTTTCGCTTTGATATGAGTTCATTAACTATATGAACTTGTTGAGCAAACTTTGAGAGACCACCCCCTCAGGCATGTTCAATGATTGTGAGATCCTGTTATTTTTTTCCCTTATTGTTAATGAAAAATATAATTGAATCAAGGACGGTCTAATGGCATGGCATCCCAAATTAATAGAAGTGATTATGCAGATATGCACCCACATCTGAAAAAATAAATTAATAAAAGATTGTCTTTCAAAAAAAAAAAAGGACTCAAAAGAGAAATATAAAAACTGTTTGTAGGTGTGCATCCATGGGTTGCAATTTCATTAACAATATAAATAAATCCTCTGCTGCAAATGAGCATGGTTGAGGGTAAGCTAATGATCCCTCTGATGCAGTGTGTTAGCAGGGATACCATGTGAATAGCTGACCCGGCTGAAATTGGTCGCCTAATTCAAAATTTCTGCACTAAAGAAATGAGTTTTTCTAGCTTCCAATTGTGTGCCAAGCTTACACCCAAGCAAAGAACAAATGTTTTTTTTCAATGGTGAGAACAAATGCTTACACCCAAGCAAAGAACAAATGCTTAACGGACAGAATATTCTTAAGCTACCAATTTTAGCTTTGTGAGTTTTCAAAGGCAGGTACAAACACAGAAACACATGAACAAGCAGGTGTTGTTGTACTGAAATACTAGCTATGCTCAAATTTAAAACTAGCATTTCCATTACCTTGAATTTGTTCTCAGACATAGAGCTTCAGCAAATTTTTTAGAATGTGCAAACAACCTGACACTTGTGTCTGCCCGAATCTGCTTCCTCTATTAATTAACTCTTGTGTTTCATGAATCAGCCCATCAACCACTACAACCAAGTAGATCAACCATGCACAACTAGTGATGAACATTGGGTTATGCATTGTTATAGCTAACCATTGGATAAAAATAATACTGCTCTTTTTTCAACTAAACCCACATGACTACAAGCAATAAGAACAAAAATATTCTTTTATTAGTACTGTAATCGTATTGAATTGCATGGACAAGGTGTCCCACTGGTGTAACAGCCATTACATCATCCCTTAATACACATTTACCAACCCGAGAGACCCAGAGTATTAATTTTCCTCTCATTGTCAAGGAGGAAACCTCAACCTTGAAACAGAAAACCCATCAAGAGTTGCAGCTTGTGTAGAAATCAGAACTCTTTCTTCCCCAATTCAACGTATCTTCGTTTCGAAGGCCAAAATTGTTCGGGAAAAGCAGACCGTATTCAATATTCTGCAGCAAACACCGTGTTCAAGGCGGTTTTGACGGAGTGAATTCGCTTGGTGTTCTCCATCATGTTGAAGGCCCAGTCACCCAACTAATTATTGTTGAGCTCTACATACCCAGTTTTCGGGTGTTGTTCTCCTTTGTGCCAAAGCTAGGCATATCAACAGGCACTGCGTGCCTATTCACAGCCACTAACATTAGCCAATTCTTAGCCACTACAGGCTTCATATAAGCAACCAATTTCAGCACCTATTTTTTTCTCCAGCTATGTAGCAGAAGTAAACTACCAGGGGCTACAATATAGATGAATAACAACAATTTTTAGGAATGATCATATCCAGAGGTTAGTAGTTGCAACAGTTCAGGTAGACATTTTGTCAAACATCTGGAATGCAAATGAACAGTCATACGTTGGAACACACCTACTGTTAAGGGAATGATCCAACGGGTAAACAGGTTAGTTGTGGTCGAGAAATATGAGATGTATAAGGCCCGCAAGGCAAAAGCCGCTGCACACGTCAAGTTACTGGTTTCAGACTTTTCTCACCCTCTCATCAGTTAGTCCATCACCTGGGTAAGCTAAAATTCCAAGAAAAAATTTCATGGCAGCCAAACGTGCCCTTAAAATCCAAAACACACAGTGCCTAAACGTTAATCCAGAACAGCTTACCTCAATCTCTGCTACCATCAATGTTCTCTACATATTCACATAGAGAAAATGGAAACAACGGTTAGATCCCAACCTCTTTCCTTTGCCCAGAAATTGCTGCGTAATACTTGCGCGTCTGGTCTTTGCTTCATAAACTGCTATAGATGAGAGACAAAAATTCCTGGGAAGAAGATGAAGAGGAATGAGGAAATGTCCGACACGAGAAAGAGGGTTACCGGCTACCTCTTCTACAGGTTTTTCATAACTCTTAATCTGGACCACTCAGTTGATCCAAAGGCGGAGACATTGGCGACGAACGCATTTCCGCTGCATCGCGATGTAGGGGATACGTCATCTTTGGTCTATTCATTGCCTTTAACATTCGATTGCAGTATCTTGGGACCAATCTAGTTACATCGTGACCTAGACCTGGCAAAAGTGACCCGTGCCCGCGGGTCGACCCGGCCCACCCGCAAATTTGCGGGCACGGGTCTAAGTTTCCGTGACCCGTCAAAAACCAACCCGCGGGTGACCCAACCCGCAAAAACACGGGTCGGGTCGGGTCAACCCGCGGGCACCCGCATTTTTACAGTATTTTTTAATCTTTTTGAGAATGTTATCATCACTGCTGTTTGTTTTTTATGAGTAACTCCTCACTTTATAAAAAGTACGGTATGTCTTGCACCGTAGGATTATTCAAAGTTCCAAACCGTCCATTAGATGGGCCATACCCTAAATAGGTTATGCCCCAAAATTATTTCCATCGGTTGATTCTAACCCTCCGATCTATAGAGGGTTAGGATCAACCCTCTAACATTCAAATTGGAGGGATAGGATCATCCTATGGAAATGATTTTTGGAGCATAACCTATTTAGGCTATGGCCCAACTAATGGACGGTTTGGATCATCCTATGGTGTGCGCCATACATAAAGTGAGAGTGCCCAGTAGTGTTGATAACATTTAAATGTGGTTTTTATTTTATTAGAATTTGCTATCAAGCTTCTCCTTTGGCAATTTCTCGGCAAGTGGCCTTTGTGTATGCAGAATGCGCGCATCCAAATGTTGCTAAAACGTTCCTAGAAAATGTAAAAAAGTAATCATCACACCACAAAAAGTAAATTAGCTAAATTACAAAGTTTTGAATGAAAAATTACCTAGAAAGGGTTATAAAATTTTAAAATTACGAAAAAAAATACCAAATCACATATCGGAGGTTATGACAATTAAAGGAAAAATAGAGGCTGTCAAATCAAAATAATTATTACAATCCCATATTTGCAGCATTTTGACCCGCCAAAATGCGGGTCATTTTCTCACCCGACCCGTGGACCCGCACCCGCATCACCCGCGGGTTGACCTGCCCGACCCACCCGTTTGCCAGGTCTATCGTGACCCATCAAATGGACAGTTTGGATCATCTATGGTGTGGGCTGTACAGTCCATTTTGAATGAAAAAGACGGGGTGAATTCATCCTAGAAGGGGGGAATTTATCACCGCCCTTATCAATATCCTTCAGAATATTTTCTCCTCCCTGTGTCCGACACGTAAAGCTCTACTCTATTGAGCAAGAGAAAAAAAAAAAAAAAATCTGTACGAGAACAACTTGTGGAAACGTGACTTGGCGTACAACTGGAGGGGTACAACTTAATGATAAATAGAAAAGAGTACATCTATCAAAAATATGATCTTTAATGGGAAATGATATTGATATCAACACAACCATGTTTTAATATTGTGAAGGATATTGATAATCGGCTTGTGAGAGCTTCTTGGGAACTGTAAGAATCTTCGACAGCACTTTACATACTTAAAGACAAGAAGGGTTGGTGAAAATATCGAAACATGGTTCTGCTGATATCAGTCCCTCTTTAATTGTCATTTTTGGGGGCTTTTCGTAGTTTTAATTTTCTTCAGGGGTATTTCCGTAAGCCGAGGACATCCTGCGGGACCCCACGTCGCTTCATGACCGAAAAGAAATTCAATCCGTGCTTGAGAGTCCATAAAGTCATGGTAACGTACTAACGTGTCGAATCCGGGCTGGAAAACGACAAAGCCACAAATTCAACGGCAGGGATTATTTCTTTGTAAATATTTACTGACTATTTGATCCGTTAGATGTTGCCTTGTTAGATAGCGAGAGATGGAAAATCGACCGTCCACTTTTGCAGGTTGCAGGTAAAGAAGAGCGGATGGATGTTTCGTAGGGTAACCTTTAGATTTTACCTACGTAGAAATTTGCGTAGATAGTGGGGGCCCAAATAAGATGATTGTGTAAGAGTAATGCCAAGGAAACCGAGAGTACCTCAGAAAAGGGGACCCAACAAATGGGTTCTCGCCACAATATCGCAAGTGACGCATGCCACCCTTAAATTTAGGGAAATCAACAAAAGCAGACTTTTTTGTGTATACATGTCTGTTGGAAAAAAATGAGGGTACTGTTGTTGATAGAAAACAGAAACTTGTTGCTTCAAAGCGTGATATCACTTTCCTTAAGACAAGATTCGCCCCCACTAGTAGTGTGCAAAGAGGATCCGCGAATTGCCTCCAAGATACAATGAAGCCTAGTAGGGAAGTCCTACTAATGTTTGATGATGCGTAGCACTAGCGGAATCCAACCCGAAATGCCCTTCCAAAATTTCAAGCCTTAGAGAAATTTCTAGATACTGTTTCTGCAGAAAAACAGTATTTAGAACAGTAAACAAAAGAAAAACAGTATGTAAAAATACTTGGGGATTTTGTAAGAGTGTAAAGTCTGTCAGAATTGCCAATTCGTTTTTCTGTCCTGAAATGACTGAATTCTGCACATTTTGTAGACCACCTGGTGACTTTTCAGTGTGAAAAACATCTCTACAAGGCACCTTTCCAGAATGATTGAAATCTGACCGTTAGATCGCACTCATTGATATTGAACGATCCTGATCGATCCTAGAGGTGACTATTGGTTTGAGTAAAACCTCTCTCTAACCCGGTCATCGTTAGATCAACCATCTATGGTGTGGATCGCACTCCCTTGGCACTTGACCATTGGGGGAAGGGACACAACCCATTTGATCACACTCTTTGACCGTTGGAGTTATGGGCCCGTTGGGCCGACCATTAGGCCCGAACCGAAGCCCAACCCAACCGAACCATTCGGCTTGATGGGCCTACGAACCATTTGACCCACTGACCGGTCCACCTTCATCTTGATCCAACGGTGCAGATCAAATCTGGAAAAATTAAAGGCTCCAATCGCTCCTCGCGACGTTGGGTACGTGCAAAGTGCGCCTAAAAAAGCGCCACTATGCGCCCTATAGCCCATTGCCCACGCCGCGCCCGTGTGTGCTAACGGTGCGTTGCACCGTCCCGCGGGTCCAACCATGGGTTCAACCCAATGTGCAATCAACAAGTATTAGAAAAGTAGAGTGCTTTATAAGCCCTTCTCTTTCCTTTCTCTCATCCAGTACGGGACTATCTTTTCAATTACACTTCTACATCCTTTTGTAAAAGCAAATTTTTTCAAGAAAATATTTTCTTTTTCCCAAACGTTTTTAATAAAATATTTTCCAAAACACTAAAACATGCAAAATACATAATTTTAAAAATCCAAAATCACTAACAATGTCACATTCTCATTGTAGGTTCCTTGATCGGTGCTACTCTCAGTCTCCATATCATTTTCCAAATAGGATTTTCTCGCCCCCCTTTTTTAATTGGGACACCCCCATGTTGTATTTATTACCATGGTTTCAAATTTCGGCTTCAGAATGCGTTTCGGTTCTCACCGAAATCAAAATTTAGAAATTTCGGATGAAATCTGACGAAATCGAATAGAAGAATATTTTATCTCGTGCAGAATTTCTGACGAAATCGAGATTTTTTTTTAGTGAAATCTCTTAAATTTCGGAGAAAATTTCAAGAAATAATTAAAGATATTACTACTCTTTTACTCTAGCGGGGATTTTATCGGTGAGGACGGGGGGATTTCATTTCCCTTTATTTTTAAGGAAATGACATCAGCCAAACCATGTTTTTATAATTTTCCTAACCCATCTTGTCTTTTATTATTTAAAGAGCTGTCAAAAGTGATTACAAATGCCAAAAAGATCTCCCAAGCCAATTAGAGAAGAAAAGACAAGCTGAGTTTGCGCACTACTAATAATGTTGCTACTTTGCCAGCACTACTAATAATGTTGCCCCTTAAAGGAAAAAGAATATCCAGTGGCATCGAAATAATTTGAGGGAAAAACCGAAGGGTTTTTTTACAAGCGTCTATAGTGGTATCGTGTCAGTGACCTCATTTGTTCATTCCTCGTATAATAATCTTCTTCCACAAGGCTCTATGTATCTCTGTTTTCATTCATTCCATTCCCCACCCCCCACAAAGAACAGATCAAAGTTTGTGATAATCCAAACATGGGTAGAGGGAAGGTGGAGTTGAAGAGAATCGAGAACACAAGCAACAGGCAAGTCACCTTCTCTAAGCGCAGAAATGGCCTGTTAAAGAAAGCCTTCGAGCTCTCCATCCTTTGTGATGCTGAAGTTGCTCTCATCATGTTCTCCTCCACAGGGAAAATTTATCAATATGCTAGCGAAGAGTACGTACATCTATCACACCCATCTAAGTATAGTGAAATGTTATCCATCATATTAATATATTCCTCCCTTTATTTTGACTTTTCTACTTAGATATGAGAGGCTGTTTCAATTCTTGAGTAGCAACATAAGGATTTATCAAAGTGAAGAAAGACACTATTAGAACTAGAACTTTCAAATATTGTTTCTTAAATGTGTGTATCATGTATATAAGTAGAAAACTAGGGTTGGAATCTTCAACCCTAAAAGCTTTAATACTGTAGGAAATTTGACCCCAAAAACCCAATCAGATAACCTGCAAAATAAAAGATATATAATTAAAGAAAGAAGTTTTTATATGGTGGCCGACCGTCAAAATCTGAAGGGCTAGGTGGCAAAACACCTTTTTTGAGTGTTTTGAACATATCAAAATCCAATGGGCCCTTGTGATTTTGACGGTCGGGCATCGAATAATTTCTCTTAGCTAGACACAACCACACAAAATTTACATGGTTCAACAACAACAATGCATGCGTCCTCAGCGGAGATCCAATCCTCTACTATGATTCTAAATACCTTACATAACAGGCTTTTAAAATAGGAAAATACATAATTATATAAATCATTCCTCCCCTACTATGATTCTAAATACCTTACATAACAAGCTTTTAAAATAGGAAAATATATAATTATATAAATCATTCCATTTGCATTTAGTCCCAAGATTAATGGATGATCCTAGAACCATGATCAATAAGGTGTTGAAGGTGTTATTGTTGGAAATTGTGAATCAAATCCGGAGCTTGGACCTGATCGGGTTTGATTATAGTTGCAATGTAGAATAGGTCCAGGAGACCCATATTTGACCTTGTATAGGATCAGTCATATGTTCCCAAAGGTTCATTCTTTAGTAACATAATTGGATGGTGTCAGGCACCAATTTTACCCTAGGGGAGATCGATCTCTACTTGTTCGCATTATTTAAATACTACTTTGAACATGGAAATTCCCTAAGACTATAACATGATGGCTAGCCGTATGAAAATAATGTTAGTGATTTTGGATTTTCAAAATCATGTATTAGTGTTTTGGAAAATGTTTTATCAAAAGCGTTTGGGAAAAAGAAAATGTTTTCTTGGAAAGATTTGCTTTTACAAAAGGCTGTAGAAGTGTAGTTGAAACGATAGTCCCGTACCGGATGAGAGAAAAGAAAGAGAAGGGCTTATAAAGCACTACACTTTTCTATTACTTTTTTATTGCACATTGGGTTGAACCCTTGGTTGGACCCGCGGGACGGTGCAACGCACCGTTCGCACACGCACGCGCGCGTGGGCAATGGGCTATAGGGCGCATAGTGGCGCTTCAAAGGGTGTGATCAAATGAGTTGTGTCCCTTCCCCTAACGGTCAAGTGCCAAGGGGGTGCGATCCACACCATAGATGGTTGATCTAACGATGACTGGGTTGGAGAGAGGTTTTACTCAAACCAACAGTCACATCTAGGATCGATCATGACCGTTCAATATCAATGGGTGCGATCTAACGATCAGATTTCAAACATTTTGGAAAGGTGCCCTGTAGAGGTGTTTTTCACACTGAAAAGACACCAGGTGGTCTACAAAATGTGCAGAATTCGGTCATTTCATACAGGAAAACGAATTGGCAATTCTGACAGACTTTACACTCTCTTCTACACTCTTACAAAATTCCCAAGTATTTCTACATACTGTTTTTCTTTTGTTTACTGTTCTAGATACTGTTTTTTCTGCAGAAACATTATCTAGAAATTTTTCGAAGGCTTGAAATTTCGGAAGGGCATTTCGGGTTTGATTCCGCTAGTGCTGCGCGTCATCAAACATTAGTAGGGCTTCCCTACTAGGCTTCATTGTATCTTTGAGGCAATTCGCGGATCCCCTTTGCATACTACTAATGGGGGCGAATCTTGTCTTAAGGAAAGTGATATCACGCCTTGAAGCAACAAGTTTCTGTTTTCTATTAACAACAGTACCCTCAATATTTTCCAACAAATAAATCTAAATTTTACCATCTAATTCACCTTAAAAGGGTCTCATGGCAAAAACTTGAGACGAAGGACATCATGGGATGTGGGGGCATTCCTTGATCAGTATCAAGTTCTGCATTAAGGAGAATAAAGAAAGATTTTGCTGGGGTAAAGTATGGAAAATATTTGTGTGTACGGAAAATATTTACCCTAGATCCAAGCAGATCCCCTTAGTGAAATTTAGTCATGGTATCTTATGCATACTAATTACTTTATAGTTCTGCATGATGCACGTTTGTGTGTATATGTGAGAGAGATTCTTATTCTTTGGAAATTGCTAAAATCACTGAGGCCAAGTTTGGCTTCCATGGAAATTTAGTTTAACGTGCGGTGAGATGGGAGAGGGCTCAGGAGGGTGGGAATCTGGGAGATGGAGAGACCGAAGAGGGCAAGAATGAGAAGAGGGTGAGAAAAGGCTGAAAAACAAGTAAAAGAAAAACTCTAATCAAGCTATCTATCCATTTCTTACCACCTCCTCAGTAATGTGAATTCTAGTTTATTCATCTCCCACCCTCCATTGCCCTCTCTCACCACTTGTTGAACTAAATTCTAATGAAAAAAAAAAAAAAACCAGGCCATGGTTGCCGAAGTACATGGCCTAAGTGAATATTTTAGAACATACTCTTGTTTTTTTTACTCATTTTTATTGTTTCTTTGCTTTAAATTAAATATTATTAAGCCTACTTTTGTGTCTTACTACAGCATTGATAGGATTATCTCGAGGTATCGCTCTGTGGTTGGGGCGCCCAGCTTATACAATCGTCATTACAATACCATTGAGGTAATAGTATGCTTATTAGTCCATACTTTTTCCTAATGCAACAAAAGATCCATACACTTGACCGAGAATGATCCCACGCTACCTAGATGTATCATATTACCATGCTTTCATACTTTCTATCTATTGAAAGAAGTACGAAAGACCTTGCATTTTTCATACAATGGCTTCTAACAATTTCAATATAAAAGATCATGGTTCTCGTTGTCGTTCGTGGAACCGAAAATGTTAGATTAAATCAATCTTAAGTGTGGAAAACGTGATCAAATGGAGATAACGGGGATGCATGCGATCCTACCATTGAAGAGGTCCCAATGAATACCGTCCGTAGATCGTTGGAATCATGGAATCTAGGGCATGGACTTCGTAGAACAAAGACCACCAAGAGAAAACCCTAAATCTTAGTGTGTGATGCTCCCATTAAGCAACTACCTTTATTTATATAATGGAGAGAGAGTTCGGTTTCCCATATACTAGAACTCTATCTGACACGAGACCCATAATTGGGATTAACTTTAGTTAGCCTTAAATCCCATTTAGAAAACCACTAATCCTATATTTAAGCAAATGAGGGGTGAAACCATTGAAGGAAAGGGATGTAAATATCAAACTCCCAATTTGAGGTTTGGAGAAAGGAATTGTAAGAAACTCTCACCTGTTTTATTATTTTCCTTTTAGCTATAAATCTAGCTAGCTAGAAATGTCACACAATGGCATCTTTTCCATCTCAGTTTTGGAGGTCAGAACTTGACAACTTACAGAAATCCGCGGACTCCTTGGAGGCAAGAGCTAAGTAAGAATCCGACTAAAATTTCTTCCAAATGCAATGAAATTTAAACATTCTTATATTTTATTTTTTTTGTTTTTTGTTTTTTTTTTTGAAGGCATTTGACTGGAGAAGATTTGTCGTCCTTAAGCCTGAAAGAGTTAAAACAGTTGGAGCGTCAAGTGAAGAATGGAGTTGAACGCATCCGCGCTAAAAAGGCAGTGAGATCTATCTGTTATTACCTTTGTAAAAAACCTTCTTGCATATGTTATGTGAAACAAGCTTAAGCTGTTGGAGAAGGTGTTATTTAATCTTTAACACTCCCCATCAATTGTGGCCCCTCTTTTTAGGGTTGGCCTACGCGTGGCACATGTGGACCCTCTTTTAGGTTGGCCATTAGATGTGGATTTTTAATATCAAGGAGTTTTGAACTTAGGACCTTTGCTCTGATATCATGTGAAACAACCAATCACTCCAAAAGCTTAAGCTGTTGGAGAAGGTGTTGTTTAATCTATTGTACTTTAACATAATCTACGTGTGAAATGCCCGCATCAAATTGCTACATCAGATCTTTCTGTAGCCGTTCAATCGATCTTGGTCAGCCAGAGGTTAGGTGTAGGAACCATCTTTGACAATTGATCACGTACGTCTGTAGATAACTAGTTGTGGTCCCCATACCTAAAAATGTACGACCAAAGATCCAACAGTTGGAAAAATCTTAGTCCATAGCCCCCAATTGCAGCCAATCGGACAATACCAACCGTCCTAAAAAATTGCATACAAAGTCCATTCATTGGATGGGCAACAAAGGAAATTAATTGTGGCAAAGCCCATTAACTGGATGGTTAGGATCATCTAATCGTCCTATTCTTGGTCTATGCCCCATCCAATAGATGGCCCAATTGGATGGTTAGGACCGATTTTAGAAGTTCACCAGTTGAACATCTGATGTTTAGGATCTTACCATCTGTCTGATTTTCGGGCTGTGGCTAACTAAGAGGTGATTGAGAGGTTTACATTGATGAACATGTTTTACCAGTTGGGTTAGTTCAGAGATAAGCTCATTGGTATATATGTTTTTGGCTAATGGAAGTGACATATTCGGACCCTTTTCTTCTCTGGTCCACCCCTAGTAGTGTAATTATGAATGACTACTCTTTTTACACTAAAGGGGATGGCCCACAGAAGGAAAGGGGGCGAATGTATCATTTCCCTTTGAGGAAATGATCCATTAAGACTAATTCTTAGTCTGTTTCTACAGAGATACATAATCTCAGAGGACATCAGCTCGTTGAAAAGGAAGGTAAGACTCTAACCTCTAACTATTATTCACTATGATGTCTATGCTAGTAGAGGGAATACATCATAAAATAGAAACATAGTAGCAATCCTGAATGAAAAAAGTGATATTTGCACTGTTCGTTTTATTAATGGCATTCCTCTTTTAATTTACAGTTTCCTCAGTAGTTGTTTCCTCATTATTTTTTCTTTTAATGGAGGTTGTATATTGTAGGCTTTCCTATTAAGGTCAGCCCAAGAGTGATTGGTTCATCTCGTTAGGGTTCAGCTAAATGATCAGTTTTCTTAAGTTTTAGAGTAAACTCATCAGCATCTCTTTGTTAAATCTATAGTAATAAAACTTATGTTTTATGTCTTCTTTAAATAATATTGAAGCACACCTTTCAAAAGGGAAGTGATATATTCACCCCCTTTTCTTCTCCGGGTCTTCAGTGTATTTATGACTACTCTCTCTCTTCACACCAAAAGGAGGTGGCCCAGGGAAGAAAAGGGGATGAAAAATTGTTGCACATAAGTCATCCCAAGTAGCATAACTGACTCCCCATATCATATTATTGTAGCAAAGAGCTCTATTGGATGAGAATGCATGCTTACAAAGAAGGGTGAGAATCAAAATTCTTCATATGAATTATTGCGTGTTAAGATTCATATTTTTCTCATCACTCACCATTAATTTTCTCTTCCAATTTTTTTGGAGATTAAGTTGCAGGAGGCCAGCTTATGTTTGAGAAGCACAAAGCAGGGAAGTTCAAGCACTCCATTCTAAAGGTAATCACCACAATTATAACTGTAATCCTTAGCTATTCATGTAGTTGATAAGTTTAGATTGAACTCCAGGCTTGGCCAGTTGAAGGATGGGGCATCTTCCTAATTGCATCTCAAGAAGTAGATCAGTCTTTCGTTTTGTTATTTCATTAGAATTAGCTTAAACACTTAATCCTAATGGTTGTTTATGCATGAAGTCTTTTGGTTTGTCATTATTATGTGAAATTTAAAGTTGTAGACCTCGTGCTCTCTATTTAGAATGCTGTTGTAAACCACATGCTTCATTGTTGCATTGCATTTTGTGCTACTTTTGCTTTTAATTTGCAAGATGATATGGAGCGAAGGTTCTAAAGAAGTTGTGGCTGCGTTTGATTGGACCTAAAGCAGCTAAGTCCAGCCGATGGGCCCTGTGTGGGCCCACTATAGAGGACCATTAGGTTTCAGACCATTTTCCTATTATCATTCTCCTTAGGCAAGGGGGGATCTAACTCCTGTTTATGAGGACTCCCTAATTGTGGATTCATTGCCCCCTAATTGTGGATTGTGTAGTCTAAGTGATTAAATAACACCAACTCAATATATTTCAGGATTTGGAGTAATTGGTTGTTTCAAATGGTATCTGAACTATTGCCTCGGGGGAGGGGGTTGTTAAAGTATAAATAATTAAAGAGGAATTCTAGACTGAAGGGAGCCCTTGCAAAATAGAGGTGAAAGGGCTCTCCTATTGGCTACACATCACCACCATGCATTAATAACTGCTGAAAAGTTAAACATGATGGTGATGTGCAGCCATTGGCAGAGCCCTTTCACCTCTTTTTTGCAAGGGCTCCCTTCAGTTTAGACTTCCTCATAACACCAACTCTAATATCTTAAGTTTTTGGAGTAATTAGTTGTTTCCCAGATTGTTTATTCTTTTTGGAGATGGTAAATCCAAGCCTTTTTTTATCACTCACCTACCTCTTTTAATGTTTGCGAAGCTCACAACAGGTAAACAACACTCTCATCCTTTCTTAAGAATGTTTTTTTTATTTGTTAACGTTTTCAAATAAGAAAGATCTATAAAGTAACTTTTGGTATCCGTTTCTTCAATTGGTGGCTTTAGATACTACATATTTTTTCTGGATTATTTTAGTAGATATTATTAGATTTATTTATTGCATGTGATGCTGCTAGTGTGGACTGCTACCATCATTTTAAAACCATGGTTAAGAACTTATTTGTATGAAAAAAAAAAAAAAATTTAGTGCGAAGGTGAACTTGAGTTAACTAGAGGAATGACTTAAAGATTATTTGAAAGAAAGGAGTGGAAAGAGCTGGAAAGGAAGCCCTTTTCCAAGTTTCTATCGCTTTCTCTTGTTTGTTTGCAGATGGAAAAGAAATCTTGGATGAATAGGTCTTTCCATCTTGACTGTTATTTATCCCCGGAGAAGAAAAGAAAAGGAAAAGCTTTCCCCGGAAAGCTTTTCCAGGGTGGAAAGACCTTTTCTACAAACCAAACAGGCCCTAGGGTATTTTTTTGTGTGTATGACACCTCCACATCCCTCAACAAAATGGTTTAACAAAAGGAAACAACTGAGACATCAGTGAGACAAAATTCCTAGGGTATTTTCTTTCTACGCTTAATTATTCTCATCTTTGAGTATTTGGTTGTCAGTGTGTTCCATGGATAGGACCCTAAAAGAGAGACAAAGTGGTCGATGGTCCTAGATTAATTATTATCGTATATTTTATTGGGGTACAGTGCTTCTTCACTGGGTTATAACTTACTAGTAAAAAAACCCGTGCGATGCACGGGCCGAGAAAGAACTGTACGGACCACGTCATAGGTTGATCCAAACCGTCCATGTGATGGAACACAACATAAATAGGTTGTGCCCCAAAAATCATTTCCATAGGCCGATCCTAGCCCTCCAATCTATAGATGTTTCCATAATTCCTCTTATCTTAAATCCGATGGTCAAGATCACCCTATAGTTTTTTAATTAAAAAACCATAAAGGAGGGGGTAAGATCGAAATTATAGGGCTTTAATGGGTGCCGTTGTTAAAGCATAAAGGAGGGGTAGGATTGAAATTATTTGATATAATGGGTGCCTTTGTTAAAAGCATCAAGGGGTAGGATTGAAATTTTCTGGGTGAAAAGATGCGAATGGCAACTGTTGCTAGCAAACACAAAAAAAAAGTAATAATTACAAATAAAAGATCCTCGTGCAAAGATGCGCATGTCAAATGATGGCAAATGTTGGTAGCAAAAAACAGAGTAATCATGACAAAAAAAAGTAAATAAGCTAAAGTTATAAAGTTTTCAATGACAAATTACCAATAAATGGTTACAAAGTTTTTAAATTACCAAAAAAATACGAACAATATATAGTAATTTATGACAATTACTGGAAAAAAGTCAAACATCTCTGACATAACTATACACCGAAATATCTCTTTAAAATGGGGTATACACAGAGGCTGCATGTATATGGGGTAAATTGAGGGGACGTATGCCTTTCTATACACAGAAATACAGTGTATATCTTTCTCTTTAAGAGGATGTATACACAGAAGCTGCATGTATATGGGGTAAGATTGAAATTAAAGAGGGAAATCAAAATTTGTTGGAGGGCTGAACCGTAAAGAAGCAGACAAAAAGCAGCTGGGGGAGGAGGGGACGATGACACGCGGCAGGGGTGAACAGTAAAAAATGCTTCCGGCTTATTATAGTAGATAAGTGATATATCTAAGTGGGATGAGGCTTTATATATTTTAGGGAAAACTTCTAAAAACCCACCAGATAAAAACGTATCTACAAGAATCCCCTAAAAAATTTCTTAATTACCAATGTCACCTCAATAGCTTTTAATTTTTTTTTTCTTTTATCCATTTTACTCTTAGAACATAACTTAGAAATCCCTATAATCTCTCACTCACAGCCTAAAAAATCTCTCTTACCGAGGCAACATCTCTCTTGTAAGATTTTATACGGTGTAAGCCGGTGTGGTCCATTTTTCAGAAAGTATTGTACGTGCCACACTGTGGGATGATGCGAACCGTCCATTTGATGGCACACCGTAGTATGATCCAACCATTCATTTGATGGGCACACCCTTGTACGATCCAACCATCCATTTGATGGACCACAATGTAAATAGGATGTGGCCCAAAAATCATTTCCATAAGATAATTCCAACCCTCTGATCTATTGAGGAACTGCATATTATGGAAACTGCTATAGATCTGATGGTTGGGATCATCCTATGGAAGTGATTTTTGGGCCAGTACCTATTTACGTTGTGGCTCGTCAAATGGATGGTTTGGATCATACAACGGTGTGCCCATCAAATGGACGGTTGGATCATACAATGGTGTGACCCATCAAATGGACGGTTTGGATCATCCTACGGTGTGGTCCGTACAGTACTTTTTGAATAATAATGATCCGTTCAAACTTACACCATCTTACCTTTATGAGAGAGAGAGAGAGATTTTCAAAGGATTTAGTGTTGCTTTTAGTGATGGAGAGATTTTAGGGATTTCTAAGGGTAATATAATGAAGGGTATAGTATAATGGGTTCAAAGAAAAAACAGAAAACTATTTTAGGCACAAAATTGTATCATTGGTTTTTTGAAAAATATTAGACTTTAAGCCCACACCATATCTCTACAAAACGATACTCAGATTTGGTTTACATTATTCTAAACAAAACTCCAAGTTCCTTGACTCATAAAACCAAGAGGGCACCCTTACAAAACCTAGTCCCAATGGCACCCCGATGGGTGCATTTATCCATTACTTTTACATTTTTCAGTGCAGTATTGTAAGTGCACTTTGATGACATAGATTCAATGGGTGCGCTCTTGTGGCTGGTTTTTGCAAGTGCGTCCTTCAGTTTAGTATTCCTCAATGTTCAAATTAACTTTCTCACGAGATATATTCAAATATATTGTTCTCAAAGACTAGTACAGATTAAGAACATTTGTAAAGCAATAAGAATCATAAAAATGAACCTTTTGTGGTAATATGTTTCAAACATTCGTTACAAGAATCGTACGTGCATTCTCAAATGATAGGCGAGCATCAAAGAAGAAAATACAGAAGAATAAGGAGGAATAAGATATCTTTCTTCCATCCAAAGCCACCCAAGACTCTGCTTTCTCTGCTATACTTCAAGTCCTACACAAGAGAATCAAAGATAATAGAAGATCTTTATTTTCATATATTAATTAAAACAGGTAATTGATAATCAAGCTGAATTAACTACTAATTAAGGAAGAGAAGCTAACAGACAGTTTACAATCTACTAATTTTTCGTCACTTTTATGCTCCTTCCTAAAAGACACTTAATTGGGTGGTCAAGCCTCATTTAGGGTTCTACCAAGAGAAGCTAAACTGTTGATTTTTGGAGTCTTTTATCCATTTGTTGGGGGGAAATGATATATTCGCCCCTTTTTCGTAGGACAGCCTCATCTAGTGTAAAACAGTAGTAAAAAATACACTAGAGTTGGTGGTCCCAAGTAAAAATAAGGGGTGAATATATCACTGCCCAGTTCTTGGGATGTACATTCGGATGGGGCCAAGACCATATCAGTAATCACATGATGTTCTACAAGTTCATTGGTATAGATCACACATACATCCCCCCTAATGTCATCAACTCAAAATTTGGCTTTTATCATTAATGGTCAGGATCCATGAGAGAGAGAGAGAGAGAGAGAGAGAGAGATCATAAAATTTAGAGGGACTGTGAAATTCAATCAAGATGAAAATAACATGGAAGTGGGGCTTCTCAATTATAACAATTTTTTAGAATTTTTTTTTCCTTTTTTTTTTCACCATAAGTATATGAACTTCATATGTAAAGAAGTGAGAGATAAAATAAATTATTATTCACCAGAACAGCTCCACGCAATATTGATTAAAGAGAAAATTCAGGGGGTTTTAAACCCCGGTGGATTAAGGACTAATACAATACATACATAAAATAACAACAGATACAGCTTCTTTAAACAACTAGAACCTTGGAACCCTGATGAGGGTTATGATTATTAAAATACCTAAGATATGCAAACTGATATGATAATTAAACCTAGTGTTGTTAATGATAATTTCTAGCTTGCATCACCAAGTACTTTCTCCTATCCGAATCGATCAGTTCGTTCGAGTCTGAATCGCTCATGAACGGTTGAGATGAAAGCCGATGCCCTCTTATCGATGATGGTATCATCACTAGCGGCGCCATTAAAGTCATCACCACCATCAATTTTGATCATCATAGGCTTCGGCTTCAGGTAAGGAATGGCAAACTCCTCATTGACATGGAATTCTATAGATGGGCTTGGATTAACCTTATGATTATACTGCGTGGAAGCCGAGGGCTTAGGTGCTCGAGCGAAGGACATCACCAACTTCCCTTTGATGGAACTCCTCTTCTTTTGAATCGACTCCATTTTTTTTTTCTTTTTGATGTGTTTCTTCTCACTCTGATGAATTTTTTGGTAGAATGGCAGATCTATTTATAGTGTTTAGCTTGTGAAATGTTGAAATGCAGATAAACTTAAAACTCCAAATGGGCCATGGGACCCAGTCTAAAATATCCTGAACCCTAATCTCCAATGAACCTAAAATGTATATGGGTTCTTGAGATAGATATATTCTCATCTGCCATTTAATTAGGAGCTTTACAAGATTTGGAATATTTGGATAAACTAGTGTGGATACTTCCATAGAAAAAGAGATCTAGCTTTTAATATAATCTTCCTTAAGCATTCAATCTTTGGCTATTCACAGTAGCTTGTTATTCTCTTTGAAAATGAAGGCCTTCAAGTGTAGTGCAGCACATAAAAATATCTAAGAAACAGAACCTAAAAATATCTAGGAAAGGAGAAGGTACTGATAAGGATAATGTCTTTTTCAAACCATTCCACTTTGTAAAAGAATAATTCAAAAAGGACCACATTTTCTTAGGGAAATAATCTCGGTACTCTCATATGCAACTCCTCACTGTATGAACACTTCGCCTTGTTCGTTCAAGATGTCATAACAGCATTTAACATCTAACTACAAAAGATTAAAATGAAGAAAGGAGTGTCATTATTAGAAGGGGTGTAGATATCAAATACCCTAATATGATATAAGATATATCTATCTTATAGAGAAAGAGAAGTATTAGCATAAGATAAAGGGGCTTTTCCAATATGCATAGAAAATTTATATGCGCGCTCTCTTTCTTCATTAATGAATTAATGACATTCCACTCCTTTGTACTTTTTTAATGTAACTTTAAAAAGCTATTACAGTGCCTCTTAAGTCTTAACAGTCAATAATAGAAGTGGTTAACAAATTGAGGAGTGCCATTAATAAGACAATGAGTGTGAATATCATTTCCCTGAATCGAATGCTAGCTTCTATATATTTCCTATCTTTCTGTGAGCAAGCTATAGTTAAAGGTTGTCATTTCACCAAGATATTCTTGCAACTTGCATTGTGTTGCTTTACATGGACAGCTACAAGACAATGCAAAGTTTCCTATTTGATGGCCATAGAAAGATAAAGAGAATACTATTCCAATGTCGCATGTCACAAGGACAATTTGGGGTGCTAAAGATTCTCACACAGACGATTTTACAACCCCATATGAAAAGATCTCTTGTTGTGTTTGAGAAGCCCGAGTCCTTAGTCAGTCCTTTTGGTCTTTTTTCTTTTTAAATGGTAGAATGATTTCATTAGATAAGGGAGTCCTTTTGGTGTTCAATTGGTCTTCAATTGCTGTTCAATTGGTCTTCAAGTCCTTTTGGTCTTCAATTGCTTTTCATGTGTAAAGGGAGGATATTCCTTTTGGTGATGTGAGTATGCATGGGTGCAATTTGGGTCGGTTCGACCTGAGAATTTGCTTAAAAAAATGAATTGGAATCAACTTGAACCGGAGCAGATTTTATGGTAAAAGCTCAACCCAAAATTCCCAAAAATCGACCTGAGTTGCACCCCTAGATGTGAGAAAGTGCAACTTTGGCTTCCATAAATCTTGGGTTTATGTTAATGGTTGGTATTCTTTAAACAAAAGCGAAGAATGTTATTAGCCAGCCCTTATCGCCTGTGGTACAGGTGGCTTGTGTATGATGATCAACTACGATCTTCATGTGGGATTGGACCAAAATATTTCATGTATGTCAGACTGAGCAATCTCACACGGCTGTGTATGGCCCACCCGTACGTATGGTATGAAATGTTATGAATGAAGTATGAAAATCTTAGTTTGCTTTTTTTCAAGGTCTCTCTCTTTCTAGTTGACGTTTTGGACAATTAAGAGGAGTTTTTATATGGTATCTGCAGGTTCATTCGATTAATTAAGCAAATTACAGTGGCCCTATATTATTAATGCTAACCCTCCGACGTATTGAGGTTTCTAAAATGTGCAGTCCCTCTACGGTTCTGAGGCTTAGGATTGTCCTATGGAAATGATTTTCCGGGTGCCATCTATTTACGTTGTGGCCCTACAAATGAACGATTTGGATCAACCTATGAAGTCGTGGGCTCCATTGTACTTTTTGAAAATTACTGGATTTCAAGCCCACACAACAGGTATTTATTATATTATATTGGCAAGGAGAACACCTTGTTGGGACCCGTTTAGAACTCACCCTTAAAAGCTAGCCGTCAAAGGGAAGGTGCACATTCCCTTATAACTCATCCATATCCATTTATTTTTTCTAAAGTGGGATCTTTGCTTTGGCGTGGAACCCCAACAATCTCCCCCTCCACACGGAAGCAACATGAATCATCTCTCCCCTCCATGTGGCGCCAACGTGGGAACTATGAGATCTTCTCCGATGGAATTTCACCCTCCTCGTGAGGCACACCGGGGCTACATAGATCTTCCTTGAGGGATTTTTTCGCCTCTATAAATGAATAGAAGGGAAAAGTAAAATGCTTTCTTTAGATTTATCAAACTGTCGCGGGCAATATTATGACCTCTTGAACCAATTTTTTCATGATGAGCCCTGGTTCCATTTACTTTTTGGCCAACCAGTGGCAGTTTGGCCATTCATAAATCTTAATACTTATTGTAACTTCCTCAATACCTATGATTTAGACGACACTTTGAAATTATTATCGACTTTGTGTCGAAACCGACATGCGTGTCGATACATATCAACACTCCTTTTGACACTTCTATACGTAATGTCGGCATGTCAGCATGTTGTTATAGTGTCAAAAGTGTGAAATGTTGTTTTATTATTGAATATCGTGTTTACCTCTTATTATTATCTCTTCTTTAACTAATATTTATTGTTGTCTCCACCCTTCTCTACTAAACATAAAACCCTAAACAAACTCTTCTTCCAATATTATGTTCATTATATCCTAATGGTCTCCAATTCTCACTGCAAATTGGACTATCTAATTATTTCGTGTTTGTTTTTTACTTGTATTTGCTTAATCCTGAGATTTATTAGTTGGTTAAATAAATATTCCAAGTTAAGTGTATAAGCTAACATTTATTTATTTTTTCATTACAAAAAAAAAAGTGTACAAGTGTGTCTCCTTTTCTGAATTTTTAGTGGTTGCCTTGTCAAACACCTCGAAACCATGTTGGCTCTCGTACACGAGTTTGTTGGGCCACAATGTAAATAGGTTGTGCCCGGCCTAGAAATCATTTCCATACAATGATCCTTACCCTGCGATCTATAGGGTCAGTTCAGGTGCGCGAAGGAAACGGAAAAGAAAAGGAAATGACGTGGCATAATGAAATGGAAAGGAAAAGAAACTGCTAAGAAAGCAGTAGGAGTGCGCATTCAGCTGCCAGGAAACAGAAAAAAAAGCAGGAATGTGCATTCGGTTGCCAGGAAACGGAAAAGAAACACAGAATATATTCTTTACCACATATAAAGCAAGTTACGCCCCCTAAGCCCTACCAAATAGTCCACTAACACAAATAAATACTCAAAAAAACTTAAGAAGCAGATTTTAAAAGCAAAAAATGGAACCAACAACAAAGAAGAAACGAAACCAATGGATTAACAAGAAGAGACAAGGAATACTAAGAACATTGGCTACCACACCCATCATTACAATAACAAGATAAAAATCATATGCCAAAATCTTTTTTTTTTCATTAACAAAGATTGAAGCCAAAAACGGAAAAAAAAAAAAAAATTGAACCCCAAACCCATTTCCACAAATTCCTACCTTCATGCCCAACATACAGTTCAAAGTTTAAACAACTCAAAACCCAAAAAAAAAAAAAAAAAAAAGGAGAACATAAAAAAAAGCTTTTTGTAAACTAACTTGGATCGATCTCCTCACTGAAAAGCTGAACTAAGATCCCCTGCCCAATTCCATTTATAAAATACTCCCATTGATCCCCAATCTTGTCACTCAATTTCTCTTTCATCTTATAGTAATCACTGCTCTGACCTCGATCCCTGAAGGACTAATCTTTTTTGTTCCTCAAAAACACTGGAGTGATGGTGAGCGAGTGTGTAAAAGGTAAGAAAGTCAGATTTTTTTTTCTTAGAGAGATATCACTATTTCTAACTTTCTGGATAACATGGCAGAAAAAAAGATTGAAGAAGAATCAGGGAAGAGAAGAGATCAGGGTTCTTTTCTTGATGGTTTTCACTTTTTTCCATTAACAAAGATTTTTCTTTTTCCATTAACAAAGATTGAAGCCAAAAACGGAAAAAAAAAAAAAACAAGATTCAAGCACCAAAAAATAAATTAAGATCAGGGCATAAGAACGAGGAATACATGTTTGTTGCCAAGGACGAGCGCACGAGGAGTGGAGATTTTCGCCGTGCGAGAGAGAGCAGCGGAAATTTCCATCGACGAGAGCAAGAAGATGAAGTTTTTTAGGGCTTCTTTGTGGCGTGCGAGAGAGATGAGGTTAGGGCTTCTGTTCTCGTGAAGAGTGTCTTTTTTTTTTAGATACTTAAAACGCGACTTCGACGATTTTCCGCGGAAACAAGAGCATATCCGAGCCTCTTAGTTGGAATTAGAGAGGCTGAAATGGGATGGACACGTAAGCCAAAACGGATTCCACGTCAATGTTTCGCTTTCCTCACGCTTTCTTTCTACGAACAACAAAACGACCACTTTGCATCGTTTCCGCAGAAAATATGCCCATTTTCTTTTCCGTTTCCGTTTCCGTTTCCGTTTCAAACGCGCAACTGAACAGACCCATAGTGCTTTCCATAATGTGACGCAACAAATGAACTCATCCTATGGACAGGGCCGCACAGTACTTTGTGAAAAATACCGGACTATACGGCCACGCCCCATATGAAAAGATGGTTTTTTATAGGCTAATCTACCTAACTTGTTATGCCTGTGTGTAAAAAATTATCGGATTTGCCAAACACCATTCTTCTTGTTTTCATTTTCCACGACTAAAAAAAAGCCAAAAAGTGCTAGGGCAAAAGGTTAAAGAACGTGACCTGAATGGACAGTAAAATTCCAAGGAATAAATTTTCATAATTGCCAAACATGCCCTTAGAATAATTCCATGGGAAGGGTAATAGGTTTGGATCATTTTTAGCGGGCCTTTTTCGGGGCTCACCTTTTTTAAGGAGATAACAGCCACCTTACAGCAGATTTTGTCTTACTCATTTAATTCATGGAAATGCCTATCTTCTAAATTGCCAAGCAAATCCTTTTTTAGCAAGTAGCCCCATTTTCCAGTGGAAAATTCTGCCACCAACATATCATGATATTCTACTAAATATTTTATCAAATTTTGAATTTATTTTTATTATTGACTAGCTACTCGACAGATTCTTAGCTTCATACCTGCTGAACTTGGGAAACATTTTTCGAGAAGCTGCTGTATTGGTTTCTTCCAATATCTCAATTGATCCTATAACACAATTAATTCAACAATTACTTGCATTCTTTTCTAAATTGATTTTAGGTCAGTCTGTAATGGTAGGCATTACCTTTTTATAAGAGTTACTCATGCCAAAATGTTAAGTTGGTTTTATCTCTGGTGCTCTATCACACCGTATACATTACTCTATTAGTAGTTTTCCATGTAAAGCACATGTGCTGTTATCACATTATATACATTACTCTATTAGTAGTTTTCCCATGTAAAACACATGTATTCTTATAGAATACGAAAACGGTTAGAAAAGTTTGAGGCAAGGAGAATACTTAATCGCTATGAAATAAGGGCAGAGATTTTCTTCAAACCCTTGTTCTGTATTTCTGAGTAAGAAAAATCGTTTTCTCAAGGTGGAAGAGAACACAGAGCTTCGGATCTTGAAGAGATGGGTAAGAGCTTCGGATCTTCGTGCTTTTCTTGATGGGTTTTCTTCAAACCCTTGTTCTGTAAACAAAGAAAAATCGTTTCTCAAGGTTGAAGACAACACAGAGCTTCGGATCTATGGGTAAAAGCTTCGGATCTTCGTGGTTTTCTTGGATTTGGGGTTTGGGTTTTTTTTTCTTCTTTACTTCTCTTCTGTTTTCGAGAGGAGCAGAGGCGGTGATCGAGGAAAATCTGTGCGAATCCGAGGCTACCGCACGGATTTCTTTTCACGGAAACACCCCCTCCACGTCGGATTGTTCGGATTCCACGTTGGACTTCGGATTTCCCAGCGCTTTCCGTTCATGGCCAACAAAACGACCATATTACTCCCTTTCCACGGAAACGGGGTCTATTTTCCTTTCCGTTTCCCTTTCTTAGGCGCAACTGAACAGGCCCTATATTATTAGTTTCGTGAGTAATCTACGATTTATTTGACTAAATTTTCGAATAAGCTAGTGGAATTGCCTACGCGGTGCACAGGGTGAATGTTAATTATGCTCACCTTAAACAAACTCAATAAACACTGAGGCCCACCTCACCTTCGTGCATACATCATATAATGCCTTTTTTTTTAGAAAATTCACTTCCCGCTTCGTACGAAGATTCAAACCATTCATTTGTTGAGCTTCAAAGTAAATAGTTTGTGCCCCAAAAAGTCATCTCGATCATCCTAACCCTCCGACCTAATACGAAAATGCCATTTATGAATCTCCACGGATCAAAGAGTTAGGATCATCCTAGGGAGAAGTTTTTTGGGGCAAGAACTGTTTATGTTGGGTCACAACAAGTGAATGGTTTGGAACTTCGAACAAAGTAAGGCCCAATGATTTTTATTTTTTTTTTAAATATACAGGTTTATGTTGTCCACCTTCTTCAAAGATCTAAATCTTTCATTGATGGGCACCACTAAGGGTTCGTTTTCAAAGATGATCCCTTAGTGGTCTAAACTCGTACTGTCAAGTATTTTTCAAAAATGGATTGTACGGCCCACGCCATAGGATGATCCCTCAATTTGATGGGCCACAATGTAAATAGATTACGCCCCATAAATCATTTCCACAGGATGATCCCAACCCTTTGATCTAGAGGTTTCCATAATATGCAGTTACTCTATAGGTCGGAGGGCTAGGATCATCCTATGGAAATGATTTTTTCGGCCATAATTCTCTAAACAATCACAGCCTGATAGCTTCTAATGTAGAACTAACAATTTAGAAACGTCTGGCTATTGATTAAAGGCTGAGCTATTAAAGGCTGAGCTAGGCATTCATCATATTTACCCAAGAGGGCCAAACATCATTCGGTGAAGGGATTTGCTAGAAAATTTGAGGAAAGCCATTTTACGGCTAGCTATTGCATGCTAGTTTAATATGAGGCATATGAGGTAGCTGTTCTCACATGTAAAAGCCAACGCGAAATGGCTTAATTTCCCCAAAATTGGCTTGCAAATCCCATCAACCAAAACCTTTCAAATAAAATTCCTACACATCAAAACAGTAAAGCGCTTCCAAGAAAATTATTTCTAC
Source organism: Tasmannia lanceolata (assembly GCF_043159265.1). Lineage (NCBI taxonomy): Eukaryota > Viridiplantae > Streptophyta > Magnoliopsida > Canellales > Winteraceae > Tasmannia > Tasmannia lanceolata. Next base: position 58,225,234 of record NW_027518714.1, read on the forward strand.
AAGAACTATTTCCAAGAAAATTATTTCTGCAAGAGTTATTTCCAAGAAAATTATTTCTATCACAATTATTTAGAAGAAAATTATTTATATAAAGAGGAAGTTAACTAAAGAATAATGTGTGCTAAAGTTATTTTTTTTCCTATCAAAATAGGGCATAAAGTTAGAAGGAAGAGACATTTAAGAAAGATTAGAAATCAGCATTACACAATTGAGAGTGCATGGAAAAATTCTAGATAAGTTGCTTAAAAAAAAAAAAAAAAAGGTTGTAACGCAGAAAAAAAAAATAGAGAGTTGGTGGTTATTCAAAATACAATGAATTAATAAATAAAGGGAGATGATATTTTCACCAAAAATTGTGTGGATGTGATGTCTACTCCTTGCATGGGTGTGTTGCCTTGATCTTCCCTAGGTTTCACGTTTCTTCTTTTTTTTTTTGTTGGTTTTTACTAGGGGTGGCAATGGTTCGGTTTCGGTTCGGTTCGACCCCCAAACCGAACCGAACCGAACCGAAATTTGAATCGGTTTGGTTTTACCAAACCAAAACTGAACCAAAACTGAATTTTCGGTTCGGTTTCGGTTCGGTTCCGCCAATTTTGCCACCCCTTACTCATAATAATTGGAATTGTTCGGTTTCGGTTCGGTTTGATCCCCAAACCGAAATTTGAATCAGTTTGGTTAAACCAAACCGAAACCGAATTTTCGGTTCGGTTTAAGCTCGGTTCCAGTTCGGTTCGGCCAATTTTGCCACCCCTAGTTTTTACCCATAAATCGCCTTCCTGGGAATCCCAAACTCCCATTAATCTCACCTAAAATCTCTATTGCATTAATTTACACCTATCTTTTACACAAACTTAAAAGATCCATCAACCTTAAAAATACCATTCAAATCCATTTATATCCTGAGTCCCTTTTTTGTCTAAAAACTAATTTTACACCCTCCCGGCATCATTCGACAGCCTCTCTGCATATGTCTATACTCCATTATGCAGTACTTGCAAAAAGAGTAACATAGCTTGCTAATTTGCAAATAGAGTAATGAGATTTGGCCATATTTTCCAAAATGGGTATCTCTCTACGGAAAGCATACGGAAGGCGTTTCAAAGTTCAACAAGACAACTATACATATTACCCCCAAAACGCAAAACCCCTGCTCTATTTCCCTAATCCACTCATGAGAGAGGGGAGGCAAAGAGATGCGGGAAGAGTATTGTATAGCCTACACCATAGGATGATCCAAACTGTCCATTTGATGGGCCACAACGTAAATAAGTTGTGCCCAAAAAATCATTTCCACAGGATGATCCTAGCCTTCCAATCTATAGAGCATAATTTTTGGGGCACAACCTAGTTACATTGTGGCCCATCAAATGCACACTTTGGATCATGATATGGCCCTAAATAGGTTGTGCCCAAAAAATTATTTCCATAGGATGATTCTAGCCTTCCAGTCTATAGAGGTTTCCATAACATTCAGTTCCTCTGTTGATCAGAAGGCTGGGATCATCTTATGGTAATGATTTTTGGGGCACAACCTATTTACATTGTGGCCCATCAAATGAATGGTTTGGAATCTTTGGATCATCCTATGGTGTGCAGTATAGTACTTTTGAAAAATACTTAACTATTCAACACCGTATAATAACTCTAAAAATCAAGAGGGTGTGGGAATATCATAATCCCACTCCTACAATTCTTAGGGCACAACCCTTTTACATTGTGGCCCATCAAATGGACGGTTTGGATCATCCAATGGCCCAAGATTGGTTGTGCCCAAAAAATTATTTCCCTGTTGTTTGAGTCTTTATTAGGTTCCGATTCTAGAGAAAGACCTAAAAAAATGGACATGCTGCCTTTAAGATGGAGAGGGCCCGTTTGGATACCTCATGCATTTGTATTTTGATTTGGATTTGAGTTTTGGATACAAAATACATCCATCATCTTCATGAACATGTTTTAAGAGAGGGAGGGTGGGAGGAAGGGATGTCTAACTGCTGCCGGAGCAACGTCGAGGAGCAGCGACGGTGAAGGAAGTTGCCACAAATATTGATTTCCAAATAAGGTCTAGCATAATAGATTTGAAAATTGGGATTTTTCACACTGTTGTAGCTGATTTGGAAATTTTTAGGATCTGATCCAGTTCAAAATGTCAACTAAATCTAAATCTTGTGGCTATCCAAACGTGGCCCTAATGTCAAAATTTTTTATACAAGGCGAGAAGATATAAGATAATTAATAACAGCATCAAAATTTACAAATCCTACACCCTTCTGCTCCATGGTAGTTTGTCTCTTCTCTATTTCCTATTTTGCTGTCTAAGTCTAAAATGATGAATACAAAACCACCCGTTCAATATTTGAGGAAATTAAAGGAGAAAAATACTATGTTACACAGAAACAAAAAAATACTATCTCACCTTGTATGGAACAAAATGGGCGCCAACAAATCCGATTATCAAAATTCGATTAAAAAAAATATTTCCTATTCGTGTTGGTCGTAAATAAACCGATTAGCCCAAGTTGATCAGTTTGTCAGTTTTGCAGTCTGAGGAGTAGGCGCAGCAACCGGAACAGTCCCACCGGTAGTCAGCCTGGGAATTGCAAGTTTATCAACACATTTACACAATAGAAGAGATCACCTAGAGAAGGATCGGAGTTTTTTTTTTTTTTTTCTTCTTTTTTTCTTCTCATAGAGTAATTCAATTCTATCATCACAAATATCAGAGTAACAAGAAGAACAGAAAGAAAAGACTGGTTAAAAATATGAAGAACTCACAGTCCAACAAAGACTTTGAAAGCGTCATAGATTCCCCACTGTGCTCCGGTCAAAGTACCGATCATGACAATGCGAAGAGGAAGTCCACGGATGAAAAGACCCCATAATCCAAGCTTCTTCACCGCCTGCATACAAAGGGTAAAAAATATCAAGAACGCAATCACACAAAGAAATATAGATCAGAAGTTGAAGGGAAAAAAAAAAACAGACCATGAATTATCCCCCCTGACCACCACCACCACAAAAGGGGCTCACATCACGAACAGTTGCACCCTCGGAGTTGTTGAGGAAAGACACAAGATTGTCAGCAGGGTGAGATACAATAGCACAGAAGACACCGGCAATATAGCCACCGGCGAAGCTCACACCCAGCTGTAGTTTTTTGCTGCACTGTTCCTTTGGTGTGGGGATTACATACTTGTATATCATTTCCACAATGGTCTCAAAAGAAGCAAACTTCATCATGGTATCTGCAGCACCCAATCGCTATTAGATTAGCATGTTTCCTAGAGCAAAGCAAGGCAAAAGTATTTGAGGAGAAAAACATGGTGATTAGTAGCTAATTGTCTGTAAAAGAGAATCAAATTAGAGAATATCTGCACTAACTTTGCTTAAAAAAACATGAGTGGTGGATTAGATGAATATTTAGTGTCAACTTCAACTTGTACATTTTTTTAAAAAGAATTTCTTTTAATATGGCTGTAAAGGCATTACAATGACTGAGGGCAAGGCATCCCACAAATGCAAACAGCAGCTACACCAATCCATGCAATATGTACAGCATCTACACAATCTCCCAAAAAACAGCATCTACAAAACTCTACATTTCAAGTGACATGCCCCACCTCATCTAAAACGCGGCTACACAGTGATGGAGCCAGGATTTATACATATAAAATACAGTGGGCCCACATTGTTTGGGTGATGCAAACCATTCATTTGATGGGCCCTCGCATAGGATAGGGTGTTCCCAAAAAATCAGCTCCATATGATCATTCTAACCCTTCGATTTGTGGAGGTTAAAATAGACGGGTATAAACTGAAGCAGATAGTAAGCCCAATAAGTGGCGTATTTGCCCATTATAACTTTTAGGGATTTATTTTCATGTTATTTAGTTTCTAGGATTTTATTTTTCAAGTTATTTAGATTTAGGGCTTTTATTTACTTTCCAATAGATAGGACTCATGTTTTAGAGATATTAAGCTTTTGATGAATTAAAGATTGATTAAGATTCTTCCCTCCAATTTCCTTTCTTCTTCTCCCCAAAGACTTCTTCTCCTCTATTCTTCCTCTTCTCCTACTCTTTCATCTCTTTCTTCAATTTTCTCTTCCCCGGTGCTACACCATAAACCTTCACAAATCTGTCAATTTCTTCCCTCCACAGTTTGAAGGGTTAGGATGATCCTAAAGTGCTGATTTTTTGGGCACACCCTAGCTATGTGAGTTCCGATCAAATGAATGCTTTGGATCATCCAAACAATGTGGGCCCACTATATTTTAAGCCGACGGAGTAGATAAGTTATCTCTCTCTCTCTCTCTCTCTCTCTCTCTCTCTCTCTCTCTCTCTCTATATATATATATATATATATATATATATATATATATATATATATATATATATGAGGAAAGTTTTTCTAGTCGGCCGACTAGAGAACCTTCTCTAGTCCGCCGACCAAAAACACAGTGGGCCCATGTTGTTTGGATGATCCAAAGCATTCATTTGATGGGCCCTGGCATAGATAGGGTGTGCCCAAAAAATCAGCTCCATAGGATCATCCTAGCCCTTTGATTTGTGGAGGTTAAAAATGGACAGTGGAGGTTAAAAACATAGTGAGCCCACGTTGTTTTGATGATCCAAAGCATTCATTTGATGGGCCCTAACATAGATAGGATGTGCCTAAAAAATCATCTCCATAGGACCATCCTAACCCTTCGATTTATGGAGGTTAAAATGCACGCTTATAAACTCCACAAATCTGTACATTTTTAACCTCCACAAATCAAAGGGTTAGGATGATCCTATGCAACTGATTTTTTAGGCACACCCTATCTATGCGAGGGCCTATCAAATGAATGTTTTGGATTATCCAAATAATGTGGGACCACTGTGTTTTTTGGTCGGCGGACTAGAGAAGCTTCTCTAGTCGGATAAGCTTATCTGAGCAGAGCTCACAAACCATGGGGGGGAGGGGGGAAGGCCCTTCCATGGATAGGGTGTGTACCAAAAATCAACGCTATAGGATCATTCTAACCCAATCAAAAGGTGGAGGGAAAATGGACAGACACTGTGTGTCCATGTTTCTGCCCATTTTTCCACTCCACAAATGGCAGGGTTAGGATGATCCTATAGGGCTGATTTTCGGTACACACCCAATCCATGGAAGGGCCTTCCAAATGAATGCTTTGGATTCCCCTAAAAATGTGGCCCCCCAATGGTTTGTGAGCTCTGCTCAGATAAGCTTATCTCAGCAGCTGCCCACAAACCATTTCCTTCCTCATATATATATATATATATGAGGAAACTGTTGGTGCGCTGAAGCTCACCAAGCTTATGGTGCGCTTAAGCGCCCAATCACATGGGGGCCCACTTTGTTAGGATGATCCAAAGCATTCATTTGAAAGGCCCTTACATAGATGTGGGGGGGGTTATATGAATTGGGTTTTTAAAGAAATTTCTTGCTTTTTAGATGTTTGATTATAAAAAACAAACAAACCACAAATTAAAGCACTCAAGAACAAGGTTAGAATGATAGCATAAAGAAGATAAAACACAAATGCACAAGGAGAGAGAGAGAGAGAGAGAGAGAGAGCACCCTGATTTTATAGTGGTTCGGTCCTTAGATCCACACTAAGGCCTACACCACTCCACCAAGGTCTTTGGTGGCTTCACTAACTGAATCCTCTTAAGGGTGAGGATTAAACCGTTTATAGTGAGGTTGGCTCTGCTCTTCACAACTCGCCATCAGACCGTGTTTGTCCACAAATCTGCCCAATTTTTTTCCTCCACAAATGGAGGGTTAGGATGATCCTATGGAGCTGATTTTTGGTACACCCCCTATCTACGATAGGGCCTTGCAAATGAATGGTTTGGATCACCACAGAAAATGTGGGAACCATTTGATTGGGCCCTTAAGCGCACCAACAGTTTCCTATATATATATATATATATATCAGGTAAAGGTTTCTGTATCGCTCACCCTGAGCAGCCCTTCAAAACCCCTAACTCACCCACTCCATTAGTTTTGTAGGTTATAGGTAGGATTATGGTTATGATTAGGGTTAGGGTTAGGGTTATGGGTTATGGTTATGATTAGTGGAGGTTTTCGAATGGATGGTTAGAAACTATTTGGGTTATGGTTATGATTAGTGGAGGTTTTCGAATGGATGGTTAGAAACTATTTGGGTTATGGTTATGATTAGTGGAGGTTTTCGAATGGATGGTTCGAAAGTATTTGGGTTATGGTTAGGGTTATGGGTTATGGTTTGTTAGGAACACCTAATCTATGTGAGGTCCTATAGGATGAATGGGTTGGATGAGTGAAGTTACATGTAGGTGGTGTATAATATAGGGCTGCTCAACCTGCGCGATACCTCAGAAACCTCACCCCCACATATATATATAATAAGCTGGGAGGAAAAGCCCATGCTTTTTTTAATTTTTGAAAATTATGTGGAATTAACACCTCACTTTTTTTGACTTTTTCTAACAAAGGCACCCATTCAACCCACATATTTTCAATCCTACCCCCTCCTTTATGCTTTTTAACAAAGGCACCATTAAAGCCACATAATTTCAATCCTACGCCCCTCCTTTGTTAAAAAGCATTAGAAAATATTATTAGAAAATATAAAAAGAATATATTTTTAGAAAAAGTATATGATACTTTTTTTATTTTTTTTTTGCTACTTTTTAACTTATTTTTTCTACAGATTTTTTAAATAACGTTTTTTTTTTGTATCATATACTTTTTTTTTGCCGTGTCGTGCATATTTTTAATTTTTTTACACAAAAATTAATTAGAAAATTTTGTATCATATACTTTTTTTCACCGTATCATGCATCTTTTTTTTTCACACAAAAAGTAATTAGAAAACTCTTTCTTTAGCATTTTTTTCATTACTTGGTACGTGGTTATGCATACTTTTTTGCTTATTGTTTCTACATTTTTTGAACTTTTTTTTTTGGGTATCATAGTCCTTTTTTTGGCTGTGTCGTGCATCGCACGTCGGGTATTACTAGTATAAATATATAGCAGAAGAGAAAAGGAGAGAATTATTTGAATTTCTCCCAAAATTCTATGAGAATTACACATCACTTTTTTTTTACTTTTTTTAACAAAGGCACCCATTCAACCCACATATTTTCAATCCTACCCCCTCCTTTATGCTTTTAAACAAAGGCACCCATTAAAGCCACATAATTTCAATCCTACCCTCCTCGTTTATGCTTTTTTAATTATGGAAACCTCTATAGATTGGAGGGCTAGGATCAGCCTATGGAAATGATTTTACGGGCACAACCTATTGATGTTGTGTTCCATCACATGGACGGTATGGATCAACCTATGATGTGGTCTGTACAATTCTTTGTCGGCCCGTGCATCGCACGAGGTTTTTACTATATATATACAGATATATATGTATATATATGTGTGTGTGTGTGTGTGCGCGTGCGCGCGCGCGCGTCCGTTTGGGTAGCGGGGGGGAGGGGGTCTAAAACACTTCAGTGATTCTAACACTCTCTAAACCTTATTGGAATACATTTGGAGTTAGAAACACATTTGAGCCTCTCTTGATTCAAGATTAAGGAGTGAATTAGAAACCCACTTGTATATCTTTTCATCCATTCATTGTAGCCTCTTGAAGGCATTTTGTTTCTTTCTTTCTTTGATCATCCTTTGTATTTGGTGAGTGCTCAGAGATGAGTAGCCATCTTCCTGGACAAGTGTTGGGAGACGCGTAGCCATCTCTGATGGCGAGTTGTGAAGAGCAGAGCCAACCTCACTATAAACGGTTTAATCCTCACCCTTAAGAGGATTCAGTTAGTGAAGCCACCAAAGACCTTGGTGGAGTGGTGTAGGCCTTAGTGTGGATCTAAGGACCGACCCACTATAAAATCAGGGTGCTCTCTCTCTCTCTCTCTCTCTCTCTCTCTCTCTCTCTCTCTCTCTCTCTCTCTCTCTCTCTCCTTGTGCATTTGTGTTTTATCTTCTTTATGCTATCATTCTAACCTTGTTCTTGAGTGCTTTAATTTGTGGTTTGTTTGTTTTTTATAATCAAACATCTAAAACAGCAAGAAATTTCTTTAAAAACCCAATTCATATACACCCCCCCCCCCCCCCCCCGGGGTTGTGCTACGCTACTGGGATTTCACTTCCTCTCCCACCCTCCTTGCCCTTCTCCCATGACTGGATAAACTAATATTTTTATGGGAAAAATGTCATGGCTACGTGGCTATCAAACATGGTGTAACTGTGTTCTTGGATTGGCATGTAATTTACGATGGTTGTATTCAAATTGCTTATGTTAGTTGGAAATTGGAATTTAATAGTTTTTAAACTGTCATTTTTTCAATTATTTCACGCTTCCCTTTATGCTACCCCGTCGGTTCAATTTATGCTTCCCTTCAAGCTTCATGCTTCCCGCCTCCCGCCTAAAGCCTTCCCGAGAGCCTTCGCTTAAGTAATAAATAGTGTCTTCTTGTTAAATTTGGCTGACATAATGGTTTCTTATATTTTCTAATAATTTTTTTTGAATGGTCTTTTCTAATAATTTTTTATTTGTCCAATTTTTTTAACTATTTGAAAAAATTCATACAATCATAACGTCTTTTCCAAAGCATAAGACCGAGATCTATAAACATTAGTACATTTCGTAGCACTGACCAAAATAAAACACCGAACGAAACGGAATTCATAAGTTAGGTTCCAATTCAAAGCAATAAAACATTAAATAGATCTACCATAATCTAACTTCCATGGTTTTTAGAAAAAAGAAATAGCGATCTCCCTTAAATGGCATACGAACAGTTGAAGTACTTCCCACAAAACAGATATATAAAAGCAACAAGAGAATATTATAACATAATATCAAAATGAAACACCAAACGAAACTGAATTCATAATTTAGGTTCCAATTCAAAGCAATAAAACATTAAATAGATCTACCGAAATCTAACTTCCATGATTTTTAGAAAAAGAAATAGTGATGTCCCTTAAATGGCATACTAACAGATGAAGTACTTCCCACAAAACAGATATATAAATGCAACAAGAGAATATTATAACATAAAACTCTCTTATGAAAATTCCATTCAAAAAAACATAAAACAAGCAAATGAAAGGTTGCTGCTTACATGGAATCTGACACCCCCAAAGAGGAACAAGCCCCTTATATAACCTGTAAAAGTTACCTGACTTGAGAAAATAACAATTGATAGTACAAAAATCCAAATAATATATCAGTCCAGCAAAACATAGGTTTATTAAGAAGAGGCTGCATACCCTAGTACACCTTCAGATCTAACAATCTTAGGTAATATAGGTTGAGTTTGGAAGCGGACCTTCACTGCTTCAAATGGGCAAAGGGCAACATCAGCAATTAACTCAGCAGATGCAGACCCTGCAAGGTAGATCAAAGTCTTGTATTTGGTAGCACACTCAGGCCCAGCAAGGTCGGAGTAGTATTTCTTGAAGAACTCGTAGAATCCAAATTTGCAGGCGCCTTGAGCACTGTAACCAATCAGAGTCAGCGCCCAACCCCTGAATAAACCTCTGACTCCATGTTCCTTAAGCAGCACCCGAAAACCAGTGGAGATGCTCTTGTACTTCTCAGGGTCAATCTGTACAATATAGAAGGATAAAGGAGATCAATTAGATTCTCAAAGAAAAAACAAAGAGATCAAAATCAGATGAAGACCAAGAAGCTTTTTTCGAAACATATAAAAACACCAACAACCGATCAAGCTAACAAGATCAGATCGGACTTTGAAGCTAAGAGGAGTTGAGTTGGAACAGAAGAAACAAAAAATAAAGATCTAAAATCAGCCAATCAAAAGCTCCACGAGAGAAAAAAAAAAAAAAGGGACAAAAATCAAGATCTTAAACTGAAGAAGACGAACACCAATAACCTGTCGTATCATCCGTCAAACTTAAATATGATCAAAAATTGAAATTGAATATGACAGATACAAAGAATCCGTTTTACCAATAGTATAGACAAGCAAAAAATTCAGACCAAAAAACAAATTAGTGATCTTAGAAACTGTTAAAAGTTATTAATTCAAATATAGAGACTACAAAATGTGAAACTACCAGTTACTCCGAATGCTTAAGCTTTTGGAGAATGTGTTATTTAATCTTTTATACTTTAAAACTCCCCATCACGTGTAGCCCCGCTTTCTAAGGCTGGCCTACACGTGGCACATGTGGCCCCTCCTTTGGATTTGGACATTGGATGTGGATTTTTGCTATCAATTAGGTTTGAACTCAGGACCATGTGAAACTACCAGTTACTCTGCATGCTTAAACTTTTTGAGAAGGTGTTATTTAATCTTTTACACTTTAACACAAAACAATAAAAACACGTAAAAATCTCTCAAGAGAATAAAGCTAACGAGCATCAAAATTTCTTCAAGATCAACAGGCTAATCATATATTTCAGATCTACGGACTGCACGCTAATCAACAAAAGAATAATAACAAGCTTAAAAACAAGAAACAAAAAAAAAAAGGGGGCGAGGGGGGACACTGAAGATCCCAGACTTCTACAAATCTCAAATCACCAACAAAGAAAATAAACAAATGAAACCCTAATCAATGATCATATAACCACAAAATGCGAGAAACAAACCTAATTCCAACAGTAATCATCAAATTCAAACAGAAAACACAGAAACAAACAAATCAAAAAGTTCAGTAGTTATTAGAAGTCCTAATCCGAAACAGAAACCCTAGAAATTGAAATAAAGAAGCTGCATGTTACACTTGAGGAGATCAAGAGGAGTGACAGCCATGTGAGTGAGACCACAGCTCAAAATCCCTCCAACAGTGCAGGCCGCGTAATAAGCTGGAGAGTACAGCTCGATCCTCCTCCCACGCTCGCTCGGGGCGGGGATGATGAAAGCCTTTGAAGCTCCATTATTAGAGGAGAAAGACGAAGGAGATTTAGAAAAGGTGGGGGAAATTAGGGTTTCTGTTCAGGAGATTTTCGAGATCTAGGGTTTCGGTGGAGGTGGAGTAGAGAAAATTGGGAATGAGAGATTGGTGATAGTTTTGAGAGAAAGCCATTTGTACGATGAACAGGAACGAAAACGCCTCTTCATTTTTGGGTAGTAGCGAATTCGCACCCCTGTAGGTTAACTCGCACCCCTTGAACGTCAAAAAGTGTTAAAATTCTAACACATATCCTCCTTTCAAGAGGTGCGAATTATCCTACAGTGCGAATTTATCTTTGCCCTTGATTTTTGCCGTCTCACGAAGATGACACCTGCAAGATGTGTACGAAGAACGTCATCTGCTCCTGCGAATGCGCTCTACGCTGCCCTCAAAAAATAAAAAATTTCTTAACCCTCTAAGGAGAATTAGACAAGCATGGAAGATGGGAGAAGATTAGTACGGAGATTTGCGGGTGGTGTTTGGTTGTGCGAGAAAATTAGCCTAAGATGTAGGATGTCATTATCAAAATATAGGATGGAAGAGAGAGAGAAAAAGAATAAGACAAGAATCTTATCTTAATCTTATCTTAATTCCTCATACAAATTTCTCCATTTTGGTGAAAAAAGGGGAGAAGATTATGGGATGGAACATCTCCGCCACGTAGGCGCCACCCAGGATAAAAGTAATAATGATGTCTATAAGTTGTCCGGTGGTCAAAGTTCTAAATGACAACCAAACATGTTTTGGGGAGATCTTTGGAGAGATCTTTGGAAGATCTCAAGCATTTGAAACTCTTACAATCCCCCCAAAATGAGCAACCAAACAGAGCATAGGGGCACATTTGGCTACCATGAATTTTTTTTTTCCAGATAAAATAGTGTCTCGAAGTGGTGAGAGGAGCGTAGGGTGGGAGGGCAAAAATGAGATGAGGGTGACAAGTGGCTAAAAATAAGGAAACAAAAAACTCTACTCAAAATAGGATCAACTTTTTCTTGATATTCCACTTTGATACCTTGGGAGTAATGCTTTAAGCAAAACTCATGCTTATCTTCTCCACCGACCTTCTCTTCCTCCATCTTTCTCTAACAATCTTGAAGCATTAATTTTTCAAGCCCTAATTTTGGACGTCTGCTTCTAAGATCAGTAGGGGTTCACATATATGTGCAACTACATTTTGGTTGAGTTTAGATTATTGTATTTCTAAAACTCTTGGTTTGTCATAAAAGGAATCGTGTTTTTAGTTGAATTACAGATCTTTTATGATATAGACCATATGGTGTTGCGGATGCTTCAATATTTTGTTTTGAACATCACACTATCTATCTATTGGATTGTGTTATATGTAGAACATATGAGGAGATTGTTAGATATGTTCTAATATAAGCCCATAGATAGTGGACTAGATGTCTGGGCCCATATGGGCTGAAGCCCATAACCTCTCTTATTTCTCATCCTTATCCCTTCAATATTTACAATCGTAAATAGGGGCTGGGGGCAGCTGTCTTAGTATTCCACTTTGATACCTTGGGAGTAATGCTTCAAGCAAAACTCATGCTTATCTTCTCCACCGACCCTCTCTTCCCCCATCTTTCTCTAACAAATCGAGATTCTTAGAAAAAGAGAAAGACCTTCCTCTGTTTGGTTGCTTGTTGATGGCTGGGAGATTAGGAGAAGAAGAAGTCACGTGTTCATAGGAATAGTAACATTTCGTATTTAGAAAACATTTCCTAGGCTATGTTTTTACAATAGAGCTCAAACAAGCTTTATGTTTTTTTAGTTAGAAAACATATACAGCTTGTTTGAGCATTTATCCGGAAATAGAGGGTATTTTGCTCATCAAAGGTCCGATTACAGTATATAATCAAATGACTTCATAATTACATTGTTAAAATTTTTTTTTGCCATGACTCACTCATCCACAAACTAGGCCAATAGATCAACGATTCAACGGTGCCGATCATCACTCATTAAAAACAGTAAACCTAGCAAAGCACGTGTGACACACACGTGTATCAATCAAAGGCACTATTTTCCGTGTGTTCTAGTGGTGCAACTTTGGTCAGGCTCAACCTGAACCCAACTTGGCTCAAATTGGGTTGGCATTTCCTCATTTTAAGTTGGGTTATGGTTGGGAAAAGCCAACCCAATTTAATTTCGGGTTGGTTTAGGGGTTGAGACCTTGGCAACCGGAACCCAACCTTCGTCCTCTAACTTTATCATAATTTTCTTGTATTTTTCTATTTAGCCTTAGGTGAACCCAAACCGACCCGAATCACCCCGAATCAACCCAACCTGATTTTGGGTTAGATGGGTTGGTTAGGGTTGAGTGATTTAGAGGCGGGTTGAGTTGGGGTTGACCACCCCACCCCACGCCACCCAACCCAACCTAACCCGAGTTGCACCCTCGTTCAATCAGACTCCGAACCTCAAGACTATAGGCTTTGACCCATCTCTCTCTCTCTCTCTCAAGAGAATACAGAAAAAACTTCAACATGGCGACTCTGGTTCGCTTGTCCAGAAAAACCCTAACCCTAAAAAACGCTCTCCCCTCGTCATCTCTTCTCTTCTCTCGTCATCTCTCCACCGATCCAAAATCAACACAAACATCATCATCATCATCAACAACAACAACAGCATCCGATCGAGTGAAATGGGATTACAGAGGCCAAAGAAGGATAATCCCATTAGGTCAATGGCTCCCAAAAATAGCTGTAGACGCCTACGTGGCCCCAAACGTTGTTCTTGCGGGCCAGGTCACGGTCTATGACGGAGCTTCCGTCTGGGCCGGATCCGTTATCCGTGGCGATCTCAATAAGATTAGTGTTGGATTTTGTTCAAATGTTCAGGAACGTTGTGTTCTTCATGCAGCCTGGTCTTCGCCCACAGGTTCGAATTTTTTTCTTCCATTTTTACATTGTTTTTTTTTTTTCTGCTTTCTCTTTTACTGTTGGATTTAGGGTTTATGTTTTGTGCTTCTCTAAATAGGATTTTGTATCTCCTTTTTCATTTTTAATTGTAGAAACAACAGTCGACGGCAACAGATTTGGATAGTGTGTGTATGGATGCGTGCGTGCGTGTGTTCTTTTTTCCATTTTTTGGTAGAATTAGAATTTATTTTCTTGGTAGTTCAAGATGTTTTTTTTTTTTTTTTGGCACTGATTTAAAATGATGAATGAATGTGGCTTATTGTTTTATTGATTCATGTGGGTTTTACCAATTTAGCAGGAAGAAGTCAAAAACATCCCTATGAGAGTAATAAATTTTGAATTTGTAGAGTTGAATTAGGGTTGCGTGTTCTTGTGCTGATTTTTTTTCCCAAACTGATGAATTGAGAAAATATGATTTAGTTTCTTTGGAACAGCAGCTTACAGGAAGCATAATTGTAGAAAACCGAGAAATACCTTCCCAACTACAATGAAAACGAAAAGGAAAGATGCAAGAACACAGTCACACAAGAAACACAAGATTTACATGGCTCGGCAGTCCCAACGACCACCAGAGGGGGGGGAGGGATTTTCATTATTTCGGTCTATGGTTACAAACTCTCTTCTTCTTGGCCAAGAAACACAAAAGAGAAAGCTCAAAACTATAACCGTAACACGTGGCTTATATAAATTTACCTAAATACTCTTGAGAGAAAATATGAAAAATTAAATTTCCCTTCCAGGGTGCTTTCCCGGAAATCCCGGCCGGGGCATGCTACCCCAGCACCCCCAAAGAGCTAACCACGTAGCTCGATCCGCGCGCGCGCACATTAGTCTGTTAGGGTCCTGTATAATGCCAGAATACAGAAAATCTGCACAACAACAATAAAGCACATGTACTTAATGGAGAAAGAAATGCAGAATTCTAAGCTAGGGGATTTGCAAAAGATTTTCTATTTTTATCAGTTTACTTCATTTGACTCCTATTCTTGTGAATGATTTGTGAAGGAAACTCCTCACTAGAGGTGTTCGTAGAGGAAATCATTACCTTTTGTCTGCTTTATTCCAAATTACCTTTGTGAAATCTAGGTCCTGTCATTGAAGCTTTCATTGTGCCAGCATCCTCACCCACATTATCCACATAGCATGACTGTTTTGCTTATATGAATGTGTTTATCATCAGTTCGTGTTTCAATCATTTATTGTTTCATGTAATAACACTTTCGAGCACAAATTGTTTCGCAGTTGTCAACTTGGGAAACATTCTGAACTTGTGTCTTCTTCATTTAATAAAATTAGGATTTCTCCGTTTGAACTTGGATTTTTCCCCATCGCTTCCTTATCTGGCATTTGATTTTATGTAGTCTTTGTAGATAGTTTCTCTAAATTTACATGGATATATTTTCTCAAGCATAAGTTACATTTTTCCCTTACTTTTCACTCGTTTCCATACCCCTATTACTCAACACGTCGACACAAATATTAGGCATCTAAGGACTGATGAGGGCAATGTGTGCGCATCTTTTGCCTTCAGAGACTTTTATCATTCACGTGGTATCCTGCATTAATGCTTTTTCCTCGCACTCCATCTCATAAGTAGAGTTACAGAGCAGAAACATAGATATATCACTAGAGCTGGTCTTTTTTCTCTGACTCTGTGGCATCACTGAATCTATGGATTAGGGGTTCCCACATTTCCTTATACGGGATTAATTTCCTTCCTCTTCAATCCTTGGTTAGGAATCTCCGTTAATAGATGGACAGTTCCAAACTATCATATGCTTCGTTCATGGGCGTGCAAGTCCCACACTCCCACATTCCCTTACATGTTATTAATTTGCTTTCCTCCATTTCTGGATTAGCAATCTCTTTTCGAGATACATATTTGGACAATTCCAAACTACCATATGCTTCTTTCATGGGCGTGCATTTGTTATGTTCATGTTCCAGTACTAGCTGCAAGAAGCTCTCGCCCAAGGCAGTCACATGCATCTTTGTTGGAGACAATGACGAGCACAAGGGAATATAGTTGCTAGTTGCTACTCTCTCACTTCGTGCAATATTCTAATTTCATGCCATGTTTCTTTTGATGAGTCCCATTTTTATTTTTATGATCCTTCGAATATTGGCCTTGAGAAGTATAAAAGAGAGGAGGGGGGTGGAAGTATTTAGAGCCATGTCACCTACTTCCACTCCAGCCTCTTTTCTAGAGGATGACATACAACCTTCCACTACTGATAGTGACTATAGAGAGGCACTATCCAAAACAAGCTTAAATGGGCCTTAACTACTCAAGTAATTAAGATAGCCGAGCCATTTATGTTTACTGAAACAATGATCAATGATAAGTGGGTCGAAGCCATCTGAGAAGAGTTTAGTGCTTGTAGCAACGCCTGTATAAAAATATAGTGGTATGCAAATGGCTATACAAGCTAAAGCTAAAGCAAAAAAGCTAGACGGTACTATATATAGAGAGATATGAGGCGAGACTAGTAGCCAAGGCCACAATTAGCAGCACAAACTAAACTATGACGAGGCGTTTAGATAGTCATAATGATAACTACACTGAGACTCCTTTAGTTTTAGCTTCTTTTGGTTAGAAGGTCCACTAGATGGGTGTTAAAAGTGTTTTCTGCCTGGGTGCTTAAATGAAGAGACTTATATGGACAACCAGAAGGCTTAGGCTTACAGATGGAGATTGCTTTGTAAGTAATCTATTGTGGGAAATAAGTGCCGTTAGCCTGGTTCGACTTGCTTAATCAAGCATTCAAGCAAAGAGGGTATAAAAGAAGTGCAACGGACAATTCTTTCTTTATTAGGCATACACTTTCGTGCCTAATTTTGATTTTGTTTATGCTGATGATGTTATAGTCACTGGAAGTGATAATCTTGAGATTCAAGGGTTGAAGAACCTCCTAAAGGGGAACTTCAACATGGCCCTAGGGGAGTAACACTACTTTCTTGGGGTTTCAATCACACAAACTCCAATGTATGATTTTAACTCAAGAAAATTAATGCTACAGAGCTACTTTGCAGGTTTCAAATGATGAATTGTAAACCCGCTAGTACTCTGTTACTTTAATAAGAATATCAAGGAAGGGGGAAAGATGTGAGATCTATTGATTTATTATAGGATGGTGAAAGCCCTATAGTACCTGGCATACGTGAGACTTGATATTAATTATGCGCTAAATCAGGTTTGCCAGTTTCAAAATGGCCCAAGGGAGAAACATTTTTAGTTAGCCAAAAGGATCATGAAGTATATGAGAGGCACTCTAGATCATGGGATTTTACAAGGCTCAACAGAACATAGGTGTTTAGGTTGAAGGATACTCTAATTCAAATTGGCTGGAGATATTGAAACTTGGAGGTTAGTTGCAAGCTTTTGTTTGTTCCCTGTGAAAAATTGTTTGGTCAAGAAGCAACACATGGTTGCAAGATCTATTGCAGAGGCAAAATACCTAGCTATGGCTTCTGTTGCTGTAGAGCTAAAGTGGCTTAGAGATCTCCTACAGGATCTTCGTATATGATTTGGTTCTTATGCTCTTTAGTGTGATAATCAAAGTGCAAGCAAATTATTACAAAATAAAGCTTTCCATGCTACGATCAAGCATAAAGAAATTGACTTTCACGCTGTTCGATAAAAAGTTGAGAATGAAAAGATACTTACTTCGTTTTGAGTAGAGAACAGATTACTGCCTTTTTCACAATAGGGTCTCACTACAAATCAACATTTGATGAGCAAGCTGGTCGTGTTCTAAGGGAACACATCAGCTTGAGAGGGAGCTGATCGTGTTCTAGGGAACACATCAACTTGAGGAGTGTTACAAATATATATGGTTTTTTTAATGGTGTTACAAATATTTGGTTACCCTTCCCTAACTTTGTTTTGGCTTTTTATTACTCTTTTGCATGTAAGGCATTGTACTACGCATCAGTGAAGGAATGAATATCATATTTTCCCTGTTGCCCCACGAATTCTATTCTCCTTCTCTCCTTGTAGTAGATTCAAGGAGTTTTAATACCTAATTCGATTGAATATGATCATAGATCCTATTGGATGTGTGAGCTTTTGTCATCAATCTGTAAGAGAACCTGGTATCACTTATCTACTCTCCAGATACTAATGCGAGCTAATTCATCTTGGATTTGCAATTTACATATTTTATCTTGCGGCCATTTCTTCATCAATCTCTAAGGTATCATTCCGTGTTACCTACCTAAATAATTTATTGGTATACTTATCAAACAATTCATCTTTCTGTTGGAGACATCCAAGGTTGATAAATATCACTTTCTCGCATGGTATTAAAATCTCTATCAATAAGCATATTGGCAAGGAGCCAGAATAATTTGTATCGGTTGGGTGCAAAAAAATATGGAGGAGTGAAAAGGATATGATACGGTTGAGCACCAAAAATCAATTGACACATAGCAGTTGATTTTTTTAATGGTAAAGATTTTATTAATGAAGAGCTGAAGCCCAATGACCGAGGAAGTCATATACAGCACAAAAGAATATAAAATAAAGGAGATACAAAAGGTAATTAGAGTGAAAGCTAACGAAGAAGAACCCAATCAGGTTGAAAGCAAATCGAATCTCAGAGGAGCTAGTCAAGCAAAATCATCAACACCCTAGTAACCCCATCTCATGTTAGGGCATCTGCATCCGAGTTGGCAGTTCTCAGTCATCTAATCACATTGAGGGATTCGCCCTCAATAACAAGTTGATCCATCTATATCTGATCCAATAGTCTAATGCCATGTAGAAGCACCTGAATCTTCTCTTTAACATCTTTTACACCAACCGGACCCAAGTAAGCCCAATTTAGACCTCTATCTGCAGTCCTCAACTGACCTCCTATACCAGTAAGTCGAGGGTTGTCGAGACTCAAATCGTCGAAGTTCAATTTCAACTTCTCAGGAGGAGGGGGTTCCCATTTTGGCAGCAGGCCCTCTATGACTACCACAGATTTGTGTTTACATTTCTAATATGTATTTTGGCCTTATGTTCAACATATATTTATGATATATGATTTATATTGTTTTTAGTGGTTTGATGAGCTTGTTACATCCTGTCCTATTTGCTTTTCGGCATTTTTTTGCTACCACTCGATTTTAAGCTGTAGAAACAAATGAACAGCCGAAGACATGAATGATATAAGTAGGTAGATGGTTAATACTTATTCTCGTACTCTGGCTCGGCTGGAATATGCGAATCAAATGAGGCTGAAGCAAGAGCTCTATTGCATGGTCTTAGGTGGTACGCTACACATTGTGTTGACCCCTTAATAGGGGGATTCATCTTACGTCATCTCATGGGCGAAAGGTGACACCTTGGGTCCTTGGAAACTCTTTAATATCATTTTGGAAATTCGGGACTGTTGTAAGGTCATTCACCCAAATTTCTCACAGATCCGCTAACGAAAAAGCTGACGAACTTGCGAAGGTCGGAGTGGACAGCAGCCGTGTGGTAGAGAGCAGTTTTCTTGTTTCTCAGGCCATTTAGGCTTTGAGAAGTGGGTTTTTGTTTTTATCTTTAGAGTTTATATTCGTACCTCATCTATGGTTGGGGACACCCTGTCCCCTCCATCTACCTGTATGTCTGATTTATATCAATAAAGTCACCTTTCTCAAAAAAAAAGAAAAGAGATAGCTAATACTCTATCACAACTACATAAATGACACAACAAAAGATACTAGTAGATAGTAGGTATGTGTTGTAAAAGCCATCTCATTCAAATATGATCAAGAAAAGGACAGAAGAGAAGAATTTTGTGGTTTTGGTTTCATTCATTCATTCAAATATTATCAAGAAAAGGACAGAAGAGAAGAATTTCGTGGGTTTGGTTTCATTCATTATGTTCTAAACACGCTTACAATAGTGTATGTAGAATGGAATGGAAAATTAACCTGAACAACCGTTAATGAGAAGCATCTTCATACTACGTTCTTTCTAACACCCTTCTCAAAGTGTACTATTCCTTTGAGGGATTTGCTAAGGTTCATCGCAAAAGGCATTTCGCGGTTGGTCTGTCGCATTTCAGATCAGCCACCTCGTGAATGGAGACAACAGCACCCTAGCAAATCCCTTCCTTTGAACATTTACAGCTTGTCAATCAAATGTGAATGATGATCACTTGCAAGGCATTTGGTGAGGATGTCTATTACCTGACCTCTACTCAAAACGAAGAGATGAACAAGCTCGTTATTTTCCACTTTTCTCTAACAAAGTGCTAATTAATCTCTCCGTGTTTGACAAAATAGTGTTTTATTACCGTTATCTTTCACTTAAAAAAATCTCTCCATGTTTCGTTCTAGTGTGAATCATTGGGTTCTGTGATGGCTTAGTTGCCTTTTGCTTATCACATTATCATGTTGCATGCCCTCACATATGAATCTCTAATAGCAAATGTCTCACCTAAGTCAAACTCTGAAATGGTGGGATCCATGGCCTAATTTTCAGTCTCTACACTGGAACTTGCAACTTTGCTTTGTTGCCTCCATGAATTGTTACTACCATGCAATATCCTATATAAGTAACCTCCTTGTGTCTAGATCTCCTTGCAGTTTGCATTCAAAACCCACTAAATTTACTCCTTTTTTCTAAACAGATCCAGACAATAAGCCATGATCCAAGGTCCCTCTGAAATACCTCATGATCCAGTTTGCAACTTGTAGATGTTATTGCCTCCAATCATACAGAAATTGGCAAACTTGATTTACTGTGTATGTGATATATGGCCTTATAAACTCTATTATAGAGCGGTATTATAGGGCTTCTACCATGCTACATCTCTAGATCTTAACTCTTTTTTTCTCCCCTCTTTGTTGCCACCCTTTTTTTATTATAAACTGATGGAGTGGTAACAGGCTTACACTTTGTCATACTAAATCTGCTGAGGAGGTATATGGCATACTTCTTCTAAGTTAGGTACCATATCTTTGTTCTCTGAACTTCAATACCTATTAATGAAGTTCTCCCAAGTGCCATTAAAAAAAATGAAGTTCTCCCAAGTATTTGTCAAAATAATCTTTTAGACCATTTTCCAATTTTGGAATTTTAGCATAATCATTTCTAGTGGTATGAATATCATCAACATATACTGGGATGAGAATTGTACCCGACTGAAAGTCTATAGTGAACAATGAGGTATCAGATGTACTTCTATATCCTGTCACTTGGAGAGCTTGATTCAATCTGTCAAACCAAGCTCTTGAGGCTTAACTAAGCTCGTTGATGGATTTCATAAGCCTGTACAAAATTATCTTCGTCTGCCAGTTCCAAGTCAAGGCCTTCTGGCTGCTCCATTAAGACTTCTTTCAGGTACCTTACAAGAAATCATTCTTTACATCCATTTGGCTAAGTATGCATCCAAAGGTATTGACTGAACACCACCATTGCTGTAAAGCTCAGTGTAGTATTTTTCATATGACTGCATAAAGCCTCTACCCACTCTCTTAAGCGAAACACTATGTGGTTAACCATGGACATTTTGTTAAGACTTAAAACTCAAGCTCCTTGACATTTGGAGATCTGTTTTAAAGAATTTCATTTTAACTAACCAAAATTGGAAGAGTGCTAGCAAGCAGGACATCCTGGGACTGCCTCTTCCTGTATGCCTTGCATGTGGGCTAGATTCCACATGCATGGTCTGGCCCACATGCAGGATGTGCAGGGAGCAGCAGTCCCGGCCTATTCCGTCCTCCCTGGGCCATCACAAATCATTTCCCAAATTGAAATGGTGTTAATGTTTGGTTGCAGCCTATATCCGGATTACAACGGATTGTAATATTCTTTTGGCTTTACTGCAATGAGGCTACTCTCTTCATGGATGTATGTGATATGGAAAATACCTAGGGCATTTAATGCTTTAGAGTTTCAGGTATTGGTGGGGGATTACCGTAGTAGAAAAACTGCTGAACAGGCCTTCATTATTTCAAATAATTTATTTTAGTTCTTTGACTGTTAAGAAGCTTCAATTCCATTATTGTTGATCTTAGCTCCAACAGAAAGCATTGGAGGTGAACAAATCCTATTTTTGCATATGATCATGTGGAACGGTCATTTGTGGAATTCATCCAATAAAGAATGGGATTTGAGCAAAAATGGAGGACCTGGATTAACACTTGCATCTCTTCTTCATCCTTATTTATTTTGAAGAATGGATCCCCACCATGTTTTTTTGGCAGTTCTAGGAGGCTGAGGCAAAGTAACCCATTGTCGCCATTTTTGTTTATCATGGTAGTTGAAGCTCGTAGTCGACTTATTGTGTCAAGCCCAGCATAATTCTCAACTGATCTACCACCTTTTTTTCTTTTGAGAAACTTAATCTTTTGGCTACGACCGTTGGTTATTAACGGTTCTTTCTTTAAAATTTAAATTTCTTTCTTTCTTTCTTTCGACCGTTGGT